>NC_063452.1:27970598-28339068 GCF_020379485.1 Brassica napus
TACACTCGACCCCGATACATATGATAAAGGCCACACTCGGCCACAAACACAAGATAGGGGGAAATCTCTTCCCGTCAAATACTAACTTCGATTCTCACAGAACAAAGTTAAAGGACCCGGACATGGAAGCTCCGAATGCATCCGTGGGACGGTCCACTTCCTCATCATCACCAGCAACCTCGGTTGCAACCTCCTCCGTATCGGGAGAAACCGGGATGGGATCCCAGAATCCCTGAATCCTCACGTCGATCGGGGGAATAAGCGCCTCAGCATAGGCATGATCCTTCATGCCACCCTACATGGTTTCCATCTCATCCTTGAAAACAAAGTCGTCCGTCTGCGTCTTCCAAAGGGTACCAACTGAACCACGAAACTCGCGAAAATCGCCCACCAAGGAATAAGCCTCCTTAAGGTTTCCATACTCGGTCCCGAACTGAGAAGCACGGTTTCTCATCACCTCGACAATCTCTCTCCTACCTCTTCTTTTCGCTCGACGGACGGCCTTATCGTGATCCTTGGCAAGCTTTGAATCTCGCTCTAAAATTTTGTTTTGCATACGTGCAAGGTCCTTTTCCGCTTTCTCTGCCTTGAAGCGATAAACCATGGCCTTCCTGTGGCTCGCCTCAAGAGCTGAGCCAAGCATGTTCAGACCCTGCAAAAATGACTAACGTGTTCAAAAAAAAAGGAAGCGCACGATTCTATCCGCGAAGCTCCTAAAAAAAGAGAGAAACTAACTCCATTGATTATGCGAGATCCTTCCGCGACTACATTGGACCTTCCCAATTCGTCCACGAACGAAGGAGGATCGAAAATCGAGGGTAAACCCGCAAAGAACTCGTCAAAATCCGGAATATGTACCTCGCTCGAACCGCTACCATCACCATAAGCAAGGTTCGGGTCCCATCCTGGAAGAATAAATCATCTACGGAAAATTCTATATCACCGAGATCAATGCCTTTACCCTTAGAGGACCTCACGTTCGTTTCCTCTGCGGGAAGGTCGCAAGAAGCAGGATCATCGGACTCAGAATCACTATTCACTTCTACGCCCATTTCAAGACCGGGATGCATGAGTCTCAACGCCTTGCGGACTCTCCTCGGCGTAAAGAAGGTCCAGAAAAAAGGACCATTCCTGAGGAGATCCCTCATTTCGATCACGTCTCCGGGGAATGGTGAAAGCGGGTTGATGAAGGGACTGCCATTCGGCTTGCTCCGGAACAATGGGATGCAATTCTTTTCGACGGATCCAGCGCTTATACGGACAAAGAAGAAGAACTTCGTCCACGGGTTAGAGTTGGAAATAGGCCCCTTAATCACCGTCATATATTTCCGAGGGACCAACCGGTAGAGGTGCGGCTTCGAAACAAGTTGCAGCCTAAAGATCGCTTCAAAGTGGTCAGTGGTAAGGGAGAGACCATGCTCATAGATCACGATCACGACGCCAATGAGATGCTGAAAACTGGTGGGATTCAGGTGGCTTACCGATACCTCGAAACGTTCCAACACACGGACTATGATTTCAGGGATCGGAAACCAAAGACAACAAAGCACCAAGAATGACTCGTAGCAGGTGAAATAACCTCTGGGGGATTATCAGCAATTTCCCCTTGACAAGGAATTCGAAACTCTATCACGTCTAAAATCTGGCAGAACGCCCGAACGGTCTTAAGGAATTCACCAATGCTTTAGCTCGTCGCGCCTTTTTTGACCGAACGCTGGTTCATGACAGGAAATGACTTCTCGCTAGGGGGAGTAATCGAACCATATCTCGCTGTCCAGTACGCCTCACTATCGGCTGGATCTATCCAGTGAGGCACGAACTCAGCCTTCGGGACAAGAATCTCATCATGAACACCTTCGGACGAAAAACCGCGGTAGGTACCTCTTTTCGAAGCCTTCTTTCTGCTAGACATCTTTTAAACTTCTAGAAAAAAGAGAAGAAAAGGGGGAGAGAAATATTTTCTCAAGAAACTCTTTGTGAAAATAAGTGAGTGAAAAATTATGAGAGAAGTTACCTTCCTTCTTATAGGCATTAAAAGTTACTATTTGTCTGCGAATCTTCGGATATAAACTTCGTCCAACATGCCTATCTTGCCTAACTAGCCACGATTCTAACGGGCTGGGGGACTAACTGTTGGGGTCAAAAACGGACACGACGAACTTAACATCCAAATATCCGTAAAAATCCGCACGAACGTTTTTACGAAAAGTAATTTTCGTAAAGATTACTTTTACGTAGAGTTTTGCGGTGAAATCTTGCACTAATCTCGGTTGATTCATCGAAACTAAACACTCGTAGTCCAATAACACGTTCATAAAACGTCAGAAAAGGATCCAAACAACGTCGCCACGTAGCGAGCGGTCAGCGAACGAGCCGGTCGCTACGTAGCGACCGACAAAACCTTTCGTCGTAGCGACCGATCCAGCGCGGATCAGGTCGCTACGTAGCGACCAAACTGTCTCGGACATCAATCAACGGCTATGACCCAAATCCATGCATTCTCGTCTGCTCCTCAATGCTAGCTCCCATAAACCGCAGCGATATCATTTCTCACACCTTTCCGATCAAATTTACCGTTGAAACTTTACAATAAAAACTACGAGAACTTGTTTTTATCAAAAAGAAAATCGTAACAAACGTTTCATGTCAAGAGATGGCCCAACTAGGTCTAAAACGCGACTGCAAGCCCACTTACGATTCTTTAAGAGTGACCTCGTAGATACTATGGCGGTTTATCTTTTTATTATAAAAACATAAAAATAATAAAAGATACGTTTTCGTAGAAAAAATGTTAAGTTTCCGCGGATAAACATAGATCGGAAAAAATAGAATATCTCCATTTTTCACTTAAGACGGCTTAAGGGCAGGAAGGGAAAAGCTGAAACCAACCTTGAAAGAGTATATAAGGAGTCCTAGGCGAGAGGCACAAGGAAATTAGGCAACTTTCCGTTTTTGTTATTTCGAGCTGCGACTCAACTAGGTTCTGCAGTCTTAGGTTATTAGAACTAGGGAACTCGCCGACAACTCTTGTAGCCGAGGCTACTACCTTGTTGTAAACACTCATACGCAAACTCGGAATAAGACTTCTTTTTGCTCTCTTTTCGATTTCTTATTTTTCTCGTCTTTATTTCGTGTTCTGATTGCTAAGCGTGTGGTTTAGCAGATATCCGGGACCTCTGGGAAATTAGGGTTTTCCTAACTTTCCTTATTTAAATGGAAATCGACAGTGCAAATTTCGGTTCCTACATGGAGCGTGCCTCTGGCATTTTTCGCACCGTTGAGCGCATGCTTTACAATCTCCGTTCATCGTCGGCCAATAAAACAGAGGCTTTTGATCTTCAATGCTAAGGCGCGTCCTCCGGAGTGGTTACTGACGGCGCCTTCGTGAGTTTCGGCAATGAGGAGACGTGTTTCTTCGCCATGGAGGAATTTTAAGAGGACTTTGGTTGCGGTCCATCGGTGAAGATTTCCTTCTATGAAGACATAATAGGCACTTTGTGGCTTTAGTCGTCTAGCGACCCACTTCTCGGGAGGCAATTTTCCGTCGATGAGATAGTCGATAATTTTTTTTCTCCAATCAGGGGCTGATGCTTGAGCTTGTTCTGTCGTTGAATCTTCTTCCGTAGATGTTGCTTCGGTCACGGGGGATACGATGGAGGTTTGATTAAGAGAAAGATTGATGCTGGGTCTCTCGATCCTATTTATCGGAATGGTGCGCTTCACTTGATTGCGGAGTTTTCTGCCAAAGCCAGTGAGGGCATCGGCGCATACATTCTTGCCTCTAGGAACTTTCGTGAGTTCGAAGAACTCAAAATCTGTAGCGAGTGTTTGGACGAGTTTGAGGTATGCATCCATTCGTTCGTTACGGGCGTCGTATTTGCCGCTGAATTAGCTGGTGACGAGTTGCGGGTCGCAATATGCGCTAAGTAATTTTGCCTTAACTGCCTTCGCTAATCGTAGGTGTGCGATTAGCGATTCATATCCCGCTTCATTGTTGGAGGCGGCAAAACCGAAACTGAACGATTGTCTGACTAACTCGCCGGTCGGTGATTGCAGTTGAACTCATGCACCCGATCCTTTGTTTCTTGATGAACCATTGATGTGCATGATCCAATTTTGGCTTGGGAGGATCAGATCTTGTTCCAGTTCTGGTGCAAGTTCAATCTGGAAGTCGGCTATAACCTATGACTTAACTGATGTCCGATTCTTGAATATGATGCCGTGTTCGCTAAGCTCGATGGCCAACTTTGACAGTCGACCTGACTGATTAGTGTTTTGTATCACGGTGCGAAGGGGCTGGTTAGTCAGTTCTTCAGTCGTGTGCGATAGGAAGTAAGGGCGCAATTTTCTCGCCGAAGTGATGACAGCGAGGGCCATTTTCTCGAGCGTAGGTTATCGTGTTTCCGGGTCGGTCATTCGCTTACTCATATAGAAGATTGGTTTTTCCTCGCCCCAATCTTCTCTGATGAGGACGCTGCTGACTGCAGTAGAGGATAATGCAATATAAAGAGAGAGTGTGTCGCCAGCTTCGGGCTTGGATAGCATGGACGGGGGGGGGGGGGGGGGGGGGGGGGGTGGGGGTGGGGTGGGGGGTGGTGAGAAACTGCTTCAGCTGGCCGAACGCCTCTTAGCATTTCTCGTCCCAGACAAACCTTTTGTTGCCGCACAGCAGTTCGTAAAACAGAAGGCACTTGTCGATGGATCGAGAGATAAAGCGGTTAAGGCTGCGATTCTTCTGGTTAGTCGCTGGACCTCGGGGCTGTCCTTTGGGCTGGGAAGGTCGAGTATCGCAGTGATCTGTTTAGGAGCGTGCCATGGCTGGAGACGATTCGAGCTTACATCGTCGATGGAGAGCTACCTTCCGAAAAGTGGGCGGCGCGCAAAATCCTAACCCAGGCTGCGCGATACGTAATGGTCGACGGGGAAGTTAACAAATGGAGATTGTCCGGCCCACTAATGACATGCTTGGAAGGAGAAAAGGCGAGAAAGGTCATGGAAGAAGTCCACTCTGGATCCTGCGGAAACCATTCTGGTGGAAGGTCGCTCGTAGTCAAAATTAAACGCTACAGATACTACTGGCAAACAATGATCGGAGATTGCTCGAAATTTGCACGGAAATGTGAAAAATTCCTAAGGCACGCCCCCACCATCAGTCAACCCGCGGAGGTCCCTTCTTCCATCACATTCCCATTCCCTTTTATGCGGTGGGATATGGATATCGTTGGCCCCCTCCATAAATCGAAACAGAAGCATTTCCTTTTACTCCTCACCGACTTCTTCTAAAAATGGGTAGAGGCAGAATCGTACGCAAGTATAAAAGATGTCCAAGTCGAAAACTTCGTATGGAAAAACATCATCTGGAGACACGGGGTTCCCTACGAGATCGTAACGGATAACAGATCTCAGTTCATATCTACCCGGTTCGAAGCATTCTGCGAGAAATGGAAGATACGATTGAATAAATCGACCCCCAGATATCCGCAATGTAACGGTCAAGCCGAGACAATCAATAAGACCGTCCTTGACGGGCTCAAGAAACGCCTAGATGCCAAAAAAGGCAGGTGGGCAGAGGAGCTCTATGGAGTACTCTGGTCGCAACGCACGACCCCATGACGGGCAACGGAGGAAACACCCTTCGCCCTAGTATACGGGACAGAGTGCATGATCCCCGCATAAGTCGAGTTCCCGGGCGTAAGAAGAAGACTACTACCCGAACAGGAAGAACTCAACAACGCAATGCTGCTGGACGATCTTGATTAATCAACGAACGCCGAGATCGAGCACTTATCAGAATCCAAAACTACCAACACGCGGCCGCAAAATACTATAATTCCAACGGGCGGAATCATAGATTCAGCGAAGGAGATTTAGTTATGCGCAAAGTCTTCCAAAACACCGCTGCGCGAAACGCGGGAAAACTTGGAGCAAACTGGGAAGGACCTTACAAGATCATAAAAGTCGTTCGACCGGGTTCCTACAAGATATCCAACATGAAGGCCTAAACATTCCAAGAACTTGGAATGCAATGCATCTAAAAAATACTATCACTAAACAAATCGCTTCGCAACTACTGAACTACGAGACGGCTTGATCTCCGAAAGGGGTACGTAGGCAGTTTGTCGAAAGACAAATTCAGCTGTCCCCCTCTCTAAAAAAAGGGGGGGGGGGGAGCGGGTACGTATACGTATACTCGTATACTCCCAAGTTCAAAATATCTGACATAGCACTCGATATTTTTGAAACTTTTCCAACGCAATAATACCACAAAACCGCACTACCATTTTTGGTCCACAAATAATATGAGTCCTAAAACTCACGAACTTATCAGTCACTCGAGAAAAACCAACCTTCGGCATTGCGAGACGTCGCAAAAATGCCTAAGAAACTATTTCCCGCCAGACATCACATAGACGAAATGCTGGTCTAAAAAAAAGGAACTATCATACGCATTAACATCTTCTCAAACACGTACTATTCGCGAAGATCCAAACGGTAGTGTCTACCACCAAGTTCATTGCTGATCACATCGAATTCCCAACGTCCTAATCAGACTAAGCCATCTCACAAAGATGACTATCATACATCCGACACAAGGGTAATAGCGCTATAAAAGAAATCTGAAATTTTGGTCAGCACTTCCAGGAGACTTAAAAATTGTCCTTGGAGAGATGCTCGATTCCAACCAGAAAAATCATATAAGCCGAGAACCTATCGCGGACTTTAAATCGGTATGGAATCATGTCGAAACTGTAACGGGATATGTAAGTCAAATTAGTCATCGCTCCCCCTAAAACCAGAAGTAAACCTAGGTCTTGCCCTAAACCCAGCAGACTGGTCTTTAACATCTCAAGGTATGAAATCAAAGATACGAGATCCTAAAACATGCCTCTATGCTTACATTCAACGTCGTCAGATATCCCGCAAAATTAGGATTTTGCGGAAAACTCTCGAAACGGATCACGAATATAGCATCTCACCTCGGAGAAAGGTATGAGATGACAACTCATAATCTTCCTTCTACACCATCCAAATTACTCACATAAAAACGCAAACTGAATATCCATTCATAAAAAGCCGCAATGTGGCGGGGATTCAAAGCCACAAGTGGCCAGTCCCAAAACATAAACATGGCCATACTTCGCCAGAGCAAAATACTAATTCATAACCTAAAAAAAAACTATATATCTCTCAAGCGAGATCATAACCTTGATCGTCATCTGGAATCTAAACCTCCCCTTCACCCATCGCCTCGTTGTTGGGGTCAAAAACGGTTACGATGAAGTTAACATTCAAAACGTCTGAAGAAGAAAATGAAAAACCTTCTTCGACAAACACTTTTTCGACACAGATTCTTCCTTACGAAAAGCTTTGCGGAGGAAATACGAGACATCGAAAAAGAGCTCGAAAAGGGTCGCTACGCAGCGACCGAACGCGTGTTCCGCTCGATCGCTACGTAGTGACCGAGCTCGAGCCACCCGAAGCTCGGTCGCTACGTAGCGACTGAGCGTTCGTTCCGCTTGGTCGCTACGTAGTGACCGAGCCCAAGCCAAAGCTCGGTCGCTCTAGCGACCGAGCGTTTGTTTTGTTTGATCGCTACGTAGCGACCGAGCTCTTCCGAAACGTCGATCATGCATTCTCGTCTACCCTTCGATGTTATCTCCTGAAGACCGTAGCGAACCCATTTCACGCTTCCAGCCATTCTAAGTCATCGATCAAACTTTACCGTAAAAACCGTGGAAAGTTCGTTCTTTATCGAAAGAAGCCGTAATAAACGCTTCGAGTCAGAAGACGGCCCAAAAGGACCTAAGACATGACTCGAGGCCCAACTTATGATTTCTTAACCAACAGCCCGTAAGCCGCATGACGGTTTACGCTTGGTTCGTAAGGAAAGATAAATGTCAAGTTTCCGCGGATAAATACAAAATTTTGAAGATAATTACGAAGATCGGAAAAAATGGAATATCTCCATTTTTATGCTATGGCGGCTTAAGGGCATAAGAGGATTTTTTTCTCAGAGCAAACTTAGCACTTAGAGCAATTAGGCATATTTCCGTTTTTGTTATTCGAGCTGCGACTCAACTAGGTTATTGCCGTCTTAGGGTTTTAGAACTAGGAATCTCGCCGACAACTCTCGTAGTCCAGGCTCTTACCTTGTTGTAATGCTCAAACGCGAATTCAGAATAAGATCTACTTCGCTCTCTTTTCGATTTCTTATACTTTATCGTTGTTATTCTTGTGTTCTGATTGCTTGGCGTGTGGTATTAGCAGATATCCGGGACCTCTGAGAAATTAGGGCTTTCCTTGTTTCCGTATTTAAACGGAAATCGACAGTGCAAATTTCGGTTCCCATAGTTTGGCGCTAGAAGGAGGGGGATCTACGGATCAATCTAACCCGCAAAAGCCACTCAATGATCAGGAACGATCTGCAAGACTCAACGTGCGCGAACGTCATCTCGTTCAAGGGGGGAGCAACGGTCAATCGAGCCAAACCTCGAAACGATCTCCTTGTTATCGAACTTACGATCCGAGATGTTGATGTCGCTAGGGTGCTAATCGACACCAGAAGTTCGGCCGATATCATCTTCAAAGATACTCTCGAGAAAACGGGGATCGAACAATCCGAAATCGTGAAATACCCTAGCCTACTACTGGGACTTTCAGGAGAAACGACCATGGCCTACGGGTCGATTAATCTCGCAGTCAAAACTGGAACCGTGACAAGAGTCACAGAGTTTCTAGTCGTTGACCATCCCGCATCTTACAACATTATCATGGGAACGCCATGGTTGAACACCATGCGTGCCATCCTATCAATGTACCATCTTTGCCTCAAGTTTCCAACCCCTAACAGAGTCGAGGTAATATGGGGAAACCCAAGAGTATCACAGGTGTGTTACGCCGCAGAACAAAAACGAAAAAGACCAGACCTCGAGATCACTCCTAGAAAAACGGAGAAAAAGATCTCCAACCAGGATTCGCAAAGTCAAGATTCGGCTGAACTCTTCTAGCAGTCACGTAACATCACGGCCTTAGAGGAAAAAAACGAACCAACTTGCGAACCTGTGGTCACAGTCTGTCTCGACGAAGCATCTCCGGAACGATGCGTCGAGATCGGAGCAATCTCCGCGAGCCTTTGAGGACAGAGCTCATAACCTGTCTAAAAAAGAACCTCAATACTTTCGCATGGGCCGCGGAAGATATGCCAGGGATCGACATTAACATAACGTGTCACAAATTAAATATCGATCCGACCTTCAAACCCGCCAAACAAAAAAGGCGGAAACTAGGACCTGAACGGGCTTCCGCGGTAAACGACGAGGTTGAAAAATTGCTTAAAGTCGGGTCAATAACGGAATTGAGGTGTCCAGACTGGCTCGCTAACCCTGTAGTAGTCAAAAAAAAAAAACGGAAAATGGCGAGTTTGTGTGGATTTTACAGACCTAAACAAGGCCTGTCCAAAAGATAGTTTCCCTCTGCCACATATCGATCGATTAGTAGAAGCAACGGCGGGTAATGAACATCTGTCTTTCATGGACGCCTTCTCAGATTACAATCAAATTGTGATGAACCCTGACGATCGCGAGAAGACTGCGTTCATTACCGATCGCGGAACCTATTGCTACAAGGTAATGCCCTTCGGCCTCAAAAACGCTGGCGCAACTTACCAACGACTCGTGAACCATATGTTCTTCAAACAACTCGGTAAAACGATGGAGGTTTATATCGACGACATGCTCGTCAAATCCCTCCAAGCAAAGGATCACGTTTCACATCTCGAGGAAAGTTTCGTGCAGCTAAACTCCCATAACATGAAGCTCAACCCGACTAAATGCTGGTTTGCCATAGCATCAGGGGAATTCCTCGGCTACCTAGTCACATTCCGCGGCATCGAAGCTAATCCAAAACAGATTAACGCACTGATCGAGATGGCTTCACCGAAGAATAAGCGGGAAGTCCAAAGGCTGACCGGTAGAGTCGCGGCACTTAACCGGTTTATTTCACGATCAACGGACAAGTGCCTGCCCTTCTACAATGTCTTACGGGGAAATAAAAAATTTGAATGGTCAGAAGAATGCGAAAACGCTTTCCAACAGCTCAAGCGGTATTTAGCTTCCCCTCCAGTCCTCGCAAAACCCGTGGGAACCTTTGTTCTTGTACATCGCTGTATCGGCAACAGCTGTGAGCGGCGTGCTGATCAGGGAAGAACGCGGCGAACAGAAACCTATTTTCTATATAAGCATAACCTTGCTGGATGCCGAATCTAGATACCCGCTAATGGAAAAACTAGCATGCGCGGTCGTAACATCGGCCCGAAAACTAAGACCATATTGCCAATCCCACACGATCGTCGTCCTCACGACTTTTCCCCTATGGACGATTCTTCATAGCCCGAGTCAATCGGGCCGGTTAGCCAAATGGGCGGTCGAATTGAGCGAGTACGATATCGAGTACCGACCGAGAACAAGCGCAAAGTCACAAGTGCTTGCAGACTTCTTGGTCAAACTACCGACATAGACCATAACCAACGAGGAACCAAATTCCACCTGGCTCCTTCACGTCGATGGATCCTCGTCCAAGCAGGGATCAGGCATCGGAATTCGCCTCACATCTCCAATGAGCGAGATCTTAGAGCAGTCATTCAGCCTGGAATTCCACGCCTCAAACAACGAAGCCGAATACGAAGCACTCGTCGCAGGGCTGCATTTGGCTCACGGCTTGAAGATACGGAACATCCAAGCTTACTGCGACTACCAGTTAGTGGCAAGTCAGTTCAGCGGAGAGTATGAAGCCAAGGACGAACGGATGGACGCGTACCTCAAACTGGTCCAAAAACTAGCTCAAAAGTTTGACTGTTTTGCCCTTACGCGAATTCTCCATTCCGAAAACGTCCAGGCAGATGCTCTCGCGGCCTTAGCATCAAGTTCTGACCCAGGACTTAAAAGGGTAATTCCGGTCGAGTTCATCGAACATCCAAGCATCGGACAACCAATCGTCGTCAACCTCATAGAAGGTCAAGATGACGAAGAAGAAGAAGTTACGATACAACCACCATCGGAGCAATCAGATTACGGCTGCGATAACCCATGGCTGCAGACTGTTCGAGACTACATTATCAACGGACACCTGCCCACCGAGAAATGGGCAGCCCGCAAAGTCCGAACACAGGCCGCACGCTACGTAACAGTGGATGGCAAAATTTACAAATGGAGATTCTCCGGACCACTCATGACGTGCCTGGAAGGGGAAAAAGCAAGAAAAGTGATGGAAGAAGTACATTCTGGGTCCTGCGGTAATCATTCCGGTGGAAGATCGCTGGCAGTGAAGATCAAACGCCATGGATACTACTGGCCAACCATGATCGGAGATTGCGAGAAGTTCGCACGAAAATGCGAAAAATGCCAGAGGCATGCTCCAACCATCCGACAACCAGCCGAAGTTCTCTCCTCCATCACATCGCCCTATCCTTTTATGCGCTGGGCCATGGACATCGTCGGTCCCCTTCATAATTCAAAGCAAAAGCGTTTCCTTTTAGTCCTCACCGATTTCTTTTCAAAATGGGTAGAGGCAGATTCGTACGCGAGTATAAAAGATGTCCAAGTCGAAAGTTTCGTATGGAGAAACATCATTTTTAGGCATGGAGTTCCTTACGAAATCGTAACCGATAACGGATCTCAGTTTATCTCCACCCGGTTCGAGGCGTTCTGCGAAAAATGGAAGATACGACTTAACAAGTCAACGCCCAGGTATCCGCAGTGTAACGGACAAGCTGAAACGATTAATAAAACCATTCTCGACGGACTGAAGAAACGGTTAGAGGCCAAAAAAGTTCGGTGGGCTGACGAACTCGAGGGAGTCCTCTGGTCCCACCGTACCACCCCGAGGCGAGCAATAGGAGAAACCCTTTTCGCTCTGGTGTACGGAACATAATGCATGATTCCCGCAGAAGTAGAGTTCCCCGACGTTCGAAGGAGATTACTTCCCGAACGGGAGGAGCTTAACGATGCAATGCTCCTCGACGATCTCGATCTCATTAACGAGCGCCGAGATCGAGCGCTCATCCGAATCCAAAATTACCAACACGCAGCCGCAAAGTACTATAATTCCAACGTTCGGAATCGCAGATTTAATCAAGGAGATCTGGTACTTCGTAAAGTCTTCCAAAACACCGCTGAAAGAAACGCGGGAAAACCCGGAGCAAACTGGGAAGGACCCTATAAAATCGAAAAAGTCGTCCGACCGGGCTCCTACGAAATAGCCAACATGCAAGGCATAAAAATTCAAAGGATCTGGAATGCGATGCATCTAAAAAAATACTATCACTAAACAAACCAACTCACAATGACCGAACTACGAGACGGCTTGATCTCCATAAGGAGTACGTAGGCAGTTTGTCGAAAGGCAAATTCAGCTGTCCCCCTTCATTAAAAATAGGGGGGGGGGGAGTGGATACGTATACTCGTAAACTCGAAAACATCCGACCACACCTTCGATGTTTCCGACATATCTTAACTAAGAAAATTATTTTTTATCCGCAAAATATTTTCGATATTCGAAAATAAATTAGCAGTTAGGGAGAAGCAGCCTCTGGCATCGCGAAACGTCGCGAGAGATGCGTCGAGGGTTACTTCTTCCGAACGACGAAAATGGACACTCTGTCAAAAATGATGAATATCTTATGCAAAAACTCTAAACGACGGCATCTGCCGCCAAGTTCGGTGCTGATCACATCGAACTCTTGAACGTCCTAAACAGACACAGCCATCTCACGAAGATGACTCTCGTACATCCGACATAAGGATAATAGCACTATAAAAGAAACCCAAAATTTTGGTCCAGCACTTCCGGTTGGCTTAAAAATTGTCTCCAGAGAGATGCTCAATTCATATCTAACAAGTCATATAAGCCGAGAACCTAACGCGGACTTTAAATCGGTACGAACCAGGTTAAAATCACGACAGATAAATCGATAGCCGGCTAGTCACCGCGAAAATCTTAATACCAAAAGTAAACCTAGGTCTTGCCCTAAACCCAGCGCACTGGTCTTTAACATATCAAGGCATGATATCCAAAAGACACGAGATCCCAAAACCATGCCTCTATGTTTATATTCGACATCTTCAGATATCCCGCGAAGTCGATATCTCGCGGAAAAACTCTCGAAACAGACCTCGAACAAAACATTTCACATCGAAGAAGGATATGAGACGACAACTCAACGCCCTTCTTCTACGCCATACGTAAGCTTATGAAAAATGCAACTCGACCATCTTGTCTTAAAAAGAAAGCCGCAGAGCAGCAGGGATTCAAAGCCACATACGGCCAGTCCCGAAATACGAAATAAGGCCATTTAAAGCCGAAACATCAAACATTAAAAAAAAAAAATCTCCCGCAAGAGATCTAACCAAAGTCATCCTCAGAGCTCATGCTCCCTCTTCGTCCAAGCCTGGAGCCGCATCACCTCCGCCTTCTCCAAGCACCGGATATTTTCCCTCTGGGCCTTCTGTACACGTCGGAAGAAAGCACGCGGATTTCAGGTCAGCTAGGATGAGAACGAAATCTCCATCCACGACTGCCAAATCTCCTTTGCAGCCGGACAGTCCGGCCTCTTCTGCCTCTAAGGTCGGAGGAGTTTCACTCTGGAACGATTAAACCACAGCCATCCCGCCCTCAATTGTCGCCAAGGCTAAATCCCTGTTCCGGATGCGCTCGAGGGAGCCCAGAAAGGCGGAGATCTTCGCCAAATGAGCCTTAAACTCAGAACGGAGAGCGTCCTTGGCTCTCGAATCCCGCGGCTCGCTAACCCTGCATCACCCTCGATCTGACGCTGAAGACGACGCACCTCCGAAGATTTGGCCTTCCTGGCTTTCTTCTCCTTAAGCAATGAACTCGTCGCCGTCTTTCCGAGGTCCCTCTCGAGCTCCCCTATAGCGACCTCGAGTTTTGACACTTTCACGGAGTGAGAATCCTTGACAGCCGTCAGCATGGCCTCGGTTTCAGACCATCTACCCTGCAGCTCCAACAACTCCCCGGCGAGACTACTGGTCTCAGAACCGCACTCGCTGATCATCCCGTCGATCAATGACATGAACTGCGAAACGAGAAGAAAGTTAGGGATTCTTTGTCTTTCGGAGAAATATGTAACAATCAAGACACACTACAAGAAAACAGCGACATACTGAGGGAAAAAATCGTCTGTATGTCGTCGGAATAACGTTATTCCGACGACATACCGACGAAACAAGTCCTTGGAAATTCATTTTTCCTCGGAAATCCCTCGGAATTTTCCGACAGAATTCCGAGGAAACAAATTTCCGAGGAAATTCTGAGGACCACATATTCGTCGGAAAGCTCCTCGGAATATACCGAGGGAGAGCTTCTCGGGATATTTCGATGGATTTTCCGATGGCCAATCCTCGGAAGTTCAGACGAAATGTTCCTCGGAATTTTCATCGAAATTTTCCGAGGGATACTTCCGAGGAAAGTATCCCTCGGAAAATTCCGAGGAACATTTCCCTCGGTATATTCCGAGGAAAATGTCCATAGGCATATTCCGAGGAACGGGGGCCCTCGATATATTCCGAGGAACATGTCCCTCGGTATATTCCGACGGACCCCGTTCCTCGGAATTTAAAAAAAATTAATTTTTTTTAAAAAAATAAAATTTTTGAAATTTAAATTCGAAAATATAAAATAAAAATTAAAATTGAAATCATTAAAATTAAAATTAAAACTAAAATTAAAATTTAAATTTAAATTTAAATTCAAAAATATTCAAAGTTTCACAAATAAAAATAAAACATTCCGAGTTTTTGGAAAAAAAAAAACTACGGGTCTGGCACGTCCGGGAACACCTCGTTCGGGTACATCCTCTGCATCATCTCCATCATTTGCTGGTTCAGCCTCATCTGTGCCTCGTAGCCCGCCTGTTGAGCCGCCATCTGGGTCTCCAACAAAGATATGCGATCATCCTTGTCCTTCAACTGAGCCGTAAGTACTTCTGGATCAACAAAAGGCGATGGTGCAGAAGAAGGAGGAACCGATCGGGTGCGATGACCCAAACCGACCAAACGTCCCTTCTTCTTTGGAACCGACTGAAATAGAAAATAGCCAAATTTACAAATTTAAATCAAGAAATAAATGAATTGAACTTTAAAAAAAAAGAACTTACGGATTCAACGATTTCGTTGATTCGAAACCGGGACAAGTTGGTCGAAGCCGTCGAAGCGTCATCCTGGGTTTGAAGCTGAGACACTTCGTCTTGCACCAGAGTTTGGACCAGGCTGACCACTTCCCTCACAAGACCGTCATCAATCTGGCCGGTCTTCTTGTTGGTATACGCCCTCTTCATTAGGGCGAGATCATCAACCGGCTCGCCATCATGTTCTTCCGCCTTGAAAAAAAACATAAATTAAAGAAACATTAGAAATTAGAAAAAATGGACAAAAAATAAAATTTCAAAACTTAAATAATTAAAGAAAAAGCGGCTGAACTTACCATGCGATCTCCCAGAGAGGCAATAGATTGAGCACCCAAGTTATGCTTGAAGACGCCCTTCCCTTTACGGTCGCTCCTGCGGTTGGTGGAGTTGATGGAAGAAGTTTCTTTCGTCTCTTCCTTATCCCAATGCGCACACAACTCCGTCCAGACCGTGTTGTTTATCGACTTTGGGACCTTTTAATAAAAAAAAAGAAAATAATTTAATAAAGTAAAAAATAGTTTAATAAATTAAAAAATTGTTTAATAAATTAAATCAAACCTTATTGATTTCCCACTTCTTCTTCCACTCGTGGATCTGCTTCCCGTAGTTGTCCATAACTTTATGGACGAAGTGGTGATAGATAAAGAGCGTCTCATCGGAATTCCACTTGAACTCTTGCTGAAAAAAAACACAATTAGTAGAAAATTTATATTAAAGATTAAAAATATAAGTAAAAAATTAGAATACTTACCGCAAACTGACGAAACCACAGATGCTGCTTGTCGGTAGGGAAGTGAGTGAAAGTCGGATGTCCCTTGTCGAGGGCCGAGTACATCATACGGTTGATCAATGCGCTGATCCCGTTCCCGGATCGGTTGAACCTAATAAAAAGAACAAACGCTTAATAATGAATCAAATTTTAATGAAAAAAAAAATATGTTTAATTACCATGTTTGACCCCGTCCATGTGGATACGGAGTGAGATAGGGAAGATGGTCACGACCAGGCTGTCGAACCAACTCCGCAACACTCATCACGCCCGGAGGACACGGAGGAGCAGGAGCGGCTGCAGCAGCGGGAGCGAGAGGAGCAGGGGCGGGTGCAGCAGAGGGAGATGTATGGTAGGAGCTGTGGGGCGAAAGGGTATCCTGAAAATGGCTGGAATCCCGAGACTGGCTCCCCGTACCACCACGACCACGACGCTGTCGAGGCCGGGTCTGATCATCATGAGACCTGTAATTAAAAAAAATCTATTTAATAAATATAGAAATATATAAATTAATTTTTTTTTTCTTAAAAAATCTCAAATAATAGTTTTTAATCACAAAAAAGTTTTATAGATATTAAAAATGTTTAATAAATATAGAAATTTATATAATCTAAATATATATATATATTTTTTTTAAAAAAAAAATCCCAAATAATAGTTTTTAATCACAAAAAAAGTTTTATAGATATTAAAAATGTTTAATAAATATAGAAATTTATATAATATAAATATATATATATTTTTTTTTTAAAACAAAATCCCAAATAATAGTTTTTAATCAACAAAAAAGTTTTATAGATATTAAAAATGTTTAATAAATATAGAAATTTATATAATATAAATATATATATATTTAAAAAAAAATCCCAAATAATAGTTTTTAATCACAAAAAAAGTTTTATAGATATTAAAAATGTTTAATAAATATAGAAATTTATATAATATAAAAATATATATATATATTTTTTTAAAAAAAAAATCCCAAATAATAGTTTTTAATCAAAAAAAAAGTTTTATAGATATTAAAAATTATTAATAAATATAAAAATTTATAAAATATATATATATATATATATTTTTTTTTTAAATCCCAAATAATAGTTTTTAATCACACAAAAAGTTTTATAGATATTAAAAATGTTTTGTAAAATCCAAAAAATCGAATTTATATACAAAAAACGTTTTGTAAAATCCAAAAAATCGAATTTATATACAAAAATTGTTTTGTAAAATACATAAATCGAATTTATACACAAAAATCGAATTTATATACAAAAATCGATTTTATAAATACAAAAAAAATAAAAAAATTATAAAAAAATTCTAAATCAATTCAACAAAACAAATTATTCAACCAAATCACAATTCTAAACCTATTATACAACCAAATCACAATCCTAACCAATCACCCTAACAAAAATCTATCAAATCTACACAAAAACCTAACAAATAGAACCTAAGAGAGTGGGATAGGATCCTTACATGATTTGTGTAAGAGAAGGGGGAGATCGCCGGAGATATCGTCGGAATTCAGGGGGAAATCGCCGGAGAGGAGAGAGGAGCCGCGCAGAGGAAGAAGAGAGAAATGGGGAAGAAGAAGCGGCTCGTGGTTATAGTACCTAGGGTCCGACGGATACTATCCGTCGGAATTATAATTTCAATTTTCGCGAAATATTTGCCCGGTTAAATGAAAATATTCCGAGGAAATTCCGACGGATACTAAAATATCCGTCGTAATTCCGTCGGAATATTCCGAGGAAATACCGAGGAACTAGTGTTTGGGGTTTCAAAACATCAATTTTTTTTTGCCGTATTTCATTTCTTATACAATTGTAATGCATACCATTGAGGATTCTTTGTATAGATGATCATAAACCATGAAATAACAAATTTCAAAACGAATTGAAATTATTCCCTTTACCGTTCATTAAAGTGTATAAATGTTTCTCTTATGTTGTGGGGATTTCGTTCATACAATCGGAAAAGTGTTTATTATAGGGTAAGGAACAAATTTTTGACTTCATAATCAGTCTAAGACACTTAATAAGGGTTATATAAGTGTTATTCAAACCGTAAAACGTTGTTTTCGGTTTAAAAACCCTATTTCCTCGGAATTTCCTCGGAATATTCCGAGGGAATTCCGAGGAAAACCTTATCTTCCTTGGAATTCCGTCGGAATATTCCGAAGAAATACCGAGGAAATAGGGTTTGGGGTTTCAAAACATCAATTTTTTTTGCCGTATTTCATTTCTTATACAATTGTAATGCATACCATTGAGGATTCTTTGTACAGACGATCATAAACCATGAAATAACAAATTTCAAAACGAATTGAAAGTATTCCCTATACCGTTCATTAAAGTGTATAAGGGTTTCTCTTATGTTGTGGGAATTTCGTTCATACAATCGGAAAAGTGTTTATTATAGGGTAAGGAACAAATTTTTGACTTCATAATCAGTCTAAGACACTTAATAAGGGTTATATAAGTGTTATTCAAACCGTAAAACGTTGTTTTCGGTTTAAAAACCCTATTTCCTCGGAATATTCCGAGGGAATTCCGAGGAAAACCTTATCTTCCTTGGAATTCCGTCGGAATATTCCGAAGAAATACCGAGGAAATAGGGTTTGGGGTTTCAAAACATCAATTTTTTTTGCCGTATTTCATTTCTTATACAATTGTAATGCATACCATTGAGGATTCTTTGTACAGACGATCATAAACCATGAAATAACAAATTTCAAAACGAATTGAAAGTATTCCCTATACCGTTCATTAAAGTGTATAAGGGTTTCTCTTATGTTGTGGGGATTTCGTTCATACAATCGGAAAAGTGTTTATTATAGGGCAAGGAACAAATTTTTGACTTCATAATCAGTCTAAGACACTTAATAAGGGTTATATAAGTGTTATTCAAACCGCAAAACGTTGTTTTCGGTTTAAAAACCCTATTTCCTCGGAATTTCCTCGGAATATACCGAGGTAATTCCGAGGAAAACCTTATCTTCCTCGGAATTCCGTCGGAATATTCCGAGGAGATACCGAGGAAATAGGGTTTGGGGTTTCAAAACATCAATTTTTTTTGCCGTATTTAATTTCTTATACAATTGTAATGCATACCATAGAGGATTCTTTGTATAGATGATCATAAACCATGAAATAACAAATTTCAAAACCAATTGAAAGTATTTCCTTTACCGTTCATTAAAGTGTATAAGTGTTTCTCTTATGTTGTGGGGATTTCGTTCATACAATCGAAAAAGTGTTTATTATAGGGCAAGGAACAAATTTTTGACTTCATAATCAGTCTAAGACACTTAATAAGGGTTATATAAGTGTTATTCAAACCGTAAAACGTTGTTTTCGGTTTAAAAACCCTATTTCCTCGGAATTTCCTCGGAATATTCCGAGGGAATTCCGAGGAAAACCTTATCTTCCTCGGAATTCAGTCGGAATATTCCGAGGAAATACCGAGTAAATAGGGTTTGGGGTTTCAAAACATCAATTTTTTTTGCCGTATTTCATTTCTTATACAATTGTAATGCATACCATTGAGGATTCTTTGTATAGATGATCATAAACCATGAAATAACAAATTTCAAAACGAATTGAAAGTATTCCCTTTACCGTTCATTAAAGTGTATAAGTATTTCTCTTATGTTGTGGGGATTTCGTTCATACAATCGGAAAAGTGTTTATTATAGAGTAAGGAACAAATTTTGGACTTCATAATCAGTCTAAGACACTTAATAAGGGTTATATAAGTGTTATTCAAACCGCAAAACGTTGTTTTTGGTTTAAAAACCCTATTTCCTCGGAATTTCCTCGGAATATTCCGAGGGAATTCCGAGGAAAACCTTATCTTCCTCGGAATTCCGTCGGAATATTCCGAGGAGATACCGAGGAAATAGGGTTTGGGGTTTCAAAACATCAATTTTTTTTGCCGTATTTCATTTCTTATACAATTGTAATGCATACCATTGAGGATTCTTTGTATAGATGATCATAAACCATGAAATAACAAATTTCAAAATGAATTGAAAGTATTCCCTTTACCGTTCATTAAAGTGTATAAGTGTTTCTCTTATGTTGTGGAGATTTCGTTCATACAATCGGAAAAGTGTTTATTATAGGGTAAGGAACAAATTTTTGACTTCATAATCAGTCTAAGACACTTAATAAGGGTTATATAAGTGTTATTCAAACCGCAAAACGTTGTTTTCGGTTTAAAAACCCTATTTCCTCGGAATATTCCGAGAGAATTCCGAGGAAAACCTTATCTTCCTCGAAATTCCGTCGGAATATTCCGAGGAAATACCGAGGAAAGAGGGTTTGGGGTTTCAAAACATCAATTTTTTTTGCCGTATTTCATTTCTTATACAATTGTAATGCATACCATTGAGGATTCTTTGTACAGACGATCATAAACCATGAAATAACAAATTTCAAAACGAATTGAAAGTATTCCCTATACCGTTCATTAAAGTGTATAAGGGTTTCTCTTATGTTGTGGGGATTTCGTTCATACAATCGGAAAAGTGTTTATTATAGGGCAAGGAACAAATTTTTGACTTCATAATCAGTCTAAGACACTTAATAAGGGTTATATAAGTGTTATTCAAACCGCAAAACGTTGTTTTCGGTTTAAAAACCCTATTTCCTCGGAATTTCCTCGGAATATACCGAGGTAATTCCGAGGAAAACCTTATCTTCCTCGGAATTCCGTCGGAATATTCCGAGGAGATACCGAGGAAATAGGGTTTGGGGTTTCAAAACATCAATTTTTTTTGCCGTATTTAATTTCTTATACAATTGTAATGCATACCATAGAGGATTCTTTGTATAGATGATCATAAACCATGAAATAACAAATTTCAAAACCAATTGAAAGTATTTCCTTTACCGTTCATTAAAGTGTATAAGTGTTTCTCTTATGTTGTGGGGATTTCGTTCATACAATCGAAAAAGTGTTTATTATAGGGCAAGGAACAAATTTTTGACTTCATAATCAGTCTAAGACACTTAATAAGGGTTATATAAGTGTTATTCAAACCGTAAAACGTTGTTTTCGGTTTAAAAACCCTATTTCCTCGGAATTTCCTCGGAATATTCCGAGGGAATTCCGAGGAAAACCTTATCTTCCTCGGAATTCAGTCGGAATATTCCGAGGAAATACCGAGTAAATAGGGTTTGGGGTTTCAAAACATCAATTTTTTTTGCCGTATTTCATTTCTTATACAATTGTTATGCATACCATTGAGGATTCTTTGTATAGATGATCATAAACCATGAAATAACAAATTTCAAAACGAATTGAAAGTATTCCCTTTACCGTTCATTAAAGTGTATAAGTATTTCTCTTATGTTGTGGGGATTTCGTTCATACAATCGGAAAAGTGTTTATTATAGAGTAAGGAACAAATTTTGGACTTCATAATCAGTCTAAGACACTTAATAAGGGTTATATAAGTGTTATTCAAACCGCAAAACGTTGTTTTTGGTTTAAAAACCCTATTTTCTCGGAATTTCCTCGGAATATTCCGAGGGAATTCCGAGGAAAACCTTATCTTCCTCGGAATTCCGTCGGAATATTCTGAGGAGATACCGAGGAAATAGGGTTTGGGGTTTCAAAACATCAATTTTTTTTGCCGTATTTCATTTCTTATACAATTGTAATGCATACCATTGAGGATTCTTTGTATAGATGATCATAAACCATGAAATAACAAATTTCAAAACGAATTGAAAGTATTCCCTTTACCGTTCATTAAAGTGTATAAGTGTTTCTCTTATGTTGTGGGGATTTCGTTCATACAATCGGAAAAGTGTTTATTATAGGGTAAGGAACAAATTTTTGACTTCATAATCAGTCTAAGACACTTAATAAGGGTTATATAAGTGTTATTCAAACCGCAAAACGTTGTTTTCGGTTTAAAAACCCTATTTCCTCGGAATATTCCGAGAGAATTCCGAGGAAAACCTTATCTTCCTCGGAATTCCGTCGGAATATTCCGAGGAAATACCGAGGAAAGAGGGTTTGGGGTTTCAAAACATCAATTTTTTTTGTCGTATTTCATTTCTTATACAATTGTAATGCATACCATTGAGGATTCTGTGTATAGATGATCATAAACCATGAAATAACAAATTTCAAAACGAATTGAAAGTATTCCCTTTACCGTTCATTAAAGTGTATAAGTGTTTCTCTTATGTTGTGGGGATTTCGTTCATACAATCGGAAAAGTGTTTATTATAGGGTAAAGAACAAATTTTTGACTTCATAATCAGTCTAAGACACTTAATAAAGGTTATATAAGTGTTATTCAAACCGTAAAACGTTGTTTTCGGTTTAAAAACCCTATTTCCTCGGAATTTCCTCGGAATATTCCGAGGGAATTCCGAGGAAAACCTTATCTTCTTCGGAATTCCGTCGGAATATTTATTAAAAAAAAAAAAAAAAATCGATGCTAGTCTGTTTCCGAGTCATCATCACCAGATGAATCTGAATCTGGATCTTGGTGAAACTCTCCAATCACTGGTTCATCCTCTACGTGAACGACGGCTTCCTCTCCGAAGTCGGTTAAATCGACAACAAGGCCAACTCCAGCTAAATCTTCTGTTGCACTTAAGTTGCCGGATGTGCTTGGTTGTAGTGGGTCTTCCAGCTCAGAACTTCCCTGAACTCGGCCTCTCGGGTTGAGTCTTGTAACAGTAACCCATGGATCATCTCTGTTTCTTACCCGAGGGTACTTGATATAACAAACCTGTAACATTTAAAAAATTATTAGTAAAATTATAAATTAATACACATGATGATGAATCATTCTAAATAAATAACATTTAATTACCTGATCGGTCTGAGAAGCAAGAATGAAAGGATCATAATATTGCAGCTTTCGCCTCGAATTTACTGATGTAACACCAAATGCATCTGTTCTCACACCTCGATCTAGAGTGTTGTCGTGCCAATCATAATAGAAAACAGTACAGCGCAATCCAACCATGCCCAAATACTTGATTTCCAAAATCTCACGTATGTGTCCGTAGTATACATCATCTCCTGATGCAGAACAAACGCCAGCATCATAAGTCGTACTCGAACGTCTCCTCTTCTGAGTTGTGAATGCATATCCTCGAGTACAAAACCTCGAATATGACTTCACAAAATTTTTTGGTCCAACGACCGTATCCAATCGTCAAATGTTTCACCTCTGGCCAAACCAGCAGACACCTATATTAATAGCACATATATATGTTATATCAATAAATGTGAATTAGTATAAATATGTGATAAATGATATTTTAATTTGTTTAAAGCACTCACATAAGTAAACATCCATCCAGAAAATTCTCTCTGCTTCATTTCTTCTAGCTCGTCCTCTGTGGCGTATCTATATTCGAACCGTTTTTCTGCCATGAAAATCCTGTACATATGATGACAATAATGTACTTAATTAAGATTTAAATTTCAACTTGTTAAAATAAAAATTTGTAAGCTAATTTATTTACCTCTCATATTGAAGAACATCTTCGCAGTTGGTGAGCAAATATGTTTGCAAATTACTGCGCTCCTGCTCAGTAAGTTGACGGTCCTTTGGTTTTCCGCTAAGTCGTCCAACGTCTGTGAAAATGTCTGGAACCGTAACATGATATGTTGCCCGTTCGCCTCTATCATCTTGCCGAGCAGGTCTTCTGTTTTTGGTCTGAACTTCTGCTGGAAAATAGTACTCGGCAAAGTTTGAAGTTTTTTCATTGATCATCTGTGCGACTATAGAACCTTCCACCCTACTTAAATTTTTCACCATTTTCTTCAAATGGAACATATACCGCTCATACAGATACATCCATCTATACTGCACAGGACCACCAAGTTCCAATTCTCTTGCCAGGTGAATAACAAGATGCTCCATAACATCAAAAAATGAGGGAGGAAATATCTTCTCAAGGTTGCACTGAATCACGACTATGTTAGTCTTCAAATTTTCAATACCTTCAAGAGTCAATGATCTCGTGCATAAATCGCGGAAGAAACCACTTATCCCTGCAATTGCGTCATGAACATTTCGTGGTAATAGTTCCTTAAAGGCAAACGGAAGGAGGTGCTGCATCATTACATGGCAATCATGGCTTTTCAAGCCAGTAAACTTTCCTTCCTTTATGTCGATACAGTTACGGAAATTAGATGCATAACTGTCTGGAAATTCCACATCGTTTGAAATCCAATCAAAGAACGCATCTTTTACCTCTGCATCAAGTCGGTATATGGGAAAAGGAGCCCTACCATTCTCATCAACATGAAGTTCTGAACGAGCACATATATCGACTAAATCCAGTGTTGACTTCAAATTATCCTTTGTTTTACCTTGAACATTAAGGATCGTGTTCATGAGATTGTCAAAAAAGTTCTTCTCAATATGCATGACATCTAAATTATGCCTTAGCAGATGATCCTCCCAGTATGGCAGATCCCAGAAAATACTTTTTTTGAGCCAGTTATGTAGGTCTCCAACAGCATCTACCGGAAAACGCTCATGTCCACCGACGTCTGGCGTCCTTTCTGCACCAAAATATCTTAGTTGTGTCTTCAAATCTTTCCCACAAATTTCTGGAGGTGGACTGTCAAACACCCTCTTGTTCTTCGTAAACAAATTCCTACTCCTACGATATGGATGATCAGGTGGTAGGAATCTCCTGTGACAGTCAAACCAACACGTTTTCCTTCCGTGTTTTAGTTGGAAAGCATCAGTGTTATCTTGACAATATGGACATGATAGCCTTCCATGCGTTGTCCATCCAGATAACATACCATATGCTGGAAAATCACTTATTGTCCACATTAGTACTGCCCACATTTGAAAGTTTTCTTTACACGAAACATTGTATGTTTCAGCACCTTGAGCCCATAGTTGTTGCAACTCATATATTAGTGGCTGAAGAAACACATCAAGTGATCTCTTAGGATGCTCTGGTCCGGGAACGAGAATCGAGAGAAACAAAAACTCTCGTCGCAAGCACAAGTTTGGGGGTAGGTTGTATGGTGTAAGAATGACTAGCCATAGAGAATACAGTCTTCCACTCTTGCCAAACGGGCTGAAACCATCAGTACATAATCCAAGGTAGACATTTCTTCTCTCATACGCAAACTCGGGATACTTTGATTGGAAATGCTTCCACGCTTTTGCATCTAAAGGATGTCTGATCTCACCATCTGTTGAGTGCTCCGCATGCCATCTCATTGGTTGCGCTGTGCGTTCAGACAAATACAACCTCTGCAACCTTTCCGTCAAAGGCAAATACCACATCCTTTTATATGGCACTGGAACTCTTCCACTCGTATCTTTATAACGAGGCTTTCCACAAAATTTGCATGTAACCCGCTGTTCATCCGCCCTCCAATAAATCATGCAGTTGTCGCTGCATACATCTATTACCTGATACGATAAACCAAGCCCAGCTACGAGTTTCTGAACCTCGTAGTATGAACCAGGAGCTACATTATCCTCGGGTAGAATACCTTTTACAAAATCAGCAATAGCATCCACACAGTCTTCAGCCAAATTATAATTTGTTTTAATGCCCATCAATCTTGTAGCAGATGATAAAGCTGAATGACCATCTCTGCAACCTTCGTACAATGGTTGCTTTCCAGCATCCAACATATCATAAAATCTCCTAGCTTGTGCATTGGGTAAATCTTCCCTTCTAAAATGATCATTTACCATCTGCTCAGTACCTACACCATAATCTACATCCGTTCTAATTGGTTCTTCTAATCTAACCGCTGGCTGAGGTTCGCTAGTACTACCATGTTCATAATCTGTTTCCCCATGATGATACCAAATTTTGTAACTTCGTGTAAACCCACTCAAATATAGATGAGTCCAAACATCCCACTCTTTAATAACCTTTCTATTTTTACAATTAGAGCAAGGACATCTTAACATACATGTTTTTGCTTCCGGTTGTCGGTGAACTAACCCCATGAATTCGGTTATACCTCGTTGGTATTCTTCCGTAAGCAATCTCGTGTTCGGATCCAAATGAGGTCGATCGATCCAAGAACGAAAATAATTTGAAGAAGACATGTTTTTTATGAATCAAATTCGTGTGTAAAGAGAGTAAGAGGGAGGATGAAGATATGGAGTGAATGAAGAGGAAGAGGGGTGCTTGTATTTATAGTTGAAATCCTACTGACAGCCCGAGGAAATTCCGACGGAATTCCGACGCCAACGGCTAGTTCGTCGGAATTTCCTCGGAATTTTTTAAATCCCCCAACGGCTCTCTAACGGCTATAATATATCCTCGGAATTCATCGGTTTTTTCCGAGGAATACATTTTTCCTCGGTATTCCATAAGAATATTTCGACGGATTAGTATTTCCTCGGAAATCCTTCGGTATATTCCAAGGAAATTCCGAGGAAACCAAATTTTGTGTTTCCTCGGAATTTCCTCGGTATATTCCGAGGATTTCATTTTCCGTCGGAATGTCCGTCAGAATACCGCTGTTTTCTTGTAGTGACAGTAACTGAGCAACCGGAACAACACTAGGAGCGCGCAGCGCTAGAACGATCTCTTTCTTGGCCGGAGGAGGAGGCATAGAGTCAGCAGCCCTCTCCTTATCTTCGACGAGAATCAGAGTCATGGACGATCTAGCTGGTAAAGCCGAAGCATCCGGAACGACCGAGCCTGCGAGAGTTCTCGTATCTCGCGGAGTTACGACCTCGGTCCCATGACCAGGAGCAATGGCCAGTGCAGAAGAGGACGGGAACTCGGAGCAATGGCCAGTGCAGAAGAGGACGGGATCTCGCGGAGTTACGACCTCGAACCTGTTCCTTTTGGGCTTGGCGACGAACTAGTCTCTCTCGAAAGGAGAGATGGTCAGCAACGCAAGCCGGCGCTTCGACCGGAGAAGTTGGAATCGGAGCCGGAGAGGTGGCCTCGCCCATCTCAACATCGGAACTTCTCTTGTCACCATGGGAAGAAGACATGTTAAAGGCAAAATATTTGGAGCTAGAGAGGTTTTGAAGGTTTGGAGAAGGAAATGTGTGAAGCAAATGAATGACAAGAGCTCACTACTTATAGAAGTATGGGCTCGGAATTTTATACTTTTTAATATACACTTTCTCGAGAATTCTCTTCTGCCGAGTTTGAAGTAAACTTCGTTCAATACGCCTAACTTTGCCAAAATCATCAAACCGCGCGCTAGAGTCTCGACTCTAACGAGCTGGGGGGCTAACTGTTGGGGTTAAAAACGGTTACGACGAAGTTAACATTCAAAACGTCCGAAGAAGAAAACGGAAAACCTTCTTCGACAAATACTTTTTCGACATAGATTCTTCCTTACGAAAAGCTTTGCGGAGGAAACATGAGACATCAGACAAGAGCTCGAAAAGGGTCGCCACACAGCGACCGAACGCATGTTCCGCTCGATCGCTACGTAGCGACCGAGCTCGAGCCAAAGCTCGGTCGCTACGAAGCGACTGAGCGTCCGTTCCGCTCGGTCACTACGTAGTGGCCGAGCTAGAGCCGAAGCTAGGTCGCTACGTAGCGACCGAGCCCAAGCCGAAGCTCGGTCGCTATGTAGCGACCGAGTGTCCGTTCCGCTCGATCGCTACGTAGCGACCAAGTTCTTCCGAAACGTCGATACAACATTAGTCCATGCATTCTCGTCTACCCTTCGATGCTATCTCCCGAAGACCATAGCGAACCCATTTCACATTTCCCGCCATTCTAAGTCATCGATCAAACTTTACCGTAAAAACCACGGAAAGTTCATTCTTTACCGAAAGAAGCCGTAATAAACGTTTCGAGTCAGAAGACGGCCCAAAAGGACCTAAGACATGACTCGAGGCCCAACTTACTATTTCTTAACCAACAGCTCGTAAGCCGCATGACGGTTTACGCTTGGTTCGCAAGGAAAGATAAATGTCAAGTTTCCGCGGATAAATACAAAATTTTGAAGATAATTACGAAGATCGGAAAAAATGGAATATCTCCATTTTTATGCTATGGCGGCTTAAGGGCAGAAGAGGAAAAGCTATGATTGCTTGGTGTGTGGTTTAGCCGATATCCAAGACCTCTGGGAAATTAGGGTTTTCCTAACTTTACTAATTTAACGGAAATCGACGGTGTGAATTTCGGTTCCCATAGAGACCAAGGAAACTGAACCGGACATACATAGGATCTTCAATCATGTCAGAGAAAAGATGAAGCAGATGATTACACTGAAGAAGAAGAGTGATCCTGGAAAATTTGCAATGCCATGTTTGTTGAAGGGCATTGAGTTTCCGTGTGCGCTGTGTGACACAGGTTCATCAGTCAGCATACTACCCAAGGTAATAGCAGACCATCTGGGTCTGAAGATAGATCCTTCGGAAGATTCGTTTACTTTTGTGGACTATTCTACGAGGAACTCAGGAGGAATCATCAGAAACCTTGAGGTGCATATTGGTAATGCAGTAGTTCCAGTTGACTTCCATGTCATGGACAACAAGATAAATATGAATCATTCTCTACTACTTGGGAGAGCCTTCATTGCTACTGTCGGAGCAGTTTGCAACATGCAGACTAATCAGTTGTGTCTAACACTGATAAATCCTGATATCTACTATGATCTAGTCAGAATTGTCAAGCCCCAGACGTCCAACACTGGAGTTAATACAAGATTCATAGCAGCATGCTACTGCGAACTTAAAGTTGAATACGAGACAGAGTATGAAGCATCGATCGATAACCGGAGTTACACATCGATCAACAGTGTCATTCAACCAACGATCGGTAACCACTCTAGGGAATCGATCGACAACAGTCTTGTGAATGAAATTTTCTCTTTGCCAGTACACTGCTATCTGAGCTTTGCAGTTAACGCCCAACCACAGACATCGATTGATTACCATTACGGTGACATGATCAGCAGACAGGGCGACTATTCTATTGGCAGTTGGGCAGACGATAGTCATCATGAGAGATTTTCAGTAGACACTGAATTACCTGAGATGCGATCTGATGAGTATGACGAGGACTACCACATAGATAAGATTATTGAGTACGGTGGTCTTGTCACGGATGATAGATGAGTTCTCCATACATCGATTGCAGATAATAAGGCGACATCGATCGACAACAACACCAAGCCAGTGATCGACACTCATCACACACCAGATTTCGAGGTACAACTAAAAGATAATACATATTATGGTTATCTAACTACGGAGGAATTTGGTATTTTCAGGGATCCAGAAGGCCAAGCACGAGCCATGGATGGACGCATTCTCAACATATCCAAGGAGGATATTGCTGAAGTCATTGCCATGAGCGGGCCCAGAAACTTCCTGGACACCCAGAATAGAGTTGAGGATCCACCATCGGTTGACAAAGCAGATGCATCATTGATCAACGGTCAGTCCGAATTCAGACTAAGAGCGCTTCATCAGAACAGGAAAAGGAAACCTCATTGGGAGATGAGAAGCGAGTATTGTGTAATATCAACCGTGCCGGAGCAAGCCACCTACAGAAAAGCAGAGGTTGATGAATTGGTAGCGAGTATCTACAGAGCTAAGAGGACGACAGATGATTCTCATTCCAAGATGCTCGATGACGTCTACTACCCATACGACAACAGTTTAAGCTGGTTGACCACACGCACGGATGAGATGATGCAAGACATAGCCATGATTCAGGAACAACATGCAGTCGGCGCATGAGCATCGATATCAATCGCCGATCACATTCAGCCATCGATCGATGCCCGCACCCGAACATCGATCGACGCTCGACTTGCAACATTCGAAGATAGGCTACAAGCATTCACCTACAGGCTTGATGGTGTCTACTACCCACTCCGTGATGGTATCGACTCATTGACTACACGCCTGGACGCGTTGCAGCAAGAGATGGACACGATTCAAAGACAGCTAGATTTTCAAGGAGAACAGTCACCATCGACCGACTGACGCACTAGCCCATCGATCAACAGCGACCTTACATCATTGCGAGGCAAGCTGGTAACCGAGAAGTTCTTACAGGATAAGCTTGATGAGATCACTTTCTCTCAAGACTTGTTGAAAGAAGACATCTATCAGGAGTTGAAGGTTAGCTCAGAATCAACATATGCCAGACTTGGAATGCATCAGCGCAGCATGAACAACCTTCAGAATAGGATGCATGTCAATGAGGTTGATAAAGAGATACTGAAAAGTCAGTGGACCAGAGGAGATGAGGCCATAAGAAGTTTCATTGGTACATGGTTCCAGATGAGTGAGGAAGATGTAGACACGTGTTTCCCAACAGGTAGTCATCCACCTCCTTACTAGCCAACCTACTTCCAAAGTCAAGCTAATGACTATAACAAAGCGCTGAGTGGGAGGCAACCAACTATTAGGTAATTTCTTTCAGTTTTAATATTTAACGTTACTTATTTTTGGATTCAATTTATAACAGGTCTAAAAAAATATATATATAGAAAAACCCAGAAAAAACCAAAAAGAGACCAAAGGGGACATTTACTTGTCATTCGACCGATGAGATCAAGTCGACATCGTTCGACATCAGAAACGAACGATATACACTTCAGTGTAACGATCTACATCGACATCAGCGATCAGGTATACCGTTTTCGTTGTTACATATTTTCCTTATGATTTATGTTATCACCAAACTCCGACTAGATATACACTGGGGACAGTGATATTTAAGTCTGGGGGAGGTTTACTGATATTAATTTACTTATGAGTTTTATTAATGTTTTCAAAAAGTTTTTATTGAGTCAAAAGGGGACAATGGACTTTTACAGTTTTCCTTACTTATCTAACCACTCTTTAGCACCATTCTTAGATTTATTGACTGCAGAATGTACTATAGATGCTAAAGTGGATCATCCTGCCAATTACTCACACTTGCTGAGAATGTTTGAAAGAACCAAGCTGACCTCCAACCTAATTGAGCTCAACTTTCTTGTCTTTGGGCTTGGTATACATTGGATCGGAATCTTCCTGCAAGTCTGAAAGGTATTAGACTTAGTGTCACTGGTTTTCCTTCCACCTCGCTTTGGCATCCATATATATTTACAAAAGATTGAGATGATTTCTTGCGGTGTAGAGGGGTAGGAGTGTCTCATGCGACCCCATTATTATAATCTAGTAGAATGATCACACATTTTTTCGAAGCGAGGGCTAAATACATTATCGATGACCCCATTATTCGCCTACAACTTTGCCCACTTAAAAAAAAACGGATCCAGAGAGGAGAAAAGAGAGAAGGGGAATCAGAAAAGGTTACATGTAGGTCCATATACTTGTTTGAGTTGATTCCATGTGTTCAGTGATCGATACTCTTAAGGTAAAGCCTACACTTTTATTTTAAGTAAGAAATGAGGTCAGTAGATGGGTTAGTCAGACATGATTAGTTAAGTTGCTGGATGAATGGAACTAGTTGCTAAACTAGGATATTGCATATGAAGTACTTCTAAAAGTTAAGACTGATTTGATGTGGTTTGCAATATAGTTGAGGTGATGATAGTAAGTTCTTACATTGTGTGAGTCATTGATGTTTCCAAACCGCTTCCAGAGAGACTGCTCATTGTTTTGCTTGAGGACAAGCAAAAGAATAAGTCTGGGGGTGTTGATATACCATGGATTTTACCTACTTTTAGTCATGGTATATAGGTGGTTTAAATACATTATAGTTGTTTTGGAGTCTTTTTAGTATGTTTTCAAGTTTTGGAGTTATTTGGAGGAAAATGCTGATTTTTGTGCTTTTTGGAGATAAAATGATAAAGATCCGTAGCTGACCATCGAACTGCCCAGCGGTCGATGATTGAAGACGATACTCGATCGACACACACTCTGTGTTGTCGATCGATAGCAAAGCGCGCAAAGGCCAGATTTGGTTCTAGCCGACTTTAAACCCAAATCCCACAAGAATTTTGATATTTTGTGTTTTTGGCACATTATATGTATGTTTTACTAATAGTTTTCAAAGTTTTATCGAGTCTTTTTAGTTCCTTTGAGTCATTACAGGCCTGGAGTTGCATTGGATGGGAGATGGACCAGTTGGATAAAAACAGTGTGATTTGGAGTCCTTCGCGCAGAACAGTCGAGCGGAGCAGTCTGAGTGTCTGCTCCAGCGGCAGAGATTTAAAAGGAAGTTTCCAAATATTTCGGGATTTGCCCTAGTTTTCCTATTTTTCCCTCTAGCCGCCTGTGGCTCGTATATATGTTCTTCTTTTATTTGCTTTATGACCTACCTTAGCTTTTACGCAAGAAAGACCTAGAGAGCTTTGTGATTTTGGCGATTGCTACTTGTAAGGGAGAATGCCTCATCTATCTCCTAGAGAAGATTATCCTGAACCCTCTAATTTCTATTATCTATTACATGCAATATTATTCAGAAATCATGCTTCTCTGTTCTTGTGTTATGTCTGAGTAGTCATGTTGGGGTCAAAAACGGTTACGACGAAGTTAACGTCCAAATTCCCGAAGAAGAAAAAACATAGAAGAATTCTTCGACAAATATACTTTCGAAATAGATTCTTCTTTACGAAAAACCTCTGCGGACGAAACACGAATCATCGGACAAGAGCTCAAGAAGGATCGTTATGCAGCGACCAAACGCATGCTCCGCTCGGTCGCTACGTAGCGACCAAATTCGAGCCAAAGCTCAGTCGCTGCATAACAACCAAACGCCCATTCCGCTCGGACGCTACGTAGCGACCGAGGTCGAGTAGAAGCTAGGTCACTACGTAGCGACCGAGCTCAAGCCGAAGCTCGGTTGCTATGTAGCGACCGACCTCTAACCAAAGTTCGGTCGCTACGTAGCGACCGAGCTCTTCCGAAACGTCGATACGACATCAGTCCATGCATTCTCGTCTACCCTTCGATGCTATCTCCCGAATACCGTAGCGAACCCATCTCACGTTCCCCACCATTTCTAAGTTATCAATCAAACTTTACCGTAAAAACCGCGGAAAGTTCATTCTTTATCGAAAGAAGCCGTAATAAACGCTTCGAGTCGAAAGACGGCCCAAAGGGACCTAGGACACTACTCAAGGCCCAACTTACGATTTCTTAACCAACAGCCCATAAACCGCATGTCAGTTTACGCTTGGTCCGCAAGGGGAGATAAATGTCAAGTTTCCCTGGATAAATACGAAACTTTGAAGATAATTACGAAGATCGGAAAAAATGGAATATCTCCATTTTTATGCTATGGCGGCTTAAGGGCAGAAGAAAAAAGGCGTAAACCGACCTTGGAGTCATTATATAAGGGGTCCTAGGCGAGAGGCATGAGGGGAGGATTTTTCCAGAGCGAACTTAGCACTTAGAGCAATTAGGCATATATCCGTTTTTGTTATTCGAGCTGCGACTCAACTAGGTTTTTGCCGTCTTAGGTTTAGAACTAGGAATCTCGCCGACAGCTCTCGTAGCCCAGGCTCTTACCTTGTTGTAACGCTCAAGCGCGAATTCGGAATATGATCTACTTTGCTCTCTCTTTTGATTTCTTATACTTTATCGTTGTCATTATCGTGTTCTGATTGCTTGGCGTGTGGTATTAGCAGATATCCGGGACCTCTGGGAAATTAGGGTTTTCCTAGTTTCCTTATTTAAACGGAAATCGACAGTGTGAATTTCGGTTCCCACAAGTCACGGAGTTAGTTTAGGGTTCTAGGGTTTTGGATTGGCGAGCTGAAGCATAAATAAGTCATCTTAATATTGTCTACATTCATATCTGTTCTTATTTCTTGCATTGAACTGATCACTTAGTGCATGAATTAGGGTTAATCAATTTAACTAACCGTTGGTTGATAACTTGATATGATTTGAATGAGCTTTGCATCCCTAGTCAGCGAGGGTAGATATTAGGGTGTATTGTGAACATATCGGACTTGATCTCTAAAGCTTGCTATCGTGTCTTGATCCAAACGAGAGTTTAGGTATCAAGACCGATCTGCAAATAATCAACACCACAACAGTGGGTTGCTTTAACCTGAGTCATCCGAGTTTGGACTTGTGTAAACTGGACTTGAATAATTGCTTGGCTTGCGATTTCCTTACCTGAAGAAGAATCCCTAGACTAGCGCCTTTAATTAGTTTGAAAACAACCTCACCTTGTTATTTGTTCTTTACGTTACCTTACTATTTTAAAAACCCCACTATTGTTTAAGCTTAATTCTGATCCCATAAAGATAAAGTGTGAACTGGTCCTCTGGAATTGAATCTAAAGATATTACAATTACACTGTTAACGTAACAGTAGACAATGATCCAATTTTAGTGTATCAAGTTTTGGCGCTGTTGCGACGGGGACTAGCTTTTTACCTTTATTTTTCGGTTATTTATTTAGTCTAAAACCTCTAACTTGTTTAATCCTTTTTGCAGCTAATAACCCAGGTGCATGACAAGTAGACATACTCGAAGCAATACACAAGGGGAATTACTTTCGCTTACAAATCAGGAACTTGCAAGTTTAGAAAGAACAAACCGTCAACAAAGGCCGAATACCACCACAATGGATAACTTCGACACTCCAGAATAAATCGCTGTTTCTATGCAACAGATGCAGCAACAGATGCAACAGATGCAGCAAACGATTGCAGCACAGCAGCTGGCTGCTCAACAAGCTGCACAACATGAACCACTTGCTCTAATCGGTGAGATGAATTTACCGCGTAACATCCCTGCTACGCTCTCTGCTATTTCTCCACCGCCATGTCAAAGGGCGGATTTTGAGATCAAACCCGGCATGATCAATCTAGTGCAGAGAAAGATGTTCCATGGACTGTCAGCTGAGATACCAATGGAACACATCAAAGCTTTTGAAGAGATTTGCAGTTTCACTCGTGCAAACGGCGTCCAACCCGATTTCATCAAATGCATGTTGTTTCCATTCTCTCTAGAGGACAAGGCTTCACGATGGCTTAAGTCGTTACCTACAGGTTCCCTAACTACTTGGGAGCAGGTTAGAGCAGCTTTCTTGGGTCACTTCTATACGAAAGCAAAAACAGCTGCCCTAAGGAACAGCTGTGGGAACCATTTAATGAAGTGTGGGAACGGTTCAATGATACCCTCAGAGAGTGTCCTCATCACTGATTTGATGATGACCATGTCCTAGGAATCTTCTACGATGGTGTGGATTGGGAGTTCCGCAATGCTCTAAATGCAGCGAGCAATGGAGACTTCATGATCCAAACCACTGAAGGAGCTCACGCGCTAATAGAGAACATGGCAGTTAGTTCATCCAACAAAAACGAGGAGACTGACCGCTCTAAGAAGGTGCACAGCATGGACACTAAAAAGAATGATGACCTCGCCGCCAAGGTTGATCAGCTACTCAAGAACAATCAGAGACAGATCTATGTAATGGAAGAAGCCACCATGGAACCAGGTGCTACTGATGCTACAGAAGAGACCGAGACATCGGAACAAAACCAGAAAGAGGTCAGTTGTGGGAACCGGAATTCACACCGTCGAGATTTGTTAATCGGAGGAAAGCCAAGCTAAGCTAGCCTTCCCTGAAGGTCCCGGTTATCTGCTGGGCCACGCACAACACAATCAATATGAAAGAGTTGAAAGTAATAAATCGTAAAAGAGCGAAAAGAGAACAAAGTGGTCTTATTTCCGAATTCGCGTTTGAGCGTGAACAACAGATAAGATCCTAGGCCACGAGAGCTGTCGGTACGTTCGCTAGTCTAGCCACCTAAGTTCTAACCTAGTCGAGTCGCAGCTCGATAATAAAAACGGAAAAATGCCTAAATTGCTCTAAGTATTAAGTTTGCTCTGAGAAAGCTACTTTTTGCTCCTCGCCTTAAGCCCTCCTTATATACTCTCTCTAGGTTGGTTTGCACCTTTTCCTGGGCCGGGTTCGTCGCGAGATGGGGTTTTCCATTTTTCGTCACCCTTCATGATTATCTTCGGAAACTTGACATTTATCTTTTCCTGCGAATAATAAATAGACCGTCATATCAGCCTTAGGCTCAATCCTGATCTAAAATCGTAAGTGGGCCGTTTAGCCGCGGTTCAGGCCCTCTTTTGGGCCGTTTTGAGACTCAGATGTTTTTACGATTTTTCCTAAGAAAAAACCGTTGGTTTTTCCGACAGGATTCCAATTCCCCGTATAGTTAAGGCAACTGGTGTTCAAGCTAACCATAGCCGTTTTATACGGTAGGCAGGAATCCGTTTCGACGACCAAGTTTTTTATAACTTTTCCCAAAGTCTTTCTTCGATAATCCTAAGCGAGACGAGACATGGGTATTGCGTCCAAGGGCCCAAAGATTGTGTTACGGGAACTTAGACGAGGATGCACGGTTTCGGGACAGGAGGTCGGTCCTCGCCCATGGGCGAGGTGACCTCGGTGAGGGTCGTCCTCGCCCATGGGCAACATGACCTTGGCGCGGGTCGTCCTCTCCCATGGGCAAGGTGACCTCGGTGCAGGTCGTCCTCGCCCATGGGTGAGGTGATCTCGGTGTGGGTCGTCCTCGCCCATGGGCAAGGTGACCCGTGTTGAGACGGTCGTCGCCCTTGGGCGAGGTGGTCGATCCTTGCTTACGATTGAGACCTCATCTAGACTGATCCTCCTCTCAACGTTCCTCGGTTCGCATCCGCGAAAAACTTTCTTTTACTTGATTTAACCGTTTTCCGGGAATGTCTAATTTTCAAGGATCGATCGAGAGTTGGTTTTCCAGGAAATTTTAGGCATTGATTCCGTCGTGACCGGTTTTGACCCCAACAGTTAGCCCCCCAGCTAGCTAGGATCCGTGGACCTGGGTGTGAGGTCCTAGCTTGCGGTATGACTTGTTTTGATGGAATTAGACGTAATCGTTTGCCGAAAGTCCGAGAATGAATAGTAACCTTTTTTTCTATATTTAGGTGGAGTAAGTTTTTTCAAAGTCTTTATTAACTTCTCTTCACAAGAAAATTTCTCCAAGGTAGAAATTTCTCTTATCCTCTCTCTCTTTACCTATGTGTCAAAGTTTTTGTCTTTCAAAAAATGACTTCAAGAAAGAGATCCTCTAAGAAAAAGACTTCCCCTCAATCATCTTCTGGCGATCCTTGTACCAATGAGGAGATTGTTCCCAAAGAGGAATTCAAGGTCGAGCAAGAAGAGAAGGAAGCGTACTGGGACGCTTTATGTGGTTCGATAACTCCTCCGCCCGAAATATTCTATCCCACAAGACCCGCGACGCAGCTTGATCTTACCCTTCCGAGCAGGACCTCTCCCGCCTATATTAAGACCTTTCGGGAGTTTTACAGAGTCCCAAGCGGGGTTGTGTTTCGAGTCCCAGTGCATGGGGAGAGTGCGGAGGATCCCCCGGAGGGATTCTTCACATGCTACGAAGCTTTCCTGACACGTTGTCGCATGTGGTTCACGATTTCTGAGGCCATCGTCCGCGTACTCGACCGTTTTGAGCTGTCGATCAGTCAGCTAAACATTGCGGCGTTGCAGAACTTTCTTGGCGTGTTGATCCTGAGCTACGAGCTCGGACTGGACCTCAGCCCCGAGGACTTTGAAGGGCTATGGTCGACACGAAAGACCTCGATTGACTACTCATACCGCATGGCTCCAAAGAGACATATGTCGATAATCCAAGGGCATACTTCAAATGCCAAGGGATGGTTCGAGCGTTTTTTCTATGTTCGAATTGATGTCGTATCTGTCGAGGAGAACTGTCTCCCCTTGTTCTATGGCAAATGGAACTTTCATCGTGGTACGATGGTTGGAAATTTGGTTCGTATAGATACTCGGAGGTGTTTAACGCATTTTTTTTTTTTGCATTGAACAGTATCCTCCCCGCGACCCCCAGGGACCTGTTTGCTAAGCGCGATCTTCTCCGCAACGGTCCGTTATTTTGGGATTCCTTCACCCTAGACATGATCCGGAATGCAGTGGTGCTCTACCGATCGCGAGGCATCTTCCGACCTTTACTTGCATCGGATATGGACGAGCCACACCCTGACGCTGTTCCCGATCAGAGGGAGAGAGTTAGGCCCCGAAAGGACAAGGGAATCGCTCTCAAAGACAGAAACTTTATCTTAGAAGATCTTCCGCTACCCGGATGGAACCCGGGTTTCACCCTGGGTGATGGGAGTGGAACCAGCGAGGCTCCCCTTCCGAACGACTTCTTTGCCAACCTTCCTCCCCGTTTTACTACTCCAGCGTCACTGGATGAAGCGTCGAGGAGAGAAGTGGTCGCGGAAGGTTCTCGGTTGATCAACGAGGTTTAGTCTCTGAAAAATTATTTTTTTTGGCGAGTGTTCGTTTGTCGCTTCCATGTTTGACCCTTGATTCGTGTAGGGAATGCAGGTCTTTAATTCAACGCTTGACGGAAGTTTCAGAGAGACGCGTCTTTCACACTTCAAGGCCGAAGAGATCGAGAGGAAGTTCATCCGTTTTCAGAACGAGGTTGCGGAAAGAGAGCGCAGACAGGCTGAGTCCCATTCCCGAGCTCTCATTCGTGCGGAGGGGAAAGGGAGGAGGGTGATTTCTGCTGAGTTAGCGAGGAGAGCTACATTGATTGATGCTGAGTTCATGAGTTTCAAGGACGCTCAAGACTACGTGGGTGACTTCCGCGAATGCCGCAGTTCGGTTGGTACCCTTTGGAAGTCACAGAACGCTGATTTCTCTTTTCTCTCCGAGGTTGCTGAGATGTCAAGCCTCATGGATGGGTGTGCCCAGGCCGAGTCGATGGGTCCTCCAAACGAGGGGAGGATCCGAGAGCTTTGGGAACCCATCGAGGTTTCGGAGGATACGACGGAAGCGGGAGCCGATGCTGCGGACGAGGGAGGAGAAGTGGATCAGCCCGCAGACTCATTTGGAGCCTCTATTTTTGGGTAACTTGACCTTGATCTCTGAAGGTCGTCAGGATTGTTTTCCCTTTGCCTTTATCTCAAGATTTCGTGTAGTGTTTTAGGCCGAGTGTGGCCGTTCGTTACTTGAGTGTGCTATGGCCTTGCAAGGTCATTTGACTATGTATGCGGGACTGGCCGTTGGTGGCTTTGAATCCCAGCCGCTCTGCGGCCTTTTTATATATAACGAATGTTCTTTTAGCATTCTATGGGTTTTAATTTATACTTCTGCCAAGTGTCGCGGGAAAGACACGGGTAGTCACTTCGTATCTTAACTCTTAATTTGTCGTTCCGTTCGTTTGCTCTTTCGAGGGTATTCGAAAACGTTTCGGAGTTTTACGAAGTTTCGTGAGCGTTTTAGATGTGGACGATGAGACACGTTTTAAGATCTCGTATCAGTTTTGATATCATGCCTTGAGATGTTAATGGACCAGTAGGACTGGGTTTAGGGCAAGATCTAGGTTTACTTTCGGCTCTAAGGCTATTCGACGACTAATCGGTTTTCGTTTTTCCCGTTGGCGATTTCTACCTGATTCTTTCCAATAAAAGTCTGCGACTGGGCGCCGGCTTATATGACTTGTGTGGGAAAAATCAAGCACTCTCTCCAGAGAACGTCTGGTGTGCTGACCAAAATTTCGGATTTTCTTGAATAGCGCGCTATGGTATCCTTGTCGGATGTAAGAGAACCTTTAGTTTTTATGAAAGGTTTTACTACGAGTTCTTTTTTAGAGAACGTTTTGGACTTGTCCGTCGGGGCCAATCGACGGGCATTTTGTATTTTAGAGTCACAGATGGACTGTGTATTTGGATAATATCTTTCGAGAAATATTTGCGACGTCTCGCTTTCTCGAAGATATGTCTTTTGCTGTGAGATGACTACGATCTTCGCTTTTATAGAAGATGCGTTTTTCCGGTCTTGCTTGACCATGAGTATGTGTGAATTATGTAGGAATTATTTTTCGTCCAAGGACTGCTTGGACGGTATGCCCTTATCTTGGGCGTTTCTTACGCCAACCTTAGATTACTGCGACTTATTGCAAGTGAATCGTAAGATCGGAAGAAGGTAGAATTTAATGAAAAAGTTTCAAAAATATCGAGTACATTCATGGATATTTCGGACTTTGTGGGAGTATACGAGTATACGTACCCAACCCCCCCCCCCCCTTTTTAACGAGGGGGATAGCTGAACTTGTCGATATGACAAGCTGCCTACGTACCTCTTTCGAGGATCAAGCCATCTCGTAGTTCTTCTTTCTGCTGCGGGTGTTCCTACTCGCTGGATGGGATCATTCCGGTTACTTCAGCTGTTGGGGCTTCAGTTGGATCGACGACCGTTTCAGGGGTTGGACTGTCCGCTGTCAAGGCGATGGACTCGGGGACTATGTCGCTGTCTGGAGTCGTTGCATGGTCGGGTGATTCTGGTTCACTTTTTATGGAGCTCTCGGGAGTGTTTTGAGCTTTCTTAGCCCGCTTCAGGTTGACCGCGAGGGTGTTTCGAGTTTGTCGTAGTTTATGCTCGGCCAAGAAGCAGAGCCTAGACTGTTTCTAACATCCCCAGATTACCGCTGTTCCATTTGGAGTTTGGAACTTGATGCCAAGGTGTTAAGTCGACGGTACCGCTTTCATGGCATTGATCCAAGGAGTTCCCATGATGACATTGTAGATGGCCGGTTTGTCAACTACCGCAAAGTCAATGATTTTCGTCACCTCTTTAGCCATCACTGGGAGTTTGATTGATCTGAGGGTCATTGACGTTGCACCTGAGAAACCGATGAGAGGTTTTGGTTCCGGGAAGACTTCTCCGAGTTCAATGTTCATCCTCCGAAGGGTATCGCGGAAGATGACGTTGACTGTGCTTCCCGTGTTGATAAGGATCCTTCCCACTTCCAGATCTCGAATTACCAGATCGATAACCAATGGGTCGCAGTGAGGTTTGTCGATTCCGATGGTTTCCCGCTCTTCGAAGACGATCGTATTGTTAGGGGCATCGTCGGTTAGGGACCCAGCCAGCCAGCTTGAACTCGTCTCAGCATTCCGTCCATAAGCTTTGATCGACGAGATCAAATCGTGATAGAACTGCAATCCCCAGATGATCATGCTCACCCTTCGACGGTTGCTGTTGTTTCCTCGGCCATCCTGCCTCCTTCCGCGTTTCTCGCCCGACTGATTTGTGCGGGTATCATTTTCGGGGGACTCTTTATCAGTTTTGGGAGGGTGATCGGAATCCAAGAGGATGTCTTTTATGCCTGTGACCTTCGAAATTTCACCGGCGAGGAGCTTCGCAGCAAGCCTTGTGCCGAGAACCTTGCAGTTCATAGTGAAATGACCTCTGGTCTGGTGGAACTCGCAGTAGGAATTATCCTTGAACTGGTTCCTGGTCCACGTATTTCCGGAAGTCTTTCCCTGTTCGGAGTTGATAGCGTAATTATGCTCACCCTGGAGATCTTCTCCCTGGTGGTGGACATACCTGTCGTTACGAGGGTTTTTCGTTCTCGCGGACGTCTTCTGCGGGTTGTACTTCTGGGAGAGGACTTTCATCTCTTCCTCCATCATGATGAAGTCCGTTGCCTTGTGAAGAGCGTCCTGGATTGTTCTCGGTTTTTCAAGGGATATCCATTGTCGGAGTTTTGACCTATACCAGAGAGTTTTCCGTAAAGCGTCGACTGCCACTTTGTCGCTGATTCCAGTGACTCTTGCCATTACCAGCGTGAACCTGTTCATAAATTCGCGGAGTGGTTCGTCTTCTCTTTGAGATAGAGTCCAAAGGTCGACGTCTGAGGTTTCCCTGTCCATGAACATGGAATACTGTTTGAGGAACTCTGAGGCGAGCTGACAGAAACTTCCGATGGAGCTTCGTTTCAGACGAGAAAACCATTCGAGCGCGGCTCCTTTGAGGTTTTTGACGAAGAGGAGGCAGTACCCAGTATCTCGTTCGCACCTTCCCATCACGATCTGGAAAGACTGCAGATGCGCCTTCGGGTCGGTGGTGCCATCGTAGACGGGAATTTTGATCTTCCCAGGATCTGAGATGTTAGTTTCCGTAATTAGGGCAGTGAACGGAGTTTTCCGCGCTTCCTCGAGAAGTCTGTCGATCTCATGTGCAGCGCTTGTCGCGTGGTGAATCTGCGACTTTACCGCCTTGACTTCTGCCGCAGTTTTTGTGATGTACTCGCGGAGATCATGGATCTCATCAAGATTTCTAGCAGCCTTGCGAGCCTGTCGGCGTTTGCTGCGGTGGATCCGATCCTGATTCTCGGCCAGTTCTTCCTGCTCTACCCAATAGAGGTTTTCTTCTTCCTCTGTCATAGGCCTTTCGAACGACGCGTCCTGCCGAGCGGACTGGCTTCGCGTTCTTCTCGGATGGACGTCGGCACCTCCGTCTGAGTGATCGGACTGGTCGCTTATGTCCAGATTGATCCGCTCAATATCGCCTCCTTCGTTGCTCCCGGCGGGAGGTGGAAGGTTCTCCACGGTCGGTTGTGCGCCTGGTAGGACTGTTTCGTCAGGGTTCTGACCCAAAGAATCCTTGTCTGCCCATGTGGCCCGATCGCTCGGAGTCTCGAAATCAATTATTCTGCCACCGCGGGCTCTTGTGGCCCCGCTTGGGTTTTTACTCTTGGCCTTCGCCGTTAAGGTTTCCACCTGTTTTGCGAGAGAGGCCACGAGCTTTCCTTGTTCGACCGACTTTTTATGAGCGGAGGCAAACATTTCTTTCATCTTGTCCAGCGTTGGCATTGACGGAAGTTCTGTCAGCGTTGGCATTAACGGAAGTCCCGTCGTGTGTTTCCTTGTCTTTGTCAGCGTCGATCGTCATACCTGACTGAGCGTGCGCGGTTGCGTGAGAGATAGATCTGTACCCCCCCTCCTTCTAGCGCCAAACTGTGGGAACCAGAATTCACACCGTCGAGATTTGTTAATCGGAGGAAAGCCAAGCTAACCTAGCCTTCCCTGAAGGTCCCAGTTATCTGCTGGGCCACACACAACATAATCAATATGAAAGAGTCGAAAGTAAGAAAACGTAAAAGAGTGAAAAGAGAACAAAGAGGTCTTGTTTCCGAATTCGCGTTTGAGCGTGAACAACAGGTAAGATCCTAGGCCACGAGAGCTGTCGGTACGTTCGCTAGTCTAGCCACCTATGTTCTAACCTAGCAGAGTCGCAGCTCGATAGTAAAAATGGAAAAATGCCTAAATTTCTCTCCCATGGGCGAGGTGACCTCGGTGCGGGTCGTCCTCGCCCATGGGCGAGGTGAACTCGGTGCGGGTCGTCCTCGCCCATGGGCGAGGTGACCTCGGTGCGGGTCGTCCTCGCCCATGGGCAAGGTGACCTCGGTGCGGGTTGTCCTCGCCCATGGGCGAGGTGACCTCAGTGCGGGTCGTCCTCGCCCATGGGCGAGGTGACCTTGGTGCGGGTCGTCCTCGCCCATGGGCGAGGTGATCTCGGTGTGGGTCGTCCTCGCCCATGGGCAAGGTGACCCGTGTTGAGACGGTTGTCCCCCTAAGGCAAGGTGGTAGGTCCTTGCTTACGATTGAGACCTCATCCAGACTTATCCTCTTCTCAACGTTCCTCGGTTCGCATCCGCGAAAAACTGTCTTTTACTTGATTTAACCATTTTCCGGGAATGTCTAATTTTCAAGGATCGATCGAGAGTTGATTTTCCGGGAACTTTTAGACATTGATTCCGTCGTAACCGGTTTTGACCCCAACATCAGTTACGTCAACGGTCAGGGTTGGCAGTTCGAGAACTACCATCCAAACCCTAATGTGAGGAACAACCAGCATCTGTTCTCATACAAGACCAATCCAAAAACCCCCAATGACAGGTCTCAGGGAAATCCGTTCCAAAACCCTGGATATCAGAAGCCATACCCTCAGAATCAGAATGGAAAGATGTTCATCCTCAGCCAAGCTCAGAACCAGTTTCAGAACAGGGAGAACAATCCGCAGGCTGATCCTGCAGCCGCGAACGGTCCACCAGATGAGCTGAAGGGAATGATGCAACTACTTCTGCAGGGTCAGCAGATTCAAGGAAAAGCACTGAACCATGTTACCAACGAGATCAACACTCGGATGAACAACATGTTCACGGAATTAAATTCCAAATATGATGCTGTAGCAAGCCACATAAGGAAGATGGATGTTCAGATTGCTCAAACTGCTGAAACAATCAAAAGGCAACAAGGAACACTCCCTGGTAAAACAGACAAGAATCCCAAGGACTGTAACGCAGTCGAGTTGAGAAGTGGACGACATCTCCCAGATCCTGTCTCCAAAAAGCTCACTGCTCAAAAGAAGGGAAAACAGAAAGAGGGAGAACAACCTCCACTTGAGGATGTCCTCGACGACGAACAAGACGCGGAACAGCCAACTGTCATAGATCCCATAGCTCTTACGACGCAAGACCAGCCTGTTCCTACTCGTGTCTACACTCCAAAAGTTCCCTACCCAGTCTCTGCTAAGAGATCACGCAAGGATTGCGAAAAGATGAAGTGCAAGAAGATGCTAGAGAAGTTGAATGTTAAGTTATCTCTCATGGACGCAATTCAGATGATTCCTTCAATGTGCAGTCTTGTGAAGGGGCTGATCTCTGGGAAGACCTCTGCAGACAACGATATCATGATGGTCTCAAAAGAATGCAGCGCAGTCCTTCAAAACAGAACAGTCAGGAAATTGGAAGATCCTGGAAAATTTGTCCTTTCGGTTTAGATCGGAAAAACAGTCTTCGCTTGTTTTTTATGTGATTTAGGGTCCAGTGTGAATCTCATGCCCTACTCAGTTGCAAAACGCATGGGACTAACCAATTTCAAGCCAACCAGGATTTCATTGGTGTTCACAGACAGATCAGTCAAGTTGCTAGTAGGTGTTCTCGAAGACCTCCAAGTTCAAATTGGCAACACCACTGTTCCGGCGGATTTCGTGGTTCTGGAGCTAGAATATGAACCGAAAGACCCTCTCATTCTAGCCCAACCTTTCCTATGCACAGCTGATGCAATCATTGATATCCGCAATGGGAGGATCGATCTCCAACTGTGGGATATTGTGGTGAAGTTTGAGATGGACGAGCTACTCAAACGACCTATGCTGGATGGTCAGAACTTCACAATTGACAAAGAGAATGCCGCCTTGACCCCTCAACAAGGGATGATTGAAGAAATCCTAGCGGATGACCCTTTGGAAGTGGCTCTGACAAGAGCAGAGTCTGAGCAGAACACGTGCAACGTTGATGCTGATGGGTACGAGAAGATACTTGATTCGAGTAAAAGCATTGAGAAGATGGTCACTTTCCTGAGTCTGGGGGAGACGAGCAATCAGATTCCACCAGAAGGAGCAACTGCTCTTAAACGAGGGAACAAACCGGCCAGCCTGCTCGATGATTCCTGGAGCAAACTAAAGGCTCCAAAGATCGAATTAAAGTCCCTCCCAGCAGGACTCAGGTATGCGTTTCTTGGACCTAACTCCACATATCCTGTCATTGTGAACTCTGAGCTCAATAATGTGGAAACTGCTAAACTCTTGTGTGAATTGAGAAAACACCGTAAGGCAATAGGCTATTCATTAGAAGATATTCCTGGTATTTCACCTGATTTATGTATTCATAGAATACATCTAGAAGATGAATCGATGACTTCTATAGAACATCAGAGGCGGTTAAACCCAAATCTAAAAGATGTTGTTAAGAAAGAGATAATGAAACTTCAAGAAGCTGGTGTAATCTATGCGATTTCTGATAGCAAGTGGGTTAGTCTTGTTCATGTAGTTCCTAAGAAAGAGGGGATTACCGTGGTTGCTAGTGAAAAGAATAAATTGATACCTACTAGGACAGTAACCTGTCACCGTATGTGCATTGATTTTCAAAAATTAAATACGGCTACACGAAAGGATCACTTCCCACTCCCATTCATTGATCAAATGCATGAGAGATTGGCTAACCACCCATATTACTGCTTTTTAGATGATTATTCAGGTTTCTTTCAGATTCCCATTCACCCAGACGATTAGGAGAAGACGACTTTCACGTGTCCCTACGGCACTTTTGCCTACAGGAGAATGCCATTTGGGTTGTGCAACGCTCATGCGACATTCCAGCGTTGCATGATGTCTATTTTCACTGACCTAATTGAAAACATAATGGAAGTTTTCATGGATGACTTTAGCGTCTATGGAAACTCCTTTTCTGTCTGTTTGTCAAACTTGTGCAGCGTCCTTCAGCGGTGTGAAGAGAAGCATCTCGTGCTAAATTGGGAGAATTGTCACTTCATGGTGCGAGATGGGATTGTTCTAGGTCACAAAATCTCAGAAAAAGGAATCGAAGTGGACAAAGCAAAGATAGAGGTGATGATGAGTTTACAGCCTCCAAACTCTGTCAAAGGAATCAGGAGTTTCCTCGGACATGCTGGTTTCTACAGAAGGTTCATCCAGGACTTCTCCAAAATCACAAGACCACTCACTCGACCGCTCTGCAAGGAGACAAAATTTGAGTTTGATGGCGATTGTTTGGGCGCTTTCCACACGACAAAGGAGCTCTAGTCAGCGCACCCATTGTGCAACCACCAGACTGGGAGCTTCCCTTCGAAATCATGACTGATGCTAGCGACTTTGCGGTTGGAGCAGTGCTCGGTCAACGAAAAGATAAGAAGCTTTACGTGATCTTTTATGCAAGCAGAACACTAGACGAAGCTCAATGCCGCTACGCAACTACAGAAAAAGAACTCCTGGCAATTGTCTTTGCTTTTGAAAAATTTAGATCTTACCTCGTTGGCTCCGATATCACTCAAATTACCCTAAGGAGTGATTTTACTCTCTCAAATAAGAGGTTCAATTGTAGTACTTAGGGATCGAATCCACAGAAAGCTAGGGCACACAGTAGACTATAGAAATCAAGATTAAGCTAGGCAAACAGTTTATAAAGCAATAAATGAATGAAAGCAAGGTGAACAAAGTAGTTGTTCAATTGGTTGATTGGGGTTGTAAACAATTAGGAGAAATAGCTAGACCTAGGGATTTATCAATCAAGAGATTCAAAACTACAATTCAAGGATGCTAATGGTTTATGGATTCAATTCTAGAACTTGATTTTAATAAGTAAGCAATCCAGCTCTCGCATGCAATTGCTAATCAGATATCTAAGTCCAGTCTCAGCTGTCGCTTATTGACTTGGAGTGAGTGTCGATCGATGCTATGGCCTGAGCGTCGATTGATGCTTCCTTAGACAAGCATTAACCACCTAATCGATTAAGTTCAACTAGATTCCTAGACCAACTCTCGTATGTGCCTAGGTATCTAATCCAGCAGAGTTCGGGTTCCGTTAATTGATTGCACTTTTGTGCCTCTCAACTATCCTATGATTCTAGGTTCAAACAATTAGTCACACTGTCGTGCTATTCTAACTATTCCAGATCCTAGTATTACAAATCACCCTGGTGTAGAGATCTATAGATAATCTAGAAATCCTAATTTATTATCAATTTGACATTAAGCTCATGAAATCCCTAAACCTAACAAGATGAATTACTCAGACATGCAAGCAATAACACAAGTTATAGTCCGAATAATATAATAGATAAATCAATGGTAAAACCAATGGAGTTCCAATCAATCTCTAAAGGAGAATTGATCTTCTCTCCAAACCTAAGAAAAAACAATAGAATATGATAATAGAAAGCTAGTTGCCGTCAACAATGGCTAAGAAATACATAAACAGGGTTTCTGGTCGTCCATGGGTATTTTGGTAACTTGGTATGGCTTCTGGGCTTCAAACGGTCTTGAAATATGCTTGGCCCACGTTCTGGCATCACTGTCGATCGACACCAGTGCTGTGTTATCGATCGACAGTCCTTCATCTCCTCGACAGCTTCCTCTTGCGAGGCAGACTGACCACTCTTCAGTAAAACATGCATAACTTCTGCTACAGGATGCTGATTAATCTCAAACCGGTGGCATTGGAAATTTAACTCAAAGCTCTATCTTTCTTTAAAATATGGTCTAAATCTAACGGTGGGAAGGTCTCCAACAATAGCTAGTCATCTGACACGTCTGTGCAGCTCTGCACTCAAAAGGCTCCAAAAGACACCAAAATCACCACATTCCTCCAAATCGTCCCTGAAACTATAAATACTCTAAATAGACTCTATATAGAAGTAAATATGTATTAAAACTCTTATAGACCATGGCTAAAAGTGGGTAAAATCCATGGTCTATCAACTCCCCCTAGACTTACCCTTTTGCTTGTCCTCAAGCAAAACAGACGGGCAGTCTCTCTGAAAGAGATTTGAAAACAACAGGGACTCACATGATTTAAAACTTAGAATCATCACCTCTGCAATATTGCAATCCACATCTAAGAAGTCCTAATCACAAAAGCACATTATACCATATCCTAGCTTAGCAACCAAATTCACCTAGCCAACAACTTAGCAAATCCTGTCTGACATTCCCCTCTACCAACCTCATTTCTTAACATAAATAAAAGTACAGGCTTTACCTTGGGAGTATCGATCACAAGATGCAAGGATTTTCAAACACGTATCTGGATCTGCATTGAAACGTTAGTTCCTATCTTTTGTCTCTACTAATTTCTCTCTACTAATTTTTCTATTTAGTCAAAGTCTGCTTTCATTGCAGGATCATTGACCAAGATTGGACAGGCTTCCTTGAATCAAGCCTTAATGGTGGTTGTCACCAAGTCCTGTTCACTTCTTTTTAACATATATCCAAGAATTCATGTGAAGCGAACCTTGATAATGGCCGCCACCAAGTACCATTCGAATTCTTTTTGTTGGAATCCTTATGAAGCAAACCTTAATGGTTGTAGCCACCAAGTCATGTTCGGATTCCACCTAACTAACACCTATTATATATATATATTTATATTTTTTTTCTTTTTCATTTTTTTCTTTCTTTTTTCGTTTTTTTTTTGTTTGAAAATAAATATCTCTACCTATAAATCTAAGGTCGAAATAGAGAGAGAAAAAATGATAAATCTACACAAGGCTTTACCTTCCAGGCCTGTTTTGAAGAATCCGATCCCATGTATACCAAGCCCCAAGACAAGCAGTTGTGTCAGGTTTAGTGTTGGAGGTCATCTTTGGTTCTTTCAAACAATCTCAGCAAGTGTGAATAGTTGACATGTTGATCCACTTTTGTATCTTTAGTACTATCTGCAATCAGTAAGTATAGAATGGTACTAAAGAGTGGTTAGATAACAAGCAAAAATCTAATAAGTTCATTATCCCCTTTTTAACTCAATAAAACTTTTTTTTTGAAAACATTTAATAAGACTCACAATAAACTAAGTATCGGTAAATCTCCCCCTAGACTTAAATTACACTGTCCCCAGTGTATATCTAGTCAGAGTTATGGTGATAAATAAATCATAAGTACTCAATTTAACAAGTTAGAACGATATACCTGACCGGATTAAGTGTTGATCGATGGAAAGGAGTTACCATCGGTCGCTACAGGTAATGTACTGTCGATCGATATCGACATGCTCTCATCGGTCGATATGCTAGGCAATCGTCTACTCAGAACTTTTTTTCTATATATATATATATTCTAAATAGCTAACTAAACACAAAATATTAGTAAACCTCCCCCAGACTTAAACAACACTATCTCCAGTGTTATACAGTCTAAGATCAGTGGGGAAATAAATCATAAGGACAATATTTAACAAGGAAAACTGTATACCTGACTTTGATATGAGTGTCGACCAACATCGTTAAGTGGCGATCAATACTCTTGAAGCTGTGGCGATCGACACAGTTAAATGGCGATCGATCGATACTAGTGATGCTCTGTCGATCGATGTTGCGCAGTCATCGTCGATCCTTTGCAAACTCGTCTTCCTCGGGGTTTTTTTTTTTTGACATACAATAAATAAAAACTTTAATCAGTAACAATCTAAACTAAACTGAAAGAAATTACCTAATAGTGGGTTGCCTCCCACTCAGTGCTTTGTTATAGTCATTTAGCTTGACTTTGGAGATGTGCTTTAGTCCGGATGAGGATGTGTACTTGCTCCAGAGCAAGTCTCAGTGTCTCTCTTCCTCATTTTGTTGATGCAGTGGAGAAAAGCTCTTGCAGAAACTTCTCCATTTTCTCTCAGCTCTGGATCACATAGCACTCAAACCTTGGTAAAAGGTTTAGAACTTCCTCTGCAGCGCACTCTATACTCAAGACTTCCCTTTTGACATTGCAAAGGGACTAGTGGCATGAAATCTGCATCTACATTCCTTTTCTTTTTCTTCTTTCTATTCTTGGACCTTCCCCCAGACTTAGACTTTTCAGTCTTGGGCTTTTCTGAAAGTCGGAGGGTGTCGACCGATGCTGAAGGCTTCGTGTCGTCGATTCTGAAGACTGAGAGTTGTCCGATGCTGAAGTCTGATTGTCGGTCGATTCTGAGGACTGGAAGTCGACCGATGCTGCAATTCTAATGTCGACCGGCGCTGATTCTGGTATTGCAGGCTCGTGATTTGAATCAGCTGTAGGTCCTGGATCTTCAAACATCTCTATGCATGAAATAAGCTCCTCACTTTTCTTCTTTTCCATGTGATCATAGAAGACAGTTTCATCAACATTAGTCAGACACATCTTATTTCTCTTAAGATCACAAACTGCCCCCACTGTAGCCATGAAGGCTCTTCCAAAAAGGAGTGGAGATGTCTTGCCTGATTTGATATCCATAGCATGAAAGTCCACATGGATAATGCATTCCCCTATCTCCACCTTAACATTCTTGATCATGCCTGCTGAGTTTACTCGGGAGCTATCCACGAATGTGAAACTATCTTTAGAAGGTTCCATCTTCAGCCCTAATAGCTCAGCAGTGTCTATGGCCATGATGCTGACTGCAGATCCAGTATCGCATAGGGCGTTTGGTAAATGGTGGCTATGTATAGAACATGGAATCAGGAACTTTCCAGGATCTTGTTCCTTCTTAAGTGTCCTCTTGGGTTTACGGCTGACTTTGTTGAATAGGAGCTCAATATCCTTATCAGTCTCTCTGCTCTCTCTGAAGAAATTACCAAGTCTATACTTATGATATGCATCCTCGAAAGACATATCCTTAGGAACCCTCTTCACCCTCTTGTGAAATCCTTCAAGTTCCTCTTTGTTAACTTCTCGCCTGAGGTGTTTGGGAATATAGGGTTTCCTAGATTTCACTCTCTTCTCAACTGGAATTTCTACTTTCGTTGCCTGCTTTCTCATGGAAGGTTCATATCCGTCTGTTTGGTGTCGATCGATACGTGGTAGATGTCGTCGATCGACACTCTCAACGAAAGAGGTTTCAGCTAGGGTTTGCTTTTGCTCTCGTGCTTCTGCAAATTGCTGACTTATCTTCTCTATTGTCTTCAAGCAAACTGATGTCTGAGATGGATTTCGAGAGGCCTTCAAGCGGTGTGCATCAAGATCTGGTAAACGTACTTGGTATGGTATTGGTGGTTGTCGATCGCTGCTCTTCTGTTGTTGTCGATCGATGTTCCCATGTTGTTGTCGATCGATTACATTGTGTTGTTGTCGATCGATGTTGTCCCTTTTAACTCGAGCTAGGGTGGGAGAATGCGGGTGTCGAGCGGCAAAATCTGAGTGGCTCTTAATTCGAACAGTTTTGTCTGATCCCAAAAGTGGTGTCGATCGATGCTCGGCTGATGATGTCGATCGGTGCTCAGCTGTTGATGTCGGTTGACACCAGTACAAGCTGCCTATGGACATGCAGCTTTCGACTAGGAAAGCATCTTCTTCCAGTTTTTCCTGCTCGAGCACTACCCCAAAGTCATCTGAGAAGGCATTAACCTGGTGCCTCTCACTTTCCACAGCTTTCCCTTTGACCAAAGCTTCTTGCTTCTTCATAGCTTCTGCAGTCTGAGAAACCTGGGCATCTAGCATCATGACATGGGCATCTAAGGTTTCAAGTTTTCCATTCAGCTCGTTGTAGAGAACATCCAACCTCAGATTTAAGTATACACTCGTCTTCTGCTGAATTTTCAGGACCTTCTCTATCATAGATTCGATCTTTTCTATATAGCCCTGATCCTCATCCTTCTCTATAGCATGTTCTACCAACGAGACTTCATGTACAAAACCAATCTCAGCCTCAACGATCTTGTCACTATCCATTGAAGCTGATTTTATCTTGTGCATATCCAGATTTTTGGAACTCTTGCTAGACATCAAGTTCTCAATCAGTCTCTTAGCTTCCTCTGGGGTCCTTGTCTCGAAGTTTCCTTCGCTTGCAGTATCCAGCATCACATGATATCGTACATCAATACCCTTACAGAATTTCTTCAACAGCTGAATCTCCGTAAAACAATGATGTGAACAGTCCCTTTGGTATCTCCTAAACCTTTCCCAAGAGCTTTTGAAAGCTTCTGTAGGTCCCTGAGAGAATGCCCAAATTTTATCTCTCATCTCTTCAGCCCTTGCATCATCTAAAATTCAGTCATAAACTCAGTCCTGACATCATTCCATGTAGTGAGAGATCCTGGTGGTAGGCATCTCAGCCAATTTTTAGCATTCCCAGAGAGAGAATATTTGAACAGCTTGCAGAAGATGTAGTCTTTGGTTGCTTCATCCTCCTGGATGCCAGACACAAAGTTTTCGAGTGTCTCAATATGGTCTAGAGGATTTTCATCTGGAAGACCAAGATAAGGGTGCTGACCCACATGAGAGAAGTGTGTGTGGTGTATTTGAAATCCCTAGATTTCTAGAGGTCGAATCGCAGACCTGTTAATGTAGAACTGACTAGGCCTGGTGAAATCTGCTAACGATCTCTAAAGAGAAACTTTATCCTCGGTGGCAGCAGATGGCTCAAGGATTGCAGTCCCTTGTCCTTCTATCTTCTGACATGCTGCATTACACAGATGACCTCCAGGGTCATGCAGGTCTCCATTCTCATCCCTCTGTAGCACAAGTATCGCGACCATCTTCGAGTTAAAATTTCGATCGTCGCTCTGTCACAAATGTCGATGGACGTAGTAGAGGTGGTGTCGATCGATGTAATAGAGGTAGTGTCGATCGACGTAGTAGATGTGGTGTCGATCGATGATGCACGGTTCTCTTTGCGGATTAAGCGTTCCAAACGTGCTGGGTCTGAGAAGAAAATTAATTCCTCCTTGCTGCTTCTGGTACTGGTAGGCATGTACCTGAAAGACAAGAAATTTTTTTATGTAAATAACTATGACAGTAAATAAAACCTATACTAAACCTATTAATCAAGTCTAATGGCGATCAAAGCTCCCCGGCAACGGCGCCAAATTAGATATCACTCAAATTACCCTAAGGAGTAATTTTACTCTCTCAAATAAGATGTTCAATTGTAGTACTTAGGGATCGAATCCACAGAGAGCTAGGTCACACAATAGACTATAGAAATCAAGATTAAGCTAGACAAACAGTTTATAAAGCAGTAAATGAATGAAAGCAAGGTGAACAAAGTAGTTGTTCAATTGGTTGATTTGGGTTGTAAACAATTAGGAGAAATAGCTAGACCTAGGGATTTATCAATCAAGAGATTCAAAACTACAATTAAAGGATGCTAATGGTTTATAGATTCAATTCTAGAACTCGATTTTAATAAGTAAGCAATCCCGCTCTCGCATGCAATTGCTAATCAGATGTCTAAGTCCAGTCTCAGCTATCGCTTATTGACTTGGAGTGAGTGTCGATCTACGCTATGGCCTGAGTGTCGATCGATTCTTCCTTAGACAAGAATTAACGACCTAATCGATTAAGTTCAACTAGATTCCTAGACCAACTCTCGTATGCACCTAGGTATTTAATCCAGCAGAGCTTGGGTTCCGTTAATTGATTGCACTTTCGTGCCTCTCAATTGTCCTCTGATTCTCGGTTCAAACAATTAGTCACACTGTAGTGCTATTCTAACTATTCCAGATCCTAGTATTACAAATCACCCTGGTGTAGAGATCTATAGATAATCTAGCAATCCTAATTTATTATCAGCTTGACATTAAGCTCATGAAATCCCTAAACCTAACAAGATGAATTACTCAGACATGCAAGCAATAACACAAATCATAGTCTGAATAATATAATAGATAAATCAATGGTAAAACCAATGAAGTTCCAATCAATCTCTAAAAGAGAATTGATCTTCTCTCCAAACCTAAGAGAAAACAATATAATATGATAATAGAGAGTTTGTTGCCGTCAACAATGGTTTAGAAATACATAAATAGGGTTCTTGTCGTCCATGGGTATTTTGGTAACTTGGTGTGGCTTCTGGGCTTCAAACGGGCTTGAAATATGCTTGGCCCACGTTCTGGAATCACTGTCGATCGACACCAGTGCTGTGTTATCGATCGACAGTCCTTCATCTCCTCGACAGCTTCCTCTTGCGAGGCAGACTGACCACTCTTCAGTAAAACGGGCATAACCTCTGCTACAGGATGCTGATTGATCTCAAACCGGTGGCATTGGAAAGCTAACTCAAAGCTATATCTTGTTTAAGAAGATGGTCTCAATCTAACGGTGGGAAGGTCTCCAACAATAGCTAGACATCTGACACGTCTGTGCAGCTCTGCACTCAAAAGACTCCAAAAGACACCAAAATCACCACATTCCTCCAAATCGTCCCTGAACCTGTAAATACTCTAAATAGACTCTATATAGTAGTAAATATGTATTAAAACACTTATAGACCATGGCTAAAAGTGGGTAAAATCCATGGTCTATCAGGCTCCAAGGTGATAGTGCACACGGACCACGCAGCGTTGAGATACTTACTAACAAAGAAGGATGCTAAACCAAGGCTGCTTCGATGGATCTTATTGCTTCAAGAATTTGAACTAGAAATCAAGGACAAAAAGGGCATCGAGAATGGCGACGCAGATCACCTTTTCAGAATGAAGATAGATGAAGACACAACACTTTGAGACAGCCTTCCTGTCGAGCACGTCTACTCGATCAGTTTCGGAAGCATCACAGAACAACCGCTCCGTCCAGATTGCTCCAGCGTACTGGAACACCTTGTCTGTGCGATTAAAAAGCAATACCCCAATCTTCCATGGTTTGCTGAGATTGCCAACTATTTGGCCGCTGAGAAAGAACCAGTCAAATTCACTGGCAATGATAAACGAAAATTCCTAAGAGGCGCCAGACATTACTATTGGGATGAGCCATATTTGTACCGAAACTGCAAGGATGGAGTATTCCGACGGTGTGTATCAGAGTTTGAGATTCCATGAATCCTCTTTCACTGTCACGGCTCCTCTTATGCAGGGCACTTTGCAACATTTTAAATCGTTTCCAAGATTCTCCAAGCCTGGTTTGGGTGGCCAACAATTTTCCAAGATGCCCACTCCTACATCTCTCGGTGCGACTCATGCCAGCGCCAAGGGAATATCAGTAAACGGAATGGGATTGATTTCATGGGACCATTCCCACCATCCTTCAAGAACGAGTACGTATTGGTGGCAGTTGACTACGTTTCTAAGTGGGTGGAAGCAATTTCCAGTCCCACAAATGACGCAAAGGTGGTGACTAAGATGTTCAAAACCATAATCTTTCCAAGATTTTGGGTACCACGAGTAGTCATCAGCGATGGGGGTAGTCACTTCATCAACAAGATCTTTGCAGGTCTATTGAAAAAGAATGGCGTGAAATACAAGGTAGCCACACCATATCACCCTCAAACAATTGGTCAAGTGGAAGTGTCAAACAGAGAGATCAAGAGCATCCGGCAGAAAACAGTTAACACAAGTCGCAAGGATTGGTCGCTCAAGCTAGACAACGCTCTCTGGGCTTACAGAACAGCCTACAAAACACCAGTCGGGACCACTCCCTACAACCTGGTGTACGGTAAAGCTTGTCACCTGCCGGTTGAGTTGGAGTACAAGGCAGCATGGGCTTTGAAACTACTCAACTTCGACATCAAACCAGCAGCAGAGAGACGATCCATGCAAATCCACGAGCTGGAGGAAATTAGGCATCTCGCCTATGAAAGCTCAAAAATCTACAAGGAGCGAACTAAAGCCTATCATGACAAGAGAATCATCAGCCAAAACTTTCAGCCTAAGGATCAGGTGCTCCTTTTTAACTCCAGGCTACGACTGTTCCATGGAAAGCTGCGATCATGATGGTCCGGACCATTCACCATTAAAGAGGTCCGCCCCTACGGTGCTGTTGTGTTGCTGGACACAAAAGGTGAGGAATTTGTTGTCAATGGTGAACGACTAAAGCCATATCTTGCTGAGACAACAATCGCAGAGGGTGAAGAAATTTCCCAAAGCGATCCTTCTTTAGCCTAACAAGCTAACCAAGTCAAGCTAGTGACTTAAACTAAGCGCTTGGTGGGAGGCAACCCACTGGTGAGTGTAAATATTTCTTTTAGATTTTTATTTTGTGTTTCTTTTAATTTATTTGCAGGATACAAATCAGAAAACCCCGAGTTACTCAACCAGAACAGCCTCCAGCTGTTCTTGATTCGGAGCAGCTGCTCCGCTAAGGTAAGTTTCTTGGGACCCAAAAAAAAAAAAAATTATATTAGATTTGATATAACTTTGTAAAATTGAGGAAAACCCTAGCAAGTGGGAAGTGGGGCACGAAGTGGGTGCCTATAAAGAGGGAACTTTCCCCATCTCTCTCCCACTTCCACCAAAACCGCCTCCTCCATCGCCTCTCTCCATTCTCCTTTAAAAACCTAAAACTCTTTAAACTTCTTCAACTTGTTTTGAGTTTTTCGGTTTATACCTGCTTGGATTTCGAGTTGTTTGTGCAGAACTCTTCCATCACCAATCGAACGGTAAGAGGCGAAATCACAATGTGATTCTCGGTCAAAAATCTTCTTCTCTTCTTTCCTTTTTAAATAGATCGATTTTAGGGTTTTTCTAAATCAAAATAGACCTCTCCTTTTGCTGCTAGGACTGTTATTCGAAGTTGAGTTGAGAATGGTTGAATCGATTAGGATAGATGGAAAGTTATAACTTTTGCGCCAATGTTCTTAATTGAACATGCATCGATTGTTTAGATATGGATTTTGGGATCTATTGAATCGATCTGTTGATTGGCGAGATGATTTAAGTACCCAGTCTTCTAAGTGATTGTATCTGGTTTACCATTATCGATCGCTTGCTCTCTCTACATTAGGTTATGGAAAAGTTTGGAAAGAGCACATACAATCGTAAAAGCTTCCAACTTTTTCTACTAAACCCAATCGAATGGTACTAAGAACTTCCCTTTGGTTTTGTTTTGCAGATGGCTCCCAGACGAACCAAGATGGCTTCTAGGATCAAACCACCACACGCCCAAGGAGAACCGGAGGATGACACCATCTCCCGAACTTACCCGTGGCCACGAGAGGAAGGGACCGAGATCTCCCTCACAGACCCATACATCCCTGCCTCTTCGGAGGAATGATTGGATAAGGAAGCCTCGCGTTGCTACAAATCCTTGCTCAAGATCAACATCCTCCCAACACGATTCGTTGACGCCGGGGCTTTGAACGACTTGTGCCTCCATGAGGATTTGCATGCTGTTCTCCAGGTGCTGGGAATAGCTGATCTTTGCCACATCACTCACCCGATGTACCCAGATTAGGTGAGGCAAGTCCTAGCCACCGCGGAGCTCACCTTCAAGAGGCCCAGCTTCCCAATCTTTGAGGAAGCCTCCTTCACCTTCTACGCGAGCGGCGCCAAGCATTCCATAAGTTTGGAGAAGCTGACCGAGATCTATGAGATATCTGAGGAGTACACTAAGACCACCTTTCAAAGGAAGTTCCCCCCGGAGCAAGCATTCTGGAAGTTCATCGCTTCAGGGGACTTAAAATCCCGATCAGCCAGCCAGTCTCTCATCCGCAACCCTATTCTGCGGATTGCTGCGAAGGTCCTGAGCAACCTGCTCTTCTCAAAGGACCAGACGTCAAAGGTGACACAAGGGGAACTGCAGATGTTATTTGCAGGAGTTGAGGACGAGATCAAATCCGCAAACATTGGGATTCTAACCTCGGAGATGAAGACCATTCCAGGATGTGTGCTTGTTCAGATGGTTGTGGACAAGAAGTCAAAGGTGATTAAGGGTTCTCTGAAGAAGGACCGTTCTGGGAGTTTGCTCACACCTCTATTCCGCCACTTGGAGCTTGATCTCAGCCCCTACCAGTGTAACGAAACCACGCAGTTCATTCATGTTCCATACCTGATCAACTGCCAGATTCTCCGCGACGAGACGACCTACAGTCTGAAAAGTCTGAAAAGGAGAAGGGTAAACGTAATCTCTATGTGGGATTCAAGCCTTGAATTACCGCAAGGATCATATGGAGGTTATTATTTTTTTCCTCTTTTGATTTAATATTAAATGTGTGAAGTTATTAGTTAACTGCAAGTTATTTTTTTCTGACTCACCAGATCTTATCACCTATCAAAGATGGTATTGTTTCTGATTGGGATTTGGAGACTGACGGAAGAAGAAGCGGAGTGGTGTTGGAGATGGCTGAGGAAGAAGACGCGACGGCAAAAAGAAGCTGAGGTGATACCTGATTCTCATTCGTATTTTGGTGTCTTTCCGATTGCTATTGATGTGTTTGCTTTGTTACAGATCCTTGAAATAGGAAAAAGAAGAATGATAGTTGCAGATCCTAAAGGTAAGAATCAGTTCTCATCACTTGCTTACACTCTATTCACTGTCTTTTACGGTTAACTACTAGAGTTGAACATAAAGGTCTGAACTTTGGATGGAGATACTCTCAAAATGGGGTGAATCTGGGAGGAATCTCCATTGCTGCCTATTTGTTTCTCTCCATATCTCTCGTGTCTTACTAACTGAGAGGTTTATGGGTTGTTGTTACTGTTTTCTCCAATTATTTAATACAAGTTATATTTTATCACTATTCACCTCTGGTTTCTCTTTAGATTCAAGACTAGATCTCTCCTGGGAGTGGCAGAAGAATGAGAGTCACAGATTCTCATGGTAAGAATCACTTCTCATCACTTGCTTATACTCTTTTCGATTTTTCTATGCATGTCTCATAAAGCAGATTTGGTTTTAAACTACATGTTCTGATTTATTTTTTGTTGTTGTTTTCCCTTGAAAATTATGACTTGAAGATTCTCTGCGATGTGTAATGAGTCTGACTTGAAACGTCTATGTGCTGTGTAATGATCTGACTTCAAGATAGTGAAGTGATTCTCTAGTAAGACTTTTCTCGAGGTAATGTTAACATTTCACTTTTTTCATTAACTCATATTCGTGTACTGATACTGTTGTTCTTCATTCCTCAAGGTAATGCTGCGTGTTTGTTTCTTTCTGATTCTGTCAGTGTTGGTACTAAATGAAGCTGAGAAGCTCTCACGAGAAGCACACTTGCCAGTTCTTGACAGTTCCTCGGCAAGATGGCGGAATTTGCAGACAAATGCACACACCAACGAAGCTTTATGTATTGCGGCATGATCTCAGCAGTGGTAGGAGGTATAATACCTATATCGCCTTATACCACCGTAGACGACAAAGCTCTAACTGCAGAAAACCTTATGGTGAGACATTTCTGAAATGTTCTTATATTCCTTAGCTTGTATGTTATAAAGAAGAACTAAGTATACATGTCTTAAACTTAAAGGCTATGAAGTGTACTTATGATCCATTCTTAATTCAAAAGCTCAAACAGCTGAACTCATCTGATTGTTTTTTTACGGGTTCTTGGAACAGCTCGGGAGATTATTAAGGTGCATCCCCTACTCTCTCTGTGTAAGATACAGGCTAAGGCCAAGAAGAAAATAGGAGCAAGGTTTTGATTTAGTTCTCATGTTTTTAGTCCCTTTATATTTAGTTCTGATTTTGTTATGATGTTTGTGTAAGATTTGATGAAAATGTAGACATGTTTGTGGTACTGATGTAAGTACATTTTGGTTTATTAATGAAATATAAAATAATTTTTTTTTTAAACATAATTAGCAACAAAACATATTTCTATGAACAAGTTCTAATAGCACATAATCGATAATACATATAGCATTGATACATCATTATAACAAAACATATGATTACATTCAAAACAAAAGCTATCATAAGCATTGGCTAACCATAGCAAGCTAAAAACAACGCTATTGTATTTCTCCGATATTATAGCATTGTAAAAAATGCTATAATATAAGGGGGACCTAAGATAGCTGGAGCAGACATAGCAGTTTCAATAATGCTAACACAAGCATATAATAGCTGTTTCCTTATGCTAAGAAAAAAAAAATTCTTGTAGTGCACTGCTATTTATATTAAAGATGTTTGCCTAGCTTAACCACATAACTTCTAGATCTTTTGTGTGCCTTAGTTCGTTGTTATTTCGATCTCTAAGTATTGCAACTCGATCTTTTATTTGAAAGAGTACAAATCACTCATTAGGTTAATTTGAGTGATATCAATAATATCAAAATTATACATTTATAAAATGAAAATTACATATTAAAATCTGTGGTAATGACTTATTCCTCCTTTTTGGTATGTTAACATATCGTACTCATGTTTCTGTAAATATTTTTGGAATAGTTTCTATTAAATTTTATATAATCAAGAAATAATATATAAACTTAAGTGTGGTAACTACAAATAAAAAATAATCAGTACTACCAGATTCATGCAAGAAAAGGAAAAAAAAACTATCGAGAAAGAAAAGATTAAAGGCATTCATATTTAGAAATATCTCAACAGTAATTTTTCACCAACTATATTTATACTTAATTAAAATGCTTTTAATGAAAACTTTATGTAAAAGTTTTTCAGTTTTTTAAAAAAACTTTAATTAAATATCATCTCTATTAAAAAGTACGTTTAGAAATAAATCTTTTATTCATGTGTATATTGCTAAAGTTGCCCCTCATTTTAAGACTAAGCCTCGGGTCGTCACTAATGGTTATATAGTCAAGTGATGAAAATCAGATTAATTGCATAATTATCAAGAAAAAAATTAATGCTCGTGATATACACTTACATCATTAGCTATGCTTTAAAAATGATGTTGTGATGGTTAATACCTTACGCGAAATGAATATTGTATATACAATTATTTTTAGTGCTATCATTTTTGAATTTTATGCAAATTACAAAATTATAAAATATCAAATATATTGAATAATTCAATAGTAGTAACTATTCGGTATATAACTAAATTGGAGCAGACATAGAAATAAAAAAAAATCATAGTTATTGATTTATAATATGTTTTGGTAAATAAATCCAAATAATCACTTTCTATTTTATATGATAAATAATTAAATTTAAATGATATTAACATAGATATATAATATTTTTACTACGACTTAAATGAAACTTCTTACTCATATGGTTTTATGATCATTTGTATCTTTTTATAACAAAAAATTTAAATCATTGATACCAAAATTTTCAGTATATAATTTTTAATATTTTCGTAATTTATCAAAATTTTAAAAAAATTCAATGCAAATTCTGAAATTAAATTATTAAATTCTCGATACTTTATTAATACAAATTTTGAAACTTAAATATTTATGTATTTTGATATTGTATATAGTTTAATTTAAACCATCACCTACGAATATAATATATATATATATATATATATATATATATATATATATATATATATATATATATATATATATATATATTTAGCTTTATGTACTTCAGAATAAAGTGATGAAGGAGGAGAAGATTCCTAAGAGAGACGGACGCCACTGGTAAAATAGAAGGGAGTATAAAGTGAAGAGATGAAAACCATGCAGATCAGAGCGACTGTTACTAAAGAAGAACATGCAAAAACGAGTAGAGGCTGTCGACATCAATGGATCTATCATCTCTTGCAATTTTGCGCGATATCATGTATCCGCTATGAAATTTGGTAACCCCTAAACACTGATTAACTCCACTTAAACACACAAAGACCTGTTTCATACCTAGACCGTTACCCTATCTAATGCCTGTGATAAGAAGCTCACGCCACTCTTAATATGTAAGGAGTTTTGTGTGGAAAGTTTAACTTTTGCAGGTCTGAGATACATAGTATGGAGCTGTTTTGAACAGCAGTCAGTGGGGTTCTTGGTAAGGATGTGTTGTTTTAGCTAAACTGCTTGTATGGTTCAGAGATTCATGGTTATTGTATGGTTGCTGAGAATAGGCGAGTTCCCACTCTTTCAAACCTGTCTCTCGGTTCTTGGTACTTAATTTTGTTTGAGGACAAACAAGGATCTAAGTCTGGGGGAGTTGATATATTGTGTTTTTGGCACTTTATATGTATGTCTTACTAATAATTTTCAAGGTTTTATCGAGTCTTTTTAGTTCCTTTGAGTCATTACAGGCCTGGAGTTGCATTGGATGGGAGATGGACCAGTTGGAGAAAAAGAGTGTGATTTCGAGTCCTTCGCGCACAACAGTCGAGCGGAGCAGCCTTAGAGCCTACTCCAGCGGCAGAGATTTAAAAGGAAGTTTCCAAATATTTCGGAATTTTCCCTAGTTTTCCTATTTTTCCCTCTAGCCGCCTGTGGCTCCTATATATATTCTTCTTTTATTTGCTTTATGACCTACTTTAGTTTTTACGCAAGAAAGACCTAGAGAGCTTTGTGATTTTGGCGATTGCTACTTGTAAGGGAGAATACCTCATCTATCTCCTAGAGAAGATTATCCTGAACTCTCTGATTTCTATTATCTAGTACATGCAGTATTATTCAGAAATCATGCTTCTATGTTCTTGTGTTATGTCTGAGTAGTCACCGAGTTAGTTTAGGGTTTAGGGTTTTAGATTCGCGAGCTGAAGCATAAATAAGTCATCTTAAGATTGTCTACAGTCATATTTGTTCTTATTGCTTGCATTGAACTGATCAATTAGTGCATGAATTAGGGTTAATCAATTTAGCTAACCGTTGGTTGATAACTTGATATGATTTGAATGAGCTTTGCATCCCGAATCAGCGAGAGTAGATATTAGGGTGTATTGTGAACATATCGGACTTGATCATTAAAGCTTGCTATCGCGTCTTGATCCAAACGAGAGTTTAGGTATCAAGACCGATCTGCAAAGGAATCAACACCACGACAGTGGGTTGCTTTAACCTGAGTGATCCGAGTTTGGACTTGTGTAAACTGGACTTGAATAATTGCTTGGCTTGCGATTTCCTTACCTGAAGAAGAATCCTTAGACTAGCGCCTTTAATCAGTTTGAAAACAATCTCACCTTGTTACTTGTTCTTTACGTTACCTTACTATTTTAAAAACCCCACTTTTGTTTTAGCTTGATTCTGATCCCTTAAAGATAAAGTGTGAACTGATCCTCTGGAATTGAATCTAAAGATATTACAATTACACTGTTAACCTGACAGTAGACAAAGATCCAATTTTAGTGTATCAAATTACTTGATTACCCCTGACGAGTTTTAACCTAATATTTATGTGCTCTGCCATTGTTCTAGGCAACACACGCTTTCTACACTTTCATACTTTCATACATCAAAATACTTAGAGTCTTAGGTTTGGAGAGAAGATTCAAGAACTCCTTCAGAGATTTGTGATTGGAACTCCAAGTTTTTCTACTCTTATCTATTTACGTAGTTCTCTTACTTCTTTGTTATGAATTGCTTAGCTATGTCTGAGTAGTTCTCTTTGTTAGATTTAGGGTTCAGATATTCATGAGGAATTAGCCCAAAATATAGAATTTCTAAGTGTCAGGATATCCATCAATTAAACTGTTCTTAATGCATGTGTTCTAGAATAGCTAACTAGGACCTTGCCTATAGATATTAGGGCGCAAGCGGAAGCTTGGTTCTCTGTCTGAATTAGTTGACATTGTGCTAGGATTGCTAGAAACAAGCGGAAGCTGATTTAGTTTAGCCTAGTGAACAAGTCAAACCCGTACGTAAAGCTTCCCGGAAGGTACGTTGATCGACAACTCAGTAGTTGCATCGACAACTCAGTAGTTGCATCGACAACTCAGTAGTTGCATCGATCGACGGGCTGAATGGTGTATTGATCGACAATCCATAATTGGTTTCGATCGACACTTTCTAAAGACCAACGAGCGACAGCTTAGGTCTTAGATCTGGTAATAGATAGTCTAAAAATACGAAAGTTGATCGATTATTCTTTAAGTTTGAGTTCTAGAATATCCAACATATACTTAGTCTCTATAACTTTATAATCATGTTTGTCTGAATAGAAACCCTAAGTCTAACGCCTTTCATATCTGTTTCAAAACTCCAATCAATAAACCGAGCAATTACTTTACTCAAACCACCACTACAAGAAAAAGTGGTATTGATAGCACCGTAGGATAGCATTGATTTTCAAACTGCTACGATAGATACATTTTTCGATTTCGGAACATATTCATAGCAGTAAATTAATGCTGTCATGAAAAATTAACAAGTGGGGCCTAAAGAGACCAAGACGGCCCAAAGAGACCTAAAACGCAACTCGAAGCCCACTTATGATTTCTTAACCAAAAAACCCATAAGCCTTATGACAGTTTATGCTTGGTTCGTAAGGCAAGATAAATGTCAAGTTTCCGCGGATAAATGTGAAGTTTCCAAAGATAATCGCGAAGATTGGAAAAATTGGAATATCTCCAATTTTGAGCTATGATGGCTTAAGGGCAGAAGGGAAAAGGCGCAAACCGACCTAGGAGCAAGTATATAAGGAGTCCTAGGTGAGAGGCAAAGGAGGACTTTTTCAGAGCAAACTTAGCACTGAGTGCATTTAGGCAACTTTCCGTTTTTGTTATTTCGAGCTGTGACTCAACTAGGTTTTGCAGTCTTAGGTTGTTAGAACTAGGAATATTGCAGACAGCTCTCATAGTCGAGGCTTCTACCTTGCTGTAACGCTCATACGCGAATTCGGAATAAGACACCTTTTGCTCTTTTTTACGATTTCTTATTTCTTCTCGTCTTTACTTTCGTGTTGTGATTGCTTGGCGTGTGGTTTAGCAGATATCCGGGACCTCTGGGAAATTAGGGTTTTCCTAACTTTCCTAATTTAAACGGAAATCGACAGTGCGAATTGCGGTTCCCACACTAGCAGACTGCTCTGTTCTCTCTTCTGCGTCTGGAACAGTCTCAACAGACAGTTGCTCCGGTTCCTTTCCCTCAGATTTCTCACATCTCAGCTCTGCTGCATTACAGTGCTCAACTCTAGGATTCATCACACTCTTTCCAGGAAGGGTTACTTGCTGACTCTTGACATTCTCAGCTGTTTGAGCAAGCTGAACATCAATCCTGTTTATGTGGTTGCTCACAGTATCATACTTTGTATTCAATTCGGTGAACATGTTGTCCATCTTGGTGTTGATGTCTGTAGAAACCTGATTCAATGCCTTGCCCTGAATCTGCATACCCTGCAACAGTTGTTGCATAATCATACCTAAACCTTTCAGCTCATCTGGTTGATTGTTCCCGGTAGCTGGAACAGCTTGCCGATTGCTCTGCGGTTGTCGCTTATTCTGGTTCTTAATCTGCCCGGCCGTAGCTTGCTCCATGCTGAAGACGTGCCCTTGGTTGTTTTTCAGTAGCTGATCAACCTTGGCTGTCATCTCATCTATCTTCTGGGTGTCAGAACTGTTCCCTTTCTTAGTGCAATCACTCTCCTCGTTCTTATTGGCTGAGGTGGCTGCCATGTTCTCAATCAGCACAAATGCTCCATCAGTGGTCTCAGTCATGAAGTCTCCATTGCTGGCAGAGTTCATAGCACTCTGAAATTCCCAGTCAACTCCATCATAGAAAATTCCCAAGAGGTAGTCATCATCAAATCCACGGAGAGGACATTCTCTGCGATAGTCATTGAAGCGCTCCCATGCGTCGCAGAAAGGCTCATCAGTGAGCTGTCCGAAGGAGGTGATCTTGTTCCTTAATGCAGCTGTTCTCGCCTTAGAGTAGAAATGGTTGAGGAACGCTGATCGGACCTGTTCCCATGAAGTGAGAGAGCCGGTAGGGGAGAGTTCAACCACTGTGCAGCTTTTCCATCAAGAGAGAATGAGAATAACATGCACCTGATGTAGTCTGGTGGAACACCATTCGCGCGAGTGAAACTGCAGACTTTTTCGAAGCTCTAAATATGCTCCATTGGAATTTCTGTAAAGAGACCAGAAAACACCTTTCTCTGTACTAGACCGATCAAAGCAGGGTTGATCTCGAAGTCCTGCCTGGTGCAGGGTGGAGGAACTATGGCAGAACGAGTAGTAGGGATGTTGCAAGGAAGGTTTCTCTGCCCGATTGAAGCAGTCTGCGCCTGTTGTTCCTGCCGCGCGAGAGCAGCCTGTTCAGCAGCATCCAACTGAGCTTGGATGGTCTGCTGCATTTGAAGCATCTGTTGTTGCATATTTTGCAACTGAGCAGTGAGTTGCTCTTGATTGCCGTAGTCGCCCATTATGGCGTTGTTCGGCCCTGATTGTTGACGATTTGTTCTTTCTTACCTTGCTAGCTCCTGGTCGCGAAATGTAACTAACTCTCCTTGTGCGTTTCTCCGAGTATGTCTACTGGTTATGCACCTGAAAAATTAGCTGCAACAAAAAGGATAGAGCAAGTTAGAGGTCTTAGACTAAATAAATAACCGAAAAATAAAGGTAAAAAGATGGTCCCCGGCAACGGCGCCAAATTGATATTACGTGTATACGCACACCAATTAACCTAATGTGCACACTACCACAATCGAATGGTATGTCGATGTAGCACTTTAGGGTCGAATCCACAAAGATCAACGATTACACTTTATTTCTATAGGATCAATATCAAGCTAAAACAATATGGGGGTTTTAAGATTAAGGTTTCGTAACAAGCAAGTAATAAATTCGTTTAAGGTTTTCAGATGATTAAGAGAGCTAAGTTCAGGGTGATTCATCAGGATACTTAGGATCATGAGCTACACAACTATTCAGGAAGGCAATAAGAGCCAATCTAGAACTTGAACAACAAGAATAGATAAACCCACGGTCGTGGTGTCAACCAATTTATTAAACAATCTTAATACCTAAACTATCGTTTGGATCAGAGAATGATGACAAGCATTAAGTTCGGATTCAATTGGTTAACGATTTGCTTTAACATTAGCTTTCGTTGGCTAAGGACAAATCTCCTATCTATGCTTTTTCTAGCAACCTAGAACACTTTTGATGATTAGATTAAACCTATGATCAGATGCTAAGTGGCCAGTTTAACACAAGCATTAAGACTAGCAATAGATAGAGATATCAAAGAATAACAATCCTATTTGTGTCTAACTCATTGATCCCTGATCCCTAACACCCTAAACCTAACAAGCGACTACGGAGCCATGAACAGAGAAATCACAGAGACAATAGATAAACAAAACATGTTGAATCAATAAATAAATAAGATAGGGTTCAGCAATCTTCTCAAGGTGAGAGAGATGAAGCCTTTTCCCTTTCAAGGTAACAAATCTTCAAGTACAAAATTTTCCAATGGTTTCTTGTATAAAAACTAGCGTAGAATGATAAGAAAAAATAAGAAAAGATATATATGCAGGTCTATGGCGGCCTGGGAGTAAAAGGGGGAAGCCCTAGGTAAAATCCCGAATATTTGAAAACTTCCTTAAAAATCTCTGCCGCTGGAACAGGCACTCAGGTTGCTCCGCTCGAGTGTTCTGCGTGCAAATCACCAAATTGCACTCTTTTCTACCTCTTTTGTTCCAGCTGGTCCATCTCTCATCCAATGCAACTCCAGACCTGTAATGACTCGAAAAGGACTAGGAAGACTCGATAAAGACTTGAAAACCAATTGAAAAGCATATATACAAGATGTCTAAAACACCATATATCATGCCTCTAGTCGACGAGCAATATATCTCTGAATCTCCACTATCTCCTTCTGCATTGCTTCTGTCTGAGAAGTCAAAGAACTGATGGCCATGTCCCATGGGAAATAGATGTCATCACTTATCTTATCAAGCCTCTCTTCTGCAGCTCCTAGAGTTTTGTAGATCTCTTCTACCATCTGATCAATCTCTGCTCTGGTGTAAGAATCTGGTTGAGATTTCATCGGATTTAGTGGTGACGGGTCATCGTCGATCGATTTTGGAAAGTCTATGTCGATCGATGTTGAAATGTTTCTGTCGATCGATGCTGGTGTAGTTGCTTTGGCCGCACGCTGTGCCTGCATACTAGCTATGTCTTGCCTCATCTCCTCCATGCATGTAGTCAACCAACTGATGCTATCATTCAGTGGGTAGTAGACACCATCAAGCTTCATCTGGAAGTCATCTTCATTCTTTTCTTGGGCTCCACAGATTCCATAAAGCATGTCATTTATCTCATCCTTGGTGTAGATTTCTGGTACTATCTTGGTATGTGTGAATGACCTAGCATATTCTGGAAGACATAGGTAGATGTGTTCGTCCGTTGAAGCCCTTTCCAGAAGATTTCTGATATCATCTTTGGATAAACGGATGACGTATCCATCTACATCTCGGGCATGTCCATGATCATCTCTGTAGACTTCATTCTCATCCTTCTACTCCCAGTGGAATCTCCTAGTTCCATCACGGTCATAAGCTCTTCTTCCAAACTCTAAACGTCTATCAATCGATGTTGGGTCTCCAATGTCAATCGACGGTCGAGTATGTTGTCGATACTTTGGCTTGAAATGATCATCTACTTCACCATCTGTGTTGTAGAATTCGTTTGCAACTCTCTGCTGGTGCTCTGGAATGTTGCGCTGTTGCATGAAGAGATTTTATGCTCCATTAGCCATCTGAAGAATGTCTGCAATGTCCTCTACGGATACTTGCAGTGCGTGCCCATCTACTGATTTTGCATAGCCGTCTAGATCCCTGAAAATACCAAACCCATCCGGTGTTAGATAGTTATTATTCTGTTTAGCTTTTTCCCTTACAGTCGATGGTGGTTGGGAACGAATGTCGATCGATGGTGGGACTCTAGTGTCGATCGATGGGCGATTAGCCCTAGTGAAAGGACAATAGAAACGGGTTCCCCTTCCACAAGCTTCTGTAAAGAGTGAATCTGTATCTAAACGTTCTTGGTGGTTGAGGAGTTCCTCAGTTTTGAAGCCTTCATGAGGTTCATCTTAACCTGGCTCATGTATTGATGTTTCTACAGCATAGCTCTCGTGATAGTTATCATCTGCCCAACTGCCTATTGAGTAGTTTCCTTCTTGTGCACGGTCGACTCCATCGTTGATCGATGGGTAGTAGACAATGTTGGTCGATGCTCGTTTGCGGTTTGTCTAGTGATGATGAGTGTCGATCGATGTCGCATTCCTTGTCCAAGAGGAATGGTGGAGAAGTCATTCTTCCTCAGTACAAATACCTTTATACCCTGTAGCTCGTTCCTCCTCATAATCCTCATCAAAAAAATTTTCTGTGCGGAGTAGCTCTGGTTGAAGGTCTTTCAGAATGTTCTGCCAAAGTGGGATTGTAGTAGTCATTCTCCCAATCATCTGGACTACTGTCAATCGATTCTTCGATGTGATTATCGATATTTCTGATTGGTAATGTCGATCGATGTGGGGGTGTGAGTTTCGATCGACGTGGAATACTCTGTCTCGTACTCAAGCCAGCAGTGACCTGCTGCTATGAGTCCTGGATCATCACTTCTTCTGGAGGACGTCTATGGCTTTATGAAAGGAATTGGATCATAGTGGACAGGTGGATCTATGAGCGTCAAGCACAACTGGTTGGTTTGCTTATTGCATACTGCTCCTGCTGTTGACAAGAATTATCTTCCAAACAATAGAGAAGAGTTCCAGTTCATCTTGATATCCAAGACATGGAAATCTACTGGAACGAGGGCATTATCAATCTGCACCTCAAGGTCTCTGGCCATTCCTCATGAGCTCCTCTGAGAACTATCCACAAAAGTGAATGATTCCTTGGAAGGCTCCACTTTAGACCTAGATGATCTGCCATAACCATAGGTAAGATGTTGACTGATGCTCCTGTGTCACACAATGGCATGTGGGAACTCAGTACCCTTCACCATACATGGTTCTGCGAATTTTCCAGGATCACTCTTCTTTTTCATGGTAATCTTATTCTTCATCTAATCTATGGCCTCATAGAACATTCTCCTAATGTCCTCTTCAGTCTCCTTGGTCTCTCTGAAGAACATACATAATTTGTGGGTAAAGTAGACCTCCTCGAACGGTTTCTCCAGTGGAATCCTAAAGACTCTCTTTCGAAAACTTTTCATCTCCTTCTCATTAGCTCCCCTCTTCAGATGCTTGGCAACCTTTTCCTTTCTCTTCCTTAAGGTTCTTCTCATAGGAGCCTTATCAACTTCCATAGGCTCTGTTGCATCCTCTGAATGTGTACTGGTGGTCTCTGGTGGGTTAGCTGAAGGTTTGGGTTGTGGCCTGAGTGTCTCGACATCACATCTCTTCAGAACGTTTCTAGAGGAAGACATCTTTGTGGAGAGAAATTTCTAAACGAAAATACAAAGAGAACTTGGAAGTTGAGAGAATGTGGAGAAAATGAAAAAGGGAAGCTCTATACTTATAGAAAAAAACAAAAGTTGAAGGAATTTTCCGCATTAACATAATCGGAAAAAACTTCTCGAGAAAAACCAATTTTACCTGTGGATTCCGATTAACGCCATCACTCACCCGCAATAATTATGCTCGAAACTTGCGAGCTGGGGGACTAACTGTTGGGGTCAAAAACAGTTATCTCGAAATCAACGTCTAAAAATTTCATTTCCATACGAAAAACTTTCTCAACACACTCTCGACAAAAGTTCCAAAGCAGAAGACTCGAGAGAAATGGATCACGGAACGAACCGAGCAGTCCAACTGGCCCGTTCGGCAAGTTGAACCGAACGCAATGTCCAACTCACTCGTTCGGCGAGTTGGACCGAACGCAACATCCAACTCGCCCGTTCGGCGAGTTGAACCGAACGCAACGTCCAACACGCCCGTTCGGCGAGGTGGACTAGAACTTACGCCTTTCACCGGACCTTGGCGGATCAGTCCCTCGTTTCGTATCGATCGGAGTTACCGTTGGAACTTTACAATCAGAACCGCGAAGACTTGTTTTCCAAAATGAAGTCGATGGTTATCGTATAAAGGGGAACAGTTAACTTAACACCACAATTGTCTAAACTATACGAGAAGTGTGGACTTCCTCATTAAGACGGCGTCGTATCAAGAAGTGTCCTTTCTAAGAAATCGTAAAAACATCTAAGTCGAAAAACGGCCCAAAGAGGCCTAGAACACGGCTAACAGCCCACTTACAATTTCAAGTGAAATTGAGCCCATCAATGCTATGACGGTGTATCTTTACTTGCAGAAAAAGATAAATCTCGCGAAATCGGAAGATAAATGTCAAGTTTCCAAGATAATGATGATGATCGAGAAGAAACAGAATATTTCCGCGAAACGATAAACTTGACCGAGGGGCAAAAAAGGGAAACAGGAACAAGAGGAATTTTTTAAAATCCCTATTCTTATCGAACAGAAGGAAGGAGAATATATAAGGGGAGCTAAAGCAAAAGGCGCAGGGGAGAGATTTAGACCTAGAAAAACTGTGCTAGCTTAGGAAAACTTAGAATTTAGGTGGCTCGATTTTACTTAGACTCTTTTCGCTCTTGTTCTGACATTAACTTGGCTAGCAAAACTTGTTCATCCTGTCTTTCGAAAACCCTGTAACTTTACTCTTGTCAATCAATAATACGCCTCTGTGCAACTTACTTTCGATATTCTGTTATCTTTGTCTTTTTCGTTTTCGTCTGTTTACGCAGATAATCCAGGACCTCTGGAAAATTTAGGGTTTCCTATATTTTCTTATTTTACGGAAAATCGAAAGTGCGAATTTCGGTTCCCACAGGTTCTCTGTCTGATTTGTTTATAAATTGTGCTAGGATTGCTAGAAACAAGCAGAAGTTGATTTAGTTAAACCTAGTGAACACGTCAAAACCATGTGATAACGCTCCCTAGAAGGTTCATCGATCGACAACTCGCTAGTTGCATCGATCGACAGGCTGAAAGGCTTATTTTGTTGGAATCGATCGACACTTTCTCAGGACCAACAAGCGACAGCTGAGGTCCTAGATCCGGCGATAGATAGTCTAAATATACGAAAGTTGATCGACTATTCTTATTGTTTGAGTTCTAGAATATACATATATGCTTAGTAATCTATATCTCTATAATCCTAATTGTTTGAATAGAAACCCTAAGTCTAACGTTTCCCATATCTGTCTTAAAACCCCATTCAATCAATCGAACAATTACTTGTTCAGCCGTACTATTTACTGCTTTAAAATCTACTTGCCTAGCTTAACTACATAACTAGATAGATCTATTGTGTGCCTTAGCTCCCTGAGAATTTGATCCTTAAGTATTACAATTGAACCTCTTATTTGAGAGAGTAAATCACTCCTTACTGTAATTTGAGTGATATCAATATGCAGGTTCTTCAGATCTCGGTTTGGAAATGAATGTTTTTCATATCCGGATTTCACTGTGTAAGACTTCTGGGAAGTCTTCTCGAAAGTCTTCAAAAATATAATGCACCAGAAGACTTCGAACGGAATCTTCTCTCATGTCTCCCCTTTCATAATAGATGTGAGTGTTTGGCAAGTGTGCATGTGTTATTTTTCTACATTAGATAACCTTTTGTTACTTAAAACTCTTACCTTTTTCTCAAACTAAAACTCTCTAACCTCTCTCTAATCTCTTTGAACTTGGAAATACCAAAGATTATATCAATTTTTTTTTCTCGTACTTCTCTAACCTCTCTCTAATCTCCTTGAACGTTTTTGGATATGCAGGTTTTTCAGATTTGAGTCAGATTTTGGAAGTCTTCTCGGAAGTCTTCTAACAGAGTCTACTGACGGAGTCTTCTCCCATGTCAAATGGAGCCCAAGCTTATCTTTGTGGAAGAATAATCTCTAACTCCATGTGTAATATTTTTATTTATGGCATTTATGTGTGTACTCTTTTAGTTGTGAATTCTTTTGTAAATTTGAAGAGATATTAATGAAAATTTTAGTAAGTATGTTCATGTTTGCAATATTATCTTGCCAAAAATACTTGAATTTATTGACACAACTTCAATAGCAAAAAAAAAATAACACAAAAATTTAATCAAATTTCCTAAAACTACCGGAGAAGACTTCTAAGAAGACTTAATAAAATTCACAAAATATCAATCCTTACATAAGTTCAAACATATAGAACTTTCACTAGAAGTCTTTTGGGAAGTCTTCTGGGAACTCTTCGAAATTCTTCCGGAAAGTCTTCCAAAAAGTCTTCTCGGAAGACTTAAATTTTAAGCGGGAAAATAAAATATAACCGAAAAATTAAAATTTAGGCGGGAAACTTAAATTTTAAGTGAAAATTGAAATTTTAAATCTCATGAAAATTTAAAAGTATATCTTATGATCTAAGAAGACATATTAAACCATATAACTTGATATTCGTGGAAGTCTTCTCGAATTAGCTAGAAATATTAATAAACATGAATGTTGCTAACCTCATAATTAAAATGAATTAAGTTATGGATTTCATTCAGGAGCCCCAATATCAATTAATATACTTGAATTTACAAGAAAATGTTAAAAGCCATTAATTTTAGAGAAAATAAAAGTTTATTAAACATTGACGTAAAGATTTCCAAAGAAGTCGTCCGCCAAAAAATTTTCAGGAAGTCTTCCATTTAGGTCATTTTTGCAATTGAAAATTTACAAAGGAATACTTCCATAGAAATATCACTACAAGAAAACAGCAAGGATACTGAGGGAAAAAATCGTCGGAATTTCGTCGGAATAACGTTATTCCGACGACATACCGACAAAACAAGTCCTCGGAAATAATTCCTCGGAATTTCTTCTTTCCTCGGAAATCCCTCGGAATTTTCCGACGGAATTCTGAGGAAACAAATTTTCGAGGAAATTCCGAGGATCACTAGTTTGTCGGAAATCTCCTCGGAATATACCGAGGGAGAACTTCGTCGGGATATTTCCTCGGAACTTCATCGATCGATGCGTTTTTGGACATATATACATCGAACGATCCGTTTATAAAAAAACGTTCGGAATATACCGAGGGACACCTTTCCTCGGAATATTCCGAGGAACATGTCCCTCGGTATATTCCGAGGAACATGTCCCTCGGTATATTCCGAGGAAAGGTGTCCCTCAGTATATTCCGAGGAAGATGTCCCTCGGTATATTCCGAACGTTTTTTTATAAACAGGTCGATCGATGGATATATGTCCAAAAACGCATCGATCGATCGAGTAAAAAATATAATTAATTTCCTCGGAATGTAAAAAAATATTTATTTTTTTTTTAAAATAAAATTTTTGAAATTTAAATTCGAAAATATAAAATTAAAATTAAAATTGAAATCATATTAATTAATATTCAAAGTTTCACAAATAAAAATAAAACATTCCGAGTTTTTGGAAAAAAAAAAAAACTACGGGTCTGGCACGTTCGGGAACACCTCGTTCGGGTACATCCTCTGCATCATCTCCATCATTTGCTGGTTCAGCCTCCTCTGCGCCTCATAGCCCGCCTGTTGAGCCGCCATCTGGGTCTCCAACAAAGATATGCGATCATCCTTGTCCTTCAACTGAGCCGTAAGTACTTCTGGATCAACAAAGGGCGGTGGTGCAGAAGAAGGAGGAACCGACCGGGTGCGACGACCCAAACCGACCAAACGTCCCTTCTTCTTTGGAACCGACTGAATAGAAAATAGCCAAATTTACAAATTTAAACCAAGAAATAAATGAATTGAACTTTAAAAAAAAGAACTTACGGATTCAACGATTTCGTTGATTCGAAACCGGGACAAGTTGGTCGAAGCCGTCGAAGCGTCATCCTCGGTTTGAAGCTGAGACACATCGTCTACCACCTGAGTTTGGACCAGGTCGACCACGTCCCTCACAAGACCGTCATCAATCTGGCCGGTCTTCTTGTTGGTATACGCCCTCCTCATTAGGGCGAGATCATCAACCGGCTCGCCATCATTTTCTTCCGCCTTGAAAAAAAACATAAATTAAAGAAATATTAGAAATTAGAAGAAATGCACAATAAATTAAAATTCTGAAACTCAAATAATTGAAGAAAAAGCGGTTGAACTTACCATGCGATCTCCCAGAGTGGCAATAGATTGAGCACCCAAGTTACGCTTGTAGATGTCTTTCCCTTTACGGTCGCTCCTGCGGTTGGTGAAGTTGGTGGAAGAAGTTTCTTTTGTCTCTTCCTTATCCCAATGCGCACACAACTCCTTCCAGACCGTGTCGTTCATCGACTTTGGGACCTTTTAATAATAAAAAAAAAAAAAAATAGTTTAATAAATAAAAAATAGTTTAATAAATTAAAAAAATTGTTTAATAAATTAAATCGAACCTTATTGATTTCCCACTTCTTCTTCCACTCGTGGATCTGCTTCCCATAGTTATCCATAACTTTATGGACGAAGTGGTGATAGATAAAGAGGGTCTCATCGGAATTCCAGTTGAACACTTGCTGAAAAAAAAACACAATTAGTAGAAAATTTATATTAAAGATTAAAAATGTAAGTAAAAAATTAGAATACTTACCGCAAACTGACGAAACCACAGAACCTGCTTGTCGGTAGGGAAGTGAGTGAAAGTCGGATGTCCCCTGTCGAGGGCCGAGTACATCATACGGTTGATCCATGCGCTGATCTCGTTCCCGGATCGGTTAAACCTAATAAAGAGAACAAACGGTTAATAATGAATCCAAATTTAAAGAAAAAAAAATGGCTCGTGGTTATAAAACCTAGGGTCCGACGAACTAGTGTTTGGGGTTTCAATACGTCAATTTTTTTTTAAAACGGATCGATCGATGGATATATGTACAAAAACGCATCGATCGATAGAGTATTTCAGGTGTTCCTCGGAATTTCCTCGGAATATTCCGAGGCTTTTCCGAGGAAACAGGGTTTGGGGTAACAATGTGATCGATTGAGAACAAAATCTTGTACGTTTTTTTATAAACGGATCGATCGATGTATATATATCCAAAAACGCATCGATCGATCACTAAGATGGACCAAAGCGTAACAATGTGATCGATCGATTAGATTATCCCACCGATCGATCAAGAATATCAAGTGTTCCTCGGAATTTCCTCGGAAAATCTCGTAAGTTTTTTTATAAACGGATCGATCGATGGATATATGTCCGAAAACGCATCGATCGATCACTAAGATGGACCAAAGCGTAACAATGTGATCGATCGATTAGATTATCCAATCGATCGATCGAGAATATCAAGTGTTCCTTGGAATTTCCTCGGAAAATTCCGAGGCTTTTCCGAGGAAAGAGGAAGTGTTCCTCGGAATTTCCTCGGTATTTCTTTAAAAAAAAAAAAATCAATGGTAGTCTGTTTCCGAGTCATCATCACCAGATGAATCTGAATCTGGATCTTGGTGAAACTCTCCAATCACTGGTTCATCCTCTACGTGAACGACGGCTTCCTCTCCGAAGTCGGTTAAATCGACTACAAGGCCAACTCCAGCTAAATCTTCTGCTGCACTTAAGTTGCCGGATGTGCTTGGTTGTAGTGGGTCTTCCAGCTCAGAACTTCCCTGAACTCGGCCTCTCGGGTTGAGTCTTGTAACAGTAACCCATGGATCATCTCTGTTCCTTACCCGGGGGTACTTGATATAACAAACCTGTAACATTTAGAAAATTATTAGTAAAATTATAAATTAATACACATGAGGATGAATCATTCTGAATAATTAACATTTAATTACCTGATCGGCCTGAGAAGCAAGAATGAAAGGATCATAATATTGCAGCTTTCTACTGATTTAACACCAAATGCATCTGTTCTCACACCTCGATCTGGAGTGTTGTCGTGCCAATCACAATAGAAAACATTACAGCGCAATCCAACCATGCCCAAATACTTGATTTCCAAAATCTCATGTATGTGTCCGTAGTATACATCATCTCCTGATGCAGAACAAACGCCAGCATCATAAGTCGTACTCGAACGTCTCCTCTTCTGAGTTGTGAATGCATATCCTCGAGAACAAAATCTCGGATATGACTTCACAACAAAGTTTGGTCCAACGACCATCTCACGTATCCAATCGTCAAATGTTTCACCTCTGGCCAAACCAGCAGACACCTATTAATAGCACATATATATATGTTATATCAATAAATGTGAATTAGTATAAATATGTGATAAAATATATTTTAATTTGTTTAAAGCACTCACATAAATAAACATCCATCCAGTAAATTATCTCTGCTTCATTTCTTCTAGTTCGTCCTCTGTGGCGTATCTATACTCGAACCGCTTTTCTGCCATGAAATCATGTATATGATGACAATAATGTAATTAATTAAGATTTAAATTTCAACTTGTTAAAATAAAAATTTGTAAGCTAATTTATTTACCTCTCATATTGAAGAACGTCTTCGCAGTTGGTGAGCAAATATTTTTGCAAATGACTGCGCTCCTGCTCAGTAAGTCGACGGTCCTTTGGTTTTCCGCTAAGTCGTCCAACGTCTGTGAAAATGTCTGGAACCGTAACATGATATGTTGTCCGTTCGCCTCTATCATCATGCCGAGCAGGTCTTCTATTTTTGGTCTGAACTTCTGCTGGAAAGTAGTACTCGGCAAAGTTTGAAGTTTCTTCATTGATCATCTGTGCGACTATAGAACATTCCACCCTACTTAAGTTTTTCACCATCTTCTTCAAATGGAACATATACCGCTCATACAGATACATCCATCTATACTGCACAGGACCACCAAGTTCCAATTCTCTTGCCAGGTGAATAACAAGATGCTCCATAACATCAAAAAATGAGGAAGGAAATATCTTCTCAAGGTTGCACTGAATCACGGCTATGTTAGTCTTCAAATTTTCAATACCTTCAAGAGTCATTGATCTCGTGCATAAATCGCGGAAGAAACCACTTAGCCCTGCAATTCCTTCATGAACATTTCGTGCTAATAGTTCCTTGAAGGCGAACGGAATGAGGCGCTGCATCATTACATGGCAATCGTGGCTTTTCAACCAGTAAACTTTCCTTCCTTTCTGTCGATACAGTTACGCAAATTTGATGCGTAACCGTCTGGAAATGCCACATCGTTTGAAATCCAATCATAGAACGCATCTTTTCCCTCTGCATCAAGTCGGTATATGGGAAAAGGAGCCCTACCATTCTCATCAACATGAAGTTCTGAACGAGCACATATATCGACTAAATCCAGTCTTGACTTCAAATTATCCTTTGTTTTACCTTGAACATTAAGGATCGTGTTCATGAGATTGTCAAAAAAGTTCTTCTCAATATGCATGACATCTAAATTATGCCTTAGCAGATGATCCTCCCAGTATGGCAGATCCCAGAAAATACTTTTTTGTGCCAGTTATGTAGTTCTCCAACAGCATCTACCGGAAAACGCTCATGTCCACCGACGTCTGGCGTCCTTTCTGCACCAAAATCTCTTAGTTGTATCTTCAAATCTTTCCCACAAATTTCCGGAGGTGGACTGTCAAACACCCTCTTGTTCTTCGTAAACAAATTCCTACTCCTACGATATGGATGATCAGGTGGTAGGAATCTCCTGTGACAGTCAAACCAACACGTTTTCCTTCCGTGTTTTAGTTGGAAAGCATCAGTGTTATTTTGACAATATGGACATGATAGCCTTCCATGCGTTGTCCATCCAGACAACATACCATATGCTGGAAAATCACTTATTGTCCACATTAGTACTGCCCGCATTTGAATGTTTTCTTTACACGAAACATCGTATGTTTCAGCACCTTGAGCCCATAGTTGTTGCAACTCATATATTAGTGGCTGAAGAAACACATCAAGTGATCTCTTAGGATGCTCTGGTCCGGGAACGAGAATCGAGAGAAACAAAAAACTCTCGTCGCAAGCACAAGTTTGGGGGTAGGTTGTATGGTGTAAGAATGACGGGCCATAGAGAATATTGTCTTCCACTCTTGCCAAACGGACTGAAACCATCAGTACATAATCCAAGGTAGACATTTCTTCTCTCATACGCAAAGTCGGGATACTTTGATTGGAAATGCTTCCACGCTTTTGCATCTGAAGGATGTCTGATCTCACCATCTGTTGAGTGCTCCGCATGCCATCTCATTGGTTGCGCTGTGCGTTCAGACAGATACAACCTCTGCAACCTTTCCGTCAAAGGTAAATACCACATCCTTTTATATGGCACTGGAACTCTTCCACTCGTATCCTTATAACGAGGCTTTCCACAAAATTTGCATGTAACACGCTGTTCATCCGCCCTCCAATAAATCATGCAGTTGTCGCTGCATACATCTATTACCTGATACGATAAACCAAGACCAGCTACGAGTTTCTGAACCTCGTAGTATGAACCAGGAGCTACATTATCCTCGGGTATAATACCTTTTACAAAATCAGCAATCGCATCCACACAGTCTTCAGCCAAATTATAATATGTTTTAATGCCCATCAATCTTGTAGCAGATGATAACGCTGAATGACCATCTCTGCAACCTTCGTACAATGGTTACTTTCCAACATCCAACATATCATAAAATCTCCTAGCTTGTGCATTGGGTAAATCTTCCCCTCTAAAATGATCATTTACCTTCTGCTCAGTACCTACACCATAATCTACATCCGTTCTAATTGGTTCTTCTAATCTAACCGCTGGCTGAGGTTCGCTAGTACTACCATGTTCATAATCAGTTTCCCCATGATGATACAAAATTTTGTAACTTCGTGTAAACCCACTCAAATATAGATGAGTCCAAACATCCCACTCTTTAATAACCTTTCTATTTTTACAATTAGAGCAAAGACATCTTAACATACCTGTTTTTGCTTCCGGTTGTCGGTGAACTAACCCCATGAATTCGGTTATACCTCGTTGGTATTCTTCCGTAAGCAATCTCGTGTTCGGATCCAAATGAGGTCGATCGATCCAAGAACGAAAATAATTTGAAGAAGACATATTTTTTATGAATCAAATTCGTGTGTAAATAGAGTAAGAGGGAGGATGAAGATATGGAGTGAATGAAGAGGAAGAGGAGTGCTTGTCTTTATAGTTTAAATCCTGCCGACAGACCGAGGAAATTCCGACGGAATTCCGACGCCAACGGCTAGTTCGTCGGAATTTCCTCGGAATTTTGTAAAATCCCCCAACGGCTCTCCAACGGCTATAATATTTCCTCGAAATTCATCGGTTTTTTCCGAGGAACACATATTTTCTCGGAATTTCCTCGGAATATTCCGACGGATTGATATTTCCTCGGAATTCCGTCGGTATATTCCGAGGAAATTCCGAGGAAACCAAATTTTGTGTTTCCTCGGAAATTCCTCGGGATATTCTGAGAATTTCATTTTCCGTCGAAATGTCAGTCAGAATATCGTTGTTTTCTTGTAGTGTATACTCTACAACAAACTTTTTTGGAAGTCTTCCTTTGTAAATATCGGCTTACTTTTGTTTTTGAAAATATCTCGAAAATAATAGAGAAGTCTTCTAGGATAAACAGGTCATTTTTGCAATTGACCAAATTGTGTCAAAAATTTGATTTTTTCTAGAAGACTTACATGGAAGTCTTTCACCAGAAAAATAAAATTTAAATATTACATTTACCTAGACGACTTCCATGTTAGTTGTAATTTTAATTAGACGACTTCAATATAAGTCTTCCGGCAGAATACTTATACGGAAGTCTTCTGTGATAACCAAGGTTTGACCAGAATCTCGGAATAAGATTCCGGAAGACTTCTGTATAAGTCGTCTTCCGAAAGACTTACATTGAAGTCATCTAATTAAAATTAAATATTTAAGTTTTATTTTTCAATTGCAAAAGTAACCCGAGACAACTTTCATCGACAGTGAGAAAACTTCACTACAAGAAAAATCGGCATTAGTAGCACCCGAAAAACACTATCATATCATTTTTATAGCGTTTCGAAGAACGTCGTGACAGCCGCAGCTATAATAGACCTCCCACCTATAGTAGCGTTTTCTCGTGTGCTATAATAAATAGATATATTGTAGAGTTAATGGTCTACTACTCATTAATCTTTTTATAGCATTGGTTTAGTGCTATGATGTATTTTTTCATGACTTTTCTATAATGATGTAAAATATGTTATAATGACATAGATATAATGCTATGTTATTATTTCTCATTTATATTTTAAAATTACTAATTAAAATTAGAAATTAATATATTTTAATCCACGTTTAAAATTAAAATTAAATTCTAATATAATTGGTTTGAGAATAAAGTTATTTATTATTAAAATTTTGGTTTACAGATGATATCGGTTTATTACAAAAACCAGTTTACATACAAACCCGGTTTATTAACTAACCCTAACAAAACCTAACTAAACCTAACTAAACCATGTTCTTCTTCAATCTCCGCCGCACTCCTTGTTGACGCTGAGACCACCAGCCACGACCACCAGCCACGACCACCACAGTAAAGCCTCTTCAGTCTCCTCCACTGCTCTCAGCCACCATTGTCGACGCGGAGACCACCACTGTTGACGCCACAACTGTTGACGTCGAGACAAACACCATCAAGTTTCTTCAGCCTCCTCCACCTTCTTAAACTAAGAGCAGAGAGAAAGAGAGTGCGAGAGAGAGAAAAGAAGAAGGAGACCGACGAAAATGGATCTGAGAAGCAATGGTGGTGGTGGTTGTGACGAGCGGATGTACCATCATTTTCTCCAACCTCTCATGTGGTTAATCGACCCTACAAACAAAACAAATAAAATCAGATTTAAACTGACACAGAGAGAGAGAGAGAGAGAGAACCAGCGGTCGTCGTCGTCCTCCTCCTCCAGCCGTGGTTTGAAGAATCTGCTTTTTTGAGATGTGTTGTATGTGAGAGAAAGATTACAAGACTGAGACACAGAAACATGTCTGTGTGACATGAATCGTGTTCGTGAGTGAGGTTAGGAGAGTAAAGAGAGAGAGAGAGAGAGAGAGAGAGAGAGAGAGAGAGAGAGAGAGGTGTGTGTGAGATGATTAAGGATAAAGACAGAGGAGATGAAATCTGAAAATAGAAGATGGAAGAGAGATTTGTCGATGGAAGAGAGATGGAGAGAAAAGAGATCTGTGAGGATAAGAGAAAAAAGAGAAAAAAGAGAAAAAGAAAAAAAAATCTCAACCATTCATTTAATTGTATCCTACGGTGCAGAAGGTTATCTGCGTGATGATAGTTGATTAGCCCATAGTTTTTCTTTTCTTTTTTAATAGCAAACCATTTTTTGTAATCTTTTTCTGTACTATTTTAAATATTTTAAATATTTTGAAATTTTGGTTTATAATTTTTAAAATTGATATTTGAAATTAAATTAAAATTTAAAATTAATACATATAAGTTTAGTTTTATAAATCTATTAACTAATGTTATAATTGTTGACTATTAGTTTATATAGTTGTGATTGAGTTTAAAGTATATGGTTTGAGATTTGTGAAATGGAATTATGGTTAAGCTAAAATTTAAGATAAATATTTGAAAAAAATAAATTAATAAAGTTGTAATTTCTACAAGGAATAGATTTTAGTTTAGTAATTATATTATTTGAAAAGATTAGATTTAGTATGACTTTGTATGTAGTGTTTAAGTTTGGGGTTTAGGGTATTATATTTAGGGTGTAGATTTAAGATTTAGTGTTTTAGGTTTAAATTTTAAATTTGAGATTAGATTTTAAATATGATCAAACTATAGATTTTGAATTTAAGTTTTAGATTAAAATTATATTATGAAAAGATTTTAGTTTTAAAATTAATATTTAGGGTATAGAAACATGTTCAGAGTTTAGGGTTTGAAGTACACCAAATTCCATATAATAGTCTCACACTAAACATATAAACCCTAAAACTATTATATATAAAATATTTTATAATAAAAATATAATTATCATTTTTATGCTTTAGTTTTACACTCAAAAGTATAAATTAAAATACAATTATTTTGCAATAAATTATGATTTTTTACATCTAACACAACTATATAAAATATATGATGATATGATGATATATAAAATATTTTATAACAAAACTCTAATTATCATGTAAACATGGCAATTTGATCTAAAAATAAAAATTTATATTTCATTAAATTTATAAAACATACATTATTTCATATATTATCCAAAAATACACATAAACCAAAACAATTCATAAGATTGCTAAGTCTAGGGACTTCATCTTCAATCTTCAAAAAAATTCCAAAGATCACCTGCAAGGACAAAGCGGTGCACCATACGAATCTTTATGCTCAGCCATACCCTGTTCCCAGAAACAGCCACTTCATTAGTTAAGAACTAGAGGTCGAAAAATTATTCACATGCATAGACCAATCTCTTCTGTAGAATCACTGAATCACTACTCTACAACTAGAAGACTTATCCATTTGGTTTAGTTAAGCACTAGGGGACTGTTCGTTTCACCATCTGTCATCTCCATCCAGATGATCCATTTGTATGATCTATTCAGATCATCCATTCAGATTTTTGGGACTGTTTGTTTGTCCATCGAGATAAATGAATTTTATGTTTATTTCTTTATTTTCATTTCCATCCAAATGAGTTTAGTAAACAAATTACTAAAATACTTTTTTCTTGATTTAATCATATGTTAAAATTTACTACAATAATAACTTCTAATAAACAAAAAAAATTGATAAACATGTATTTGAAAAAAAAAACTTTAGAGTTTCAAACTAAAAGAGTATTAATAATAAACCGACTGTAACTTCGGTTTTGGCGGAAAACGATTTTTTTGGTTTTGACATAAAAACGAGATTTTTCGGTTTTGACGGAAAATGGGATTTTTCGATTTTGACGTGAAAACAAGATTTTTCGATTTTGGTGGGAAAATACAACTTTTCGTTTTGACGAAAAAAATGCATTTTTGCGGTTTTGGCGGGAAAACGAGTTTTTCGGTTTTGGCGGGAAAACTCGTTTTTGCGGTTTTGGCGGAAAAACAAGATTTTCGGTTTTGGCGGAAAAACACGTTTTTCGGCTTTGGCGGAAAAAAATATTTTTCGATTTTGGCAGGAAAACGACAATTTTTGGTATTGGCGAGAAAACATGTTTTAAGATTTTGGCGGGAAAACGCGTTTACTTTTTTTGGCGTGAAAATGTGTTTTTGAGTTTTTGGCGTGAAAACGCATTTTTTCGGGTTTCACGGAAAATGTGTTTTGGCGGGAAAATATGATTTTTCGGGTTTCGCGGAAAATGCGTTTTGGCGGGAAAATGTGTTTGCGGTTTTCACGAGAATCAGTTTTAGCGGGAAATGCATTTTGATGAGAAAACGCATTTTCGATTTTGGCGGAAAATCACGTTTTGTGGTTTTGGCGGAAAACGTGTTTTTGTGTGTTTGGCGAAAAAATGCGTTTTAAGATTTTGGCGTGAAAACGCGTTTTTGTGATTTTGGCATGAAAACACGTTTATGCGGGAAAACACGTTTCTGCGGAAAAACACGTTTCTGCGGAAAAACACGTATTTGCAATTTTGGCGAGAAACACTTTTTTGCAATTTTGTGCGGAAATGCATTTTTAGGGTTTTGGCGTGAAAAATTCAATTTTAGGTTTTCGCGGGAAAATGAATTTTTGTGGTTTTATCGGTTTTCGTGTTTGACAAAATGATATTATGTTTATGTTTGTAATTTGTGAATTACATTAGAGGCATAATAGACATTATACCATATTGAATGAACCATCTTCATTCAAATGGTCCAAATTGGATCTGCTGAATAAACTTTAAAATTAAGCCTAAATTTCCGAAAGTCATCTGGATGATCCATCCGGATAAGTTGCACTTTTAGTGCCTAAACGAACAAAACTTTCATCTCCATCCGGATGAGCCATCCGGATGGAGAAACGAACAGACCCTAGAAGTCAAGATGTTAATTAATACCGACTCAATTTCTTCAGCAGATTCATTCACTATTACAAGAAGAAACTCAGCATCTTCATTAGTTAATAAGCACTAGATTTCAAGATCTTCACTTGAACTAACTCAGTTTTTCTTCAAGTAGTTCATAACCAATCGCATGATAGAAACTTTTGATGATCACACCACCTACTCAACAAAATTCCACATCAAGATTTCTAATAGCTACTGCCTACTGTATATATCAAGAAAACAACGCCAAACATCTTCTGGCAAGTCATTATCTACAAGTAGAAAGAACCAATCTCCTCCAAAGCATATAATCTTTGAACAAAGAACAGAAAGCTGAGTCAACACAATTCTACCAGAAAGTTGGAGACTTTAAGGTTAATTTACAAACCTTGACGACGACAGAAGTAACTCCTTTATCAACACATAAGTAAGTCCCTGAGAAACGAGCGTACTGCTCCGAGAACTTCTTCATAATCTCCACAGATTTCTCCGATAGTACTGCTGCATCAAACCCACAAATTTCTCCGATTTGGATAACAAATCGCGAATTTCTGGGAGGGACAAGTGGAGCAGAAAAGCTAGTGGTATGGAGATGACAAATCGCGAAGTTCTGCCTCCTTGATCTTCACCAAAACTCGATCTCCCAATGGCTTAATTGAAGTGTACTAAACAACCACTCACAAGAAAAATCAATACGAAATAGAGATATATGCAAGTCATAGCAAAAAAAGAAGGAACATATTCAAATTCTGACAAGTCTCCATTAGGATATAAACCTAGATGTGTCAGAAGCTAAGTTTCTTCACACAACTAATAGCAGATTGGACAAAATAAATGAGACAATACAAACAGCAACTAAATATTAGATAAGTTCTACTAGTTCAATCATGTATGTTCAATGAGACCAACTAAGAAACAAATAAATGAGCAAGTACAAGACAGTCAAAACTCCAGTGGAGACAAACGTACCTTAGATTGGCGGCCACGAGCTCGAACACGGCGGATCTATGAAGCGGTGGAGAAAACGGCGGAGACAAAGCAAGACCCGACCCAGAATGTGATGAAACATTCAACAACCTAAACAACCAAAACTAGTCGTGACAAAGAAAGATGAACTTGTAAAAGAGACTTAGACCTGCCCAAAGCCGATGAACAACCATCAAGCTGCTCCTCAGTGACCTAAGCCCAAAAAATTAAGATAGTATAAGTGAGAATATCGTAAGCCTGTGGAGAACCACTGAAGAAAGGTGGAAGCTTTTACAAACCTGTGCAATTGAAACTGATAATACGAAAGGAATAAGAAGAAGAAGCGAGAGACCGCAAAACTGATGGTGGCGAAGAGCGACTGAGGAAGGCGAAGGAGCCAATTCGCCATTCACGACCAATAATAATTTCCTCTCGTTCTCTCTTATTCTTTTTTCTTTTTAGGAATTAAAAAACAAAATTATAAATACTATTAAAACAGGAACCTACCTATTAATATTAGTTAAGTCCATTTTTTTTTAAAACTGATTTTTATATAACTGCATCTAATTATATTAAAACACTAACTACGTTGTAATTTATAACTTCCTCTAGCAGAAGCAGTTATCAGGGAGTTAAATATTTTAATCAGTTAAGGTGACGGGTAATCCGTCGGTGGACTTCTGGGTCAGCTGGGTCTGGCGGTCTTCAACCTGACCAACCAAGTCGTTAAAGATCTGCTCGGACCTAGCATCTAGAAATTGGTCCGCCTTGTTCTTGTGGGCCCTCTCGTAAAGTTACAAAAGAGATGAGAGTTCTCCCGTCTCTTTGGTCTAAAAAACATTTAAAAAAGTTAGAATATATATATATATATATATAAAAAATAATTAAATATTTATCCAGACGGACACCGGCGTGGGGTTTTCAACCCGTAGAGTGAAGAATCGGCCCGTGACCGTGCTCATCTACCGTCTGACGGGGGGCATAGCAAGATTCGGTGACTCTAATGGAGTCAGGATCCCGCCAATAACGGATGAGGCCATCCCACACCTCCGTGGTGAGCTCAGGGGGTTTGCCACGCTCATACTCCTTCACGATCCAGTCACTCTTCCAGTTGGAAACCGTGTCCAACAAGCGAGCTTTCGCCTTCGCGTTAAACGCTTTCTTCACCCTCTCATTGACCCCCATGGACCAATGGTATTTTTGTTGTAACAGAAAAAATTAACTTAAGAATTAGTGTTGAAAAATAAAATAAAAACTAAATCATAAAAAATTAAAGTATATATAATTAATTAATAGTAACTTACAGCGAAAATTTTGAACCACGTCTTTCTGACGTAGATCGGCGTCTTTTTCCAGTTCGGATGTGGCTCGGAGAAGTAACCTTTGATCGTCTCGGTTACGTTCCGAGCAACACATCCGTCAACCCCAAACCTGAAAAAAAAAACAAATTTAAAGTATAAATTATATATTATTGTTATAAAAGAATTTTAAAAGAATTAAAAAACAAATGTAACGTACCACAAAGTTCCGTCCGGTCGGTCGGGGTGTAGGACTGATAAACCTTCTCTGCTGGCTGAGAGAGAAGGTCCTCGACAGTGTACTGCGAGTAAGGGGCACTCGGCGGCACCATCAAATCGGGATGAATCCCGGCCGGCATCGGAGGAGCCATCGGAGGAGGCACCTCTGGGACATGAGCATGAGGAGCCGGTGGTGCAACGAATAGAGGAACCGATTGTGCACCAGAAGGAGGCGACCAAGAGACTCTCTGAGAAGACTGAGTCTCGGGGACTGATACAAGCCTAAGCTGAAAAAGGCTCTATAATTCCCAAGCAAGAGAGTAGGAGCCGATCTAGCACAAGGGTGATCCGGTTTTGGACTGATCTAATCAACCAAAGGGATCTGAACAGGAACTGATGGATGGATTGAAGTACACCACACGAGATATGGAAAAACTCGTGATACAACACAGGGTCCTCAAGGCCGTGGAGGTACTGGTCTCACAAGGCAATGAGAGAGGAGGCGAGTTCTTGCTAGAGAGCTCTAGGGTTTTCTTTAGAGAAAAGTTTATGTTTATTCAAAGTCTGCCCCAAAATGAGGGTTTGCGAAACATATAAATAAAAACTAAAGGAACAAGCTCCTTAAGTCACGAAATATAGATGAGAAACAAAACTATAGTCTAAAAATGAAAACATAAGGTAATGACATAAGTCTTCATAGCTTTGGACCGAGATAGCACTTAGGAAACGTGTAAAGCAGGTTGTGGCCTCATTAAAAACCTTCCTCCGGAAAACCCATTTGGGACAAAACCAAGAGCAAGGAAAAGAGCACACACAAAGGGCTTGGCCTTGTTGCTAGATCCGTCCAAGAGTCTTGCTAGGCAAATTGATCTTCTATGGTAATGATCATCAGGTTGTTGTGGCCTTGTTCCGGAATGAATGGCCATATATCTTCACTTGATGCTTGATTCTTCTCAGCCGGTTCACTCTTTAGCTCATCTTTCTTCCAGCTTGAATCCTCAACCTGTCCAAGATCCGAAGCAAGTATCATGCTCTCATTAAATTTATGTTGAAGTACTTTAGCTCTTTGTCTAGTGATAGCTCCCTTGAATACGATTGGTACTGGCACTAGTGGCACGTCTTGAACTGTCTCTGGTTTTGTTATGTTGATGATCATGTCCTGAATATCAGGTTCAGTTAAGTCTGGTTCAAGCCCTGGTTGAATGTCCTCATCATTCCCTCCCTCTTCAAAAGGTTTTGACCTCAAAACTGGTTCATCTGCAAAACAAGGAGATAGATCAGTAACATTGAAAGTTGAAGACACATTCAACTCACCTGGTAAGTCAAGATGATAGGCATTGTTGTTGATCCTCTCAATAAATTGGAATGGACCATCTCCTCTTGGCTTTAGCTTGGAACTCCTCTGGTTAGGAAACCTTTCTTGCCTCATATGCAACCAAACCCACTCCCCTAGTTCAAATACAACATCTTTGCGGCCCTTATTGGCATGTTTAGTGTACTGCTCAGTCCTATTCTCTAGATTCTCTTTCACCTTCTGGTGGAGTTCCTTGACATAAGCAGCTTTAGCCTCTCCGGTTAAACTGATGGTTTCAGCTGGAGGTAAAGGTTTAAGATCTAAAGGGGTCTTTGGATTAAAGCTATAAGCAGCTTCAAAAGGTGACATCTTAGTAGCTGAGTGCTGAGCCCGGTTGTATGCAAATTCTATGAAGGGAATGCAGTCCACCCAGTTCTTCATATTCTTTCCAATGGTAGATCTAAGCAGCATGGAGAATGTCCTATTGACAACTTCAGTCTGGCCATCTGTTTGGGGATGACAAGTAGTGGAGAATAGCAGCTTTGTTCCCAACTTCTTCCATAATGTCCTCCAAAAGTGGCTGAGGAACTTGGTGTCTCGGTCAGATACAATGGTCCTTGGTACCCCATGTAAGCGTACGATTTCTCTAAAGAACAGATCAGCTGTCTTGGATGCATCATTCACCTTGGCACAAGGTATGAAGTGTGCCATCTTGGAGAATCTGTCCACCACAACAAAGATTGAATCCTTGTGCTGGATCTTTGGTAAGCCTAGTACAAAATCCATGGAGATGTCCACCCAAGGAGCTGTAGGAATCGGCAGTGGCATGTAAAGACCATGAGGTTGCACTCGAGACTTAGCTTTCTTGCAAGTTACACATCTGGCACAATGAGATTCTACTGGCTTCTTAAGATGCGGCCAATAGAAGTGTTCCCTGACAACGGCGAGTGTCTTATCTACCCCAAAGTGACCCATAAGTCCTCCTCCATGAGCTTCTCTAGTGATTAAGTCTCTTAAAGAACACTGAGGGATGCACAATCTCCTCCCTTTGAAAAGAAACCACTCGTGTAAGTAAAACTTTCCTTGTGGTCCTCTGATACAGCTTGAGTAGATAACTGCAAGATCCGGGTCTTCCTCATACAAATCTTTGATGAATTCAAATCCCATCACCTTTGATTCCATGGTTGCTATCAGAGCATACCTCCTTGAGAGTGCATCTGCTACAATGTTCTCCTTGCCCTTCTTATACTTGATGATGTATGGAAATTTCTCAATAAACTCTAACCAGCGTGCATGTCTCCTCTTGAGATTGGTTTGCCCTCTTATATGCTTGAGAGTCTCATGGTCAGTGTGCACCACAAACTCTTTAGACAGCAGGTAGTGTTGCCATGTTTCTAAAGCTCTCACCAAGGCATACAGCTCTTTATCATAAGTAGGGTAGTTAAGAGCTGCTCCACCTAGCTTCTCACTGAAATAGGCCACGGGTTTTCCTTCTTGAATCAACACAGCTCCTATCCCAATCCCTGATGCATCACATTCTACTTCAAAGGTCTTGTTGAAGTCAGGTAGGACCAGTACTGGTGCATGGGTCAAGCGATCCTTCAAGGTCTGAAAGGCATCCTGTTGAGCCTTCTCCCAAATAAACCCAATAATTTTCTTCACCACAGCAGTAAGGGGTGCAGCTATGCTACTGAAATCCTTAACAAACCGCCTGTAGAAGCTAGCTAGACCATGAAAACTTCTGACTTGACTGGTGTTTGTTGGTTCTGGCCATTCTTGAATTGGTTTAACCTTCTCTTCATCAACATGTAATCCCTGTGAACTCACAACAAAACCTAGGAAAACAAGTTTATCAGTGCAGAATGTGCACTTCTTGAGGTTCGCATAAAGCCCTTCTTGCCGAAGTGTCTCTAGTACTTGCTCAAGATGTGTCACATGATCAAGTAAACTAGTACTGTAAATTAGGATATCATCAAAATAAACCACAACAAACTTACTGATGTATGGCCTAAGAATGTGGTTCATGAGGCGCATGAAAGTACTAGGAGCATTGGAGAGTCCAAATGGCATCACCAGCCATTCATAAAGACCTTGCTTTGTTTTGAAGGCTGTCTTCCACTCATCTCCTTCTTTCATCCTTACCTGATGGTACCCACTCTTAAGATCGATCTTGGAGAATATAGTGGCTCCACTCAACTCATCTAACATGTCATCAAGCCGCGGGATAGGGTGCATGTACTTGATGGTGATGTTGTTGATGGCTCGACAGTCTCCACACATTCTCCATGTTCCATCTTTCTTTGGTACAAGTAAGACTGGTACAGCACAGGGACTGAGGCTCTCCCTCACGTATCCTTTGTCCAGTAGGTCCTGAACTTGCCTCTCCAATTCTTTGGTCTCTTCCGGGTTCACCCTATAAGCTGGTTTGTTTGGCAAAGCAGATCCTGGTATGAAGTCTATGTGGTGCTCAATGCCTTGGAGTGGGGGTAAACCGTGTGGAATCTCTTCTGGGAACACATCTTTGAACCTGTCAAGAAGCTTAGTAATCTCTGGGTGAAGAGTTAACTCATCAGAACCTGAACTCAAAAGCTCCTTAAAGATCATAAGTAGCATTGTGTGTTTGGTAGCAGCAGCCTTTCTTACACAGCTAGGCCGGATAAGAAAGTTAGATTTAACATACTTCTCTTTCTCTTTAACCATTTGCAAATGAATTTCATGGACTTGTTCTGGTGTGAGAGGTGCTAAGCTTATCTTACGCTTATTATGCATGAATGTATACATATTAGTTCTACCATCATGCTTAGTTTCTCTATCCCACTGCCATGGTCTTCCTAACAATACATGTCCAGCTTGCATAGGTACTACATCACAAACTACTTCATCCTGATACTTACCAATGCTAAATGGAATGGTCACTTGTTCTTTAATTTTAAGCTCAACCTTATCATCTAGCCACCTTAGTCTATATGGATGCGGATGCTTAGTCTTTTCTAGGCCAAGTTTATCTACCATGTAAGCACTAGCAGCATTAGTACAAGACCCACAATCTATGATAAGGTTACATACCGTGCCTTTTATGGTGCAACGACTGTGGAATATGTTTTCTCTTTGGATGGTCTCGGCTGGTTGCACTAAGACACTAAGCACACGCCTGATCATCAAGCTCTCTCCCACATCGGCATATTCAACCTCTCCATGCTCTTCTTGATCCTCAGGTACCTCTTCTTCATCACGAGATTCATAGCCATCATCAGTGAGTAACATAACCCTCTGGTTTGGGCACTCTCTTGCCATATGCCCTCGGCCTCTACATTTGAAACAAGTGATGTCTCTGGCACGTTGGGGATTAGTAGTTTTGGCTGGCTCGGTTCTGGTCTCCTTAGTGGGTTCAGTGGAGCGAGGCGTAGGCCGGGTATCTCCTTCAATTCCCTTTCCTTTGTCCACTGATTTGTTGTAGTTGTTGTTGCTTGAGTTCCAAGAAACTTGAGACTTGTCCTTTGAGCTCTTCTTTTTGATGTGTTGTTCAGCTTGGGTAGCTAAATGGAACAGGTCCTTCATGTCGGCATAAACCTGTCTTTCCACCTTGCAACTTATCCTCTCTTGCAACCCATCAATGAACTGAGCCATGGTAGCTTCTTCATCCTCATCAAGGTCCAAGCGGTTTATTAACTTCTCAAACTCCTCATAGTACTCCTCCACCGACTTGCTACCTTGCTTAAGTGACCTGAACTTTCTTTGCAAGTCTCTGTGAAAGTGTTGAGGCACAAACCTCTGCCTCATTGCGTCTTTCATGTCCAACCAGGAGTCTAGCTGCCTCAGATTGCTTCTCCTCCTGTATGAGCACAACCTATCCCACCAGGAAAGAGCATTTTCTGTGAGCTGAGCTACTGCCAAAGCAACTCTCTTAGGACCCGGGTAATTATAGTAGGCAAAGATGTGATCCATCCTCTTCTCCCAATCAAGATAAGCTTCTGGATCAACCTTTCCAGCATAGCTGGGCGCGGTCATCTTGATGTGTCCTGGTCCTTGATTATAGTTTTGTTGGCATGGAGCTCTATGTGGCGGTAAGAAGTCTCCTTCTTCAAACCCTTGGTTGCGGTTTTGCCTGCGTGAGGCTCTTGGCCGGGGTAAGAAGTCCTCATCTTCTTCATCTTCTTCACCATAGTCATCTTGTTCCTCAGTTCTCCTTTGATTCTGGTTTTGGGGATAGAAAGGTCCGGGGTCATCTTCTGGTTGTTGATGAGTATTGCTAGCCTCCGGAATGTCGTTGAAGTGTATTCCGGTTCTTCTTGGAGCTGTGCCCGTTGGCGTTGTATTGGCCCGAGCTGTTCCAAAGTCAACCCGTCTCTGTGGCCTAATAACTGGCCTATGCTCAATCCGGTCCATCCTACCTCCAAGTTCTTGTCTCATGTTCTTCATCTCTTCTTGCAGATCACGGAGGGCCTGCATCAAAGCTGCTTGAGTTTCATCTCCCATGGCGGCTGTTCTTCTTTGACGTTACCTAACGAGAAAGAAACTTAGAACTTAGGTCGTCGTTGAAAGAAAACAAAAATGGGAAGATGCAATTTGATTCTTTTTTTTTTAAAAAAAAAATCTTAAGAAATTAATATAACAAAAATAGAAAAGAAGAGTTGCAAGAAAAGCTTTTGGAAATTTTTTTAAAGTGGAATATATAAAAAAAAAACTTAAAAAAAAAATGGCAAGTTCGGATATGCACTTAATACTAACACCTTTTATTATTTTGTTGAATGAAAGTAGCAATCTAGAAACAACTAAACTCGACAAGAATAAGAACAGGATGAACACAACTCTTTTTATGGTTTTTTTTTTTTTTTGAAATAAAAACAAGATAAAATAGATGCAACAGAAACAAGTATGATTTTTTATGGGTTTTAATTTATGAATGCAAAAAGAAATGAAACTAGTAACGAATGCAAATGAGAAAATATAAGGATAGATGCAACCTGATGCTGAAGGAACTTCAGCTCTGATACCAGAAATTATACAAGCCTAAGCTGACAAAGGCTATATAATTCCCAAGTAAGAGAGTAGGAGCTGATCTAGCACAAGGGTGATCCGGTTTTGGACTGATCTAATCAACCAAAGGGATCTGGACAGGAACTGATGGATGGATCAAAGTGCACCACACGAGATATTGAAAAACTCGTGATACAACACAGGGTCCTCAAGGCCGTGGAGGTACTGGTCTCACAAGGCAATGAGAGAGGAGGCGAGTTCTTGCTAGAGAGCTCTAGGGTTTTCTTTAGAGAAAAGTTTATGTTTATTCAAAGTCTGCCCCAAAATGAGGGTTTGCGAAACATATAAATAATAACTAAAGGAACAAGCTCCTTAAGTCACGAAATATAAATGAGAAACAAAACTATAGTCTAAAAATGAAAACATAAGGTAATGACATAAGTCTTCATAGCCTTGGACCGAGATAGCACTTAGGAAACGTGTAAAGCAGGTTGTGGCCTCATTAAAAACCTTCCTCCGGAAAACCCATTTGGGACAAACCCAAGAGCAAGGAAAAGAGCACACACAAAGGGCTTGGCCTAGTTGCTAGATCCGTCCAAGAGTCTTGCTAGGCAAATTGATCTTCTATGGTAATGATCATCAGGTTGTTGTGGCCTTGTTCCGGAATGAATGGCCATATATCTTCACTTGATGCTTGATTCTTCTCAGCCGGTTCACTCTTTAGCTCATCTTTCTTCCAGCTTGAATCCTCAACCTGTCCAAGATCAGAAGCAAGTATCATGCTCTCATTAAATTTATGTTGAAGTACTTTAGCTCTTTGTCTAGTGATAGCTCCCTTGAATACGGTTGGTACTGGCACTAGTGGCACGTGTTGAACTGTCTCTGGTTTTGTTATGTTGCTGATCATGTCCTGAATATCAGGTTCAGTTAAGTCTGGTTCAAGTCCTGGTTGAATGTCCTTATCAGGGACAGTCGCCGGACCCAAAGAACCGGGACCTGAAGAAGAACCGGGAGCTGAAGAAGACGGGTCTAAACGACTACCAGGCTCACCAAACATCTCTCTATAATGGGAAGTAAGTCTGTTCTTTCGAACCGTCTGAAAAAAAAATTTAATTTTTAAAATTAACATCAACACAGTAATTAACAAATTCTATAATTAACAAATTCTATAAATCTAGCTAAGTTCCTTACATTAACCACCTAATCAACACTAATTAACATAAAATCCGTAAACCCATCAAAATTTCCTAAACTAATCAAATTAGAGAGGAAATAGAGAGAGTACGTACCATTGCTACGAAAGAGAGAGGAAGGGGAGACGTAATGGAAGTCAGAAGCTCCCGTGTATATATAAGAAATTAGTAATCCTCGTAATTTCCTCGTAAAGTTACGAGGAACTCACGAGACCCGTGTTTTTTTACGAGGAATTAGCAAGGCTCGCGTTTTGTTTCCTCGTAACGTCCTTGTTAATTTACGAGGAAATAGCAAGGCCCATGTTTTTATTTACGAGGAAATACAAAGGCCCACTTTTTCCTATTACGAGGTCTTTACGAAGAATTCTGCTTACATGGAATTAACGAGTCCCGCGTTCTTTATTTTTAGGATTCGTCGTAAGTTCCTCGTTAGTTTACGAGGAAATAACAAGGATTATGTTTAAATCCGTAAAATCCAAAACCCCAAACCCCATCTTTCTTATCTTCTCCTTCATATATTCCAAACCCCAAACCCATCTTCCCTTTAACCTCAATCTCTTCTTTCCATTCCAAACCCAAAATTCTAAAACCACAATTCCTTAACTTATAATCTCAATCTCTTCTTTCTAATTCAAACCCCCCCCCCCCATTACCTTACACAAAATCAAATTATATAAATAGATTTTCATGATTAAATCCATCAAATCACATGCATTAAGTCTGAAAATCAATCATATTAAAAACAAATACATCAATCGGATACATCGACATTCTCGTCATCACTAGAAACATCATCATTTTCATTAAACTCGTCTTCAACAGCTTCATTCGTGGCATCGTCGATAAGATCTTTGTACTCATGATTATGCGGATCAATGAGAAGGATGTCATCAATTTGTTGTTCAGGTTCCTCGACTTCATTTATCTGTTCTTTTTGCAATGGTGGTTCTTCTCCACTGATGATTCGTCTACGAGGTGTAACTTTGATCACGGCTAACCAATTTATTCCCGATTCTCTCATCTGAGGGTATGGAAGGAAGCTAACTTGGTCTTCTTATGAAGCTAAGATGAAAGACTCGAATTTGTTGTACCTGCAAAAATAAAGACAACGTAGAAATTAATCATACATATCATGTATGCCAAAAAAAGAATTTGTTGTACCTTCGTCCACCATTGACATCAAGTACACCGAATTTGTTAAACCGAACACCTCTGTTGACGACGGGGTCGAACCATTCACATTTGAAGAGGACGCATTTCAGCTTCAATAACCCTGGGAATTCCACTTCAATAATCTCTTGTAAGATCCAGTAGAAATCTGCTTCCTTTCACACATATTCCATAGTTACTGGTCGCCCGCTGTCTACCATACTCATATGTGTGAAAAGTATAGCCTCGTGTGAAATACATCTGTGATGTGGTGACCTTTGCAAGTAGAGCTTGAATTACTTCGTGAAACCACGTAGGGTAATCTGCGTCGTCGTCATAATCAACTTGCAAAAATAAAGAGAACGTTGAAATACAGATCATGTATGAAAAAAAGGTTTGATCGATCAACCTGCAAAAATTAAGAGTTTGAGTTAATACCTGATTCTTCAACCACTTAATAAAGTGTTGATCTTTCCTTCTGTCTACGTCACTTGAGAATATACATAGGAATGTTTCTTCGACTTGAGAAACAAATAGGCTGTAAAATCACATTTTATATTAATTAATCTTTGAAAATTATATAATTTATACTTATATGTGTTTAGAAGTTTCCATAAAATATGTTACCTTTGAAAATAACGCATCAATGGATCCTCGCAATTGAGTAGAATATAGGTGTGTCCACTATGAGCGTCTTCTTCACTCGACCACCAAACCTCTTTCGATTTCCCACCGATTCACCCAATCTGGCTAAAGATGTCTGGAACACCAGCAACTGCATATTTTAGCGCGACACCACCATCATCATATCTTCTTGGAGCTCTTTTCCGGGTACGTACTTTTGACGCAAAGTAGTACGCTGTGAAGTGAAAAGTTTCTTCCGTCAAACTTCCAGCAATTATAGAACCTTCAACTTTTGCGAGGTTTTTTGCTTTTCCCTTCAAATATTTCATGACTCGCTCATACTGATACATCCATCCGTAATGTACAGGTTCACGAAGCAATGCCTCATATGGGAGGTGGACAGCTAGATGCTCCATGACGTCAAAAAATTCCTGAGGAAATACCTTCTCCAAGTTGCACAATAAGATGGGAATATTCTCATGAAGTTGTTCCACGACTTCTTCTTTAAGAGTGCGTGTGCTCAGATCCCTGAAAAATGCTTCAATGCCTTGTATATTCCAAAAATAATTAAACACATTAGTAGTCATATATTATTGCAAACTAAACCATTATAAAATTAATGCGTTATAATATACTACCTGCAAGTGCTTCTTGTACGTTTGTTGGAAGTAGCTTCGCAAATGCAAAGGGAAGTAGTTGTTGCATAAAGACATGACAATCATGACTCTTCATCCCGGAGAACTTTTGACCATTTTCAACACATCTAGAGAGATTTGAAACATACCCATCGGGGAACTTCACTTCTGATGCCACCCAGTTGAACAACACCGACTTTTTTTTTTAAGACAATCTGAATATCGGAACGGGAACTTGTCCATTGCTTTTTATATGTAACTCACTTCTTGAGCAAATATCTGGCAAGTCCAACCTTGATTTTATGTTGTCTTTTGTCTTCCCTGGGACATTCAATATTGTATTCATGATGTTCTCAAAGAAATTCTTCTCTATATGCATCACATCGAGGTTGTGGCGCAGAAGAAGATCCTTCCAATATGGCAACTCCCAAAATATACTTTTCTTGTGCCAGTTGTGCCGAACACCGTAAGAATCAGGCATATTATCGGGGACATGCCAATTACCACCACAACGAACTGTTTCGTTTGCTTCGTAGTAATCGATTTGCGCTTTAATTTGTTCTCCAGTTAGATATGGAGGAGGAGTGTCTCTCACAACCCTTTTGTGCCTAAACAATATCTTGTTTCTTTGGTACGGATGGCCAATGAGAAGAAATCGACGGTGACAATCGAACCAACTTGTCTTCCTACCATTCTTCAGTTGAAACGCATATGTTGTTCCATTACAATATGGACAAGCTAATCTCTCATGTGTAGTCCATCCAAACAACATCCCATAGGCAGGAAAGTCACTTATGGTCCACAAAAGCATTGCTCGCATCGTAAAATTCGTCTTCGTTGAGCAGTCATACGTCCTCACCCCTGTTGACCACAAATCCTTCAACTCTTTTATCAGTGGTTGTAGGAAAACATTCAGAGACCTTTTTGGATGGTTCGGACCAGGTATTAATATGGTCAATAATAGCAACTTCCGTTGCATGCACATCTCCGGTGGCAGGTTGTATGGCGTAAGAAAGACTGGTCACAATGAATATTGTCTCCCTGACATTCCGAATGAACTAAATCCATCTGTGCATAATCCGAGATACACATTCTGGCTATTGCTAGCGAATTCCGGATGTACTTTGTTATAATGTTTCCAGGCTCTTGCATCTGAGGGATGAGTCATCTCACCATCCGTCTGAGTATGCTCGGCATGCCATCTCATCCCTCCGGCAGTCTGCTCAGATTGGTACAATCTTTTCAATCTGTCTGTAATTGGTAGGTACCACATCCTTTGGTACGGTACCCTATTACGTCCTCGTCCTTGCGGCTTGAATCGTGGCTTCTTGCAGAATTGACATTCTTCTAACTTATCATCATCTCCCCAGTAGATCATGCAATTGTCGATGCAAACATCTATCATCTTCGAACGCAACCCAAGACTATAAACCAGTTTCTGAATCTCATAATAAGAATCAGCAGACACATTGTCTTCCGGCAAATACTCTTTAAACAAGTCTGCCCATTCATTCATGCAACTTTCAGGTATATTGTGATCAGTTTTAATATTCATCATTCTAGCAGCCAACGACAATTTAGAGAGACCTTCTCTACAACCACTGTAAAGTGGCTGATTCGCAGCATTTATCAATTCATAAAAAAAAATTTGCATCTATATTAGGTTCTTCATCTTCATCATGAGCTACAAATGCATCAGCTACCATATCATGAACCCTATCATAATCTACCATATGCTCCTTCTGATCGTAACTATGTTCATTATGCAAATGATGATCAACCGGTTCTTCCTGAAAATTGCTATTACTACTACTAGCTTCATTCTCATAATTATAACCTTCTCTATGTTGAAACCAGATATAGTAATTTGGCGTGAAACCTCTATTTATCAAATGCTTCCAAACATTTTCACGATTTGCCAATTTCGAATTGTTGCATTTCCGACAAGGACAGAACATCTTACCGCTTTCTTGGGCGAGCGGTGTGGAATCTGCTTGATGCATAAATGTCTCCAGCCCTTCGAGGTATTCTTTCGTCACTCTTCCGTTTGCATCTCTGTGCATATACATCTACCTCCACAACTCGAAAATATTCCCGGAGCCCGACATTTTTTTTTCTTTCACGTTTTTATTTTATTTCTTGTTGGTGTGTTTAAAATGATGTTCAAACGTCCAAATTTATAGGAAATTTTCGAATCTGGTAATTGAAGGTTTACTAGGAATTTACGACGAAATTTAGTTAGGTAGCCGAAACAAAAAACGTGTTATAACTACAAAGTTGGTGGACTCAAAATTTTGTCGTTAAGTAAACGTAAAATATTCCCTCGTAATGTAGACGCTATTGTTACGTCGAGTTTAAGAGGAAACCATTTTTCCTCGTAAAAACCACGTTATGTTACGTCGTTTTTACGAGGAAATCATTTCGTCGTTATTTTACGACGAACTAACGTTGCTTTTAAATTTCCTCGTAAGATACTCGTAAAGTCGACATAAATTTACGAAGATTTAATTTCTTCGTTGATTTTCGTCGCTATAGTTGTGTTTTCTTGTAGTGATGTGATTTCAAAACTTAATTTAAATTTTATTTCAGTAATATATTTAACCAACTTTTGATTAACGTTTAGAATTAATATGTCAAGAAACTTCTTTTGTTCTTTGGAATAAAATGCCGCGTATCATTTTAAATTAAAGTACAATTTTTTTTTGGCACCAAATAAAGTACAATTGATTAAACAACAACAACAACCCTTACGAATTGATTAAAATTATTCACCTTCTTGACACTAATTAATCACCACAATCTTGAAAACAAGAATAACCATCAACGGTAAACCATACTACACACATTATTAATAAAGAAAACCATTGAGAACAAAGAAACTACTTTTTTAAAATATGTTTTATTCCGAAAAATTATGGATATACGGATTTTTTGGATCGAATCGAAATAAGAAAGAAACTTCTTAGGTTTGTGGTCTTCACAAGGACGGGATGAAACTTCTTTCGTAACATTTTTAATCTATTTGTGGAGCTCAATAATACAATATGAGTAGGCATGACATTTGATTTCACAACGAACAAAACCCGAATCACAGGCTAAATTCTTGATCTGGGAGAAAGACCTCTCCTTACCACCCGAGCATTGGGTTAACACCCTGTTCGAAACTACGCTAAGCGCTAGTCGGGCGGTGATTCCGGGCCTAGCGAGTTATCGAAAAATCGGGGATTAATCGGGGTATACGCAGGGACTAGTTTTTATTACTATTATATTTATAATAATATTTAAATTAAATATATAATATAAATATATTAGAATGTAATAGTTTTTTGTATATTATTGAAGTTTTAATTTATTGGTTTAACAAAAGTTATTGTTAATGTCATATTTTTATTACAATAATGTTTATATATGTGTCAGTATATGTACATACGTCAAAAGACGTTGTGGTCTATTGGTGTTTGATGTTGTCAACCTCTTATGAGGTACAGGGATCGATCCAACAGTAGGGTGTTTTTAATTAAATTTTTTTTTTTAAAAACACCTATGAAACAAAGTCCCACATCGGTTAAACATAAGGAAGGGTAATGCTGAAGACGCCTATAAATACTCATTTAGAGTTGCCATCATTATAACTTGCAATTGGGTTTCCATAAATCTGCTGTAGGCCCAGTAGTTTATTTTTTTTTGAGTTTTAAGCGTTTAAGACTGGTAATATTACGCAGATAATACACGGTCAAAGCGTGTTAACGCGGTCCAGCGCCTAGTGTGACCGATCAGGTCATAATCGTGGCGGATGGACTCCGAGCAACGCCTAAATGGCCGCCTAGGCGGCTAGGTGGCCGCGTTTTCGAACAGGGGTTAACATCAACATGTCCATGGCATACACAATGTTCGAAGAGAAGTCGTTGATCTTTGTATTTTCGGGAGTAGTCATTTCGACTATTATCACTTTTCCTCCCTCAGAAAGACTTTGCCAGCAATTTTTTAGAATTTTTACACAATCTTCATCTGTCCAATCATGTAGTATCCACTGTCAAATTATCCATTTTATTTCATAGTCAATATCTATCTTAAACATTGAAACTAATGATTTGTCATTAAAAACTAAGCGTATATTTGAGGTTACTTTCAAGAAGATGGCATCTCCGTTTGGAATTTCTTTAAACATATCTCCTGAAACATTCTCCACTCCTATATAAATTAAATGTAGTTATCAAAACTAGAAATTCAATATAATTAATTTTAATAAAATCACTCATATGTTGTTATACCTGGATAAACAGAAGGATGGGCTAATACTGAGGGTAGGTCAAAATTGATGCCTTTGATGTGAGGATACTTGGAAACCACTAGATTTATAACAGTTCCAATGCCTCCTCCAACATCCACTAAAGTATTTACATCTTTAAATCCTCTATAAACTTCTAAAACTTTCTTCATGGTGAGGGCAGAAGCTTCTGACATTGCCCGGTTAAACAGCTCACCGAACGGTTCCTTTGAACCAATGTATTCAAAGAGTTTCATGCCATGAGCAGAGGTGAATGCATCTTTTCCTTCTATAATCATATCTTTGAGATGAGTCCTGTTATGAATTAATAATTAACTTTTGACTGATCAGTATATTAGAAGGTTTATTAGACCGGGCATGGGTTTATTATAATTTGGTTTGTTTGTGAAAAAAATAAAGAACTTGGTACTTTTTTGTATGAATGTTAAGAAAGTCGTAGTTACTAACCAACTCTTAAAATAGACTTCGCTTAGGGCAACCATAAACAGAGACGCGAGAGAACCTGAGCCTTCTCCACGGTTTAAGAAAAACATGCAAACCGGTTCAGCAGCATATAGCCTCTCACCATTTCCGGTTTGACCGTTCTCTCCGGCTTCAACCATACGGGACGTCAAGATTGAATGACTGACTAGTAAAACCAGCATCCGGTCCAACAAAATCGGTGCCTCCGGGTTGGTGGGTTTTGTTGGGAGACGAAGTGCAATATCAGCAGCCGAGAGCCATACACCTTGTGCAGCTACGATCGTGTCAATAACGCCAAGTTCCAAGGCGGTTTTGAAAACCATAGGGAATGTAACGGAGTACAAGATCCGCTCTGCTTGTAAGCTCAATGTTTCTTCATCAAATCGTTCTTCTTCTTTAATAAGACTGGGTTTAGTGGAAGTGGTTAAGGGATCTGGGAGATAGTTTGTCATTCTTGAAAAGTTGAGGATTTATGTGGATCGTTAGAGAAAGTTGGTTTCAACATTCACAGTTAATGTCATTCTATACACATGAGTGGTCTAGTGGTAGTGGTAGGCAGGCTTTGAGAAGCTAAGCGATCTGGGTTCAAAACAACCCACCACACTAACTAAAGGGTATGAGATCATATTTTGGATTTCAATTGAATATCATAAGAAACAGTATATTTGTAGGTTACACCCCCTGTTCGGGAACGCGCTAGGCGCTAGTCGGGCGGTCGGGTTGGGCCTAGCGCCTAAAGAGAAAATCGGGGATTAATCGGAAATTATGCGGGACGGAATTTTTAGATGGTTTACTATGTTATAAAACATGTTAATCTTTAATTGTGTATAACATTAATACATTTTCATGTTTAAGATTGTATAAAACACACAAATAGAATATATAAACTTAATATAGTGTAATTTTCATCAAAATTATGAATATAAATGATATTTATAAAATTTTAGATCAAATAAATAAATAAAAATATTATTAAAAATAAAAAAAATAAAATAAAAAATAAAATAAAAAATAAAAAATAAATAAAAAAATAGATTAGGCGGCCGCCTAGGCGGCTAGGCGGTCATTTAGGCGGCTAGGCGGTCATTTAGGCGGTCTAGGCGGAAAAAATTGGATATCCGATTTTTTAAACCGATTTGGCATAAATCGGGGCGGAAAAGTGACGCGTAACGCCTAGGCGACCGCCTAGGCGGCTAGGCGGCCGAGTTTTAGAACAGGGGTTACACCTCCTTTTAGAAATTAGTCTAACATCTTCCATAGGTTCATTGTATCCCATGTTTATAAAATAAATTCAAACCCCTAAATTTACCCTAGATTATGCTTAATACTCTTTGTTTCAAAATGATGTATATTTTTTTATTTTCCCATATACTAATAAAACATATTAAATGATAGTATTAAAATGAATAATATTTTTTATTATTTATATCTCATAACTCTAAACCAATAAGAATTTAGTTAATGCAATTAAGTTTTTTGAAGTTCATAATTAATCATTATTGGTTGATAAAAATGTCTTGAAAATAGAAAAAAATAAATATCTTTGAAACAATTTTTCTTTTATAAAAAAAATGCATCTTTATGAAATGGCGGGAATCTAATATAAGCATGTATAATTAAATCGATGTCTAGATTTTTTTTATGTTAGCCATTCAATAGTTATGTTTGCCAAGCAAAAATTATCCCAAGCATTTTGTCCATGTAAATAAACATGACTGAAAATCTGGTACGATGGGCATAGGGGTGGGCACTGAGCGAATATTACTATATTTTTATTTGTTATTTTGTTCATACTTAAGGAATATTTGATTTTCCAATTTGCTTTACTTTGAAAATACGAATATCTAATTTTCGGATATCCAAAAAAAAACATTATGAATATTTGAAAATATTTACAGATAACTCGGCTACTTTATTTAGTACAAGTAAATCTAGAAAAAACTATACAAGTTTATTTTCAAAATATTTTTTACATAAAATAGAATAAAAAGTAACAATTAGGGAAACTATATGTTCCGTAAATTTTAAAAATTCATTATTTTTTTATAAGACACAAATTTTTACAAAGAAATTTAGTTTTTCGTAAGGATTTTATAGTCATTTCTTAATTTAAAAATTTTATAAGTAATTTTTTAAACACAATTAATAAAATTATATGTTGAAATAATAACTATATAAAACTATATATTTGAAACTTTATATTTCATTGTAGATAAAAATCAATATGTATAAAAGCTGGAGTGGATTTCCGCCGCTAAAGTTTTTAGTATTTGTGATTTTCAACATTATTTAAACGAATATTGATTTTTAATATGTGTTTTATTCCGAAGAATTATGGATATACGGATTTTTTGGATCGAATCGAAATAAATAACCAATTAAATAAAATTTAATAGATAAAATGTCATCCCTAATAAGGAGACATGAAGACCTTAAAGCGGGTCATGAGCTGTTAACGTTTATAGATGCCTTCTCAGGATATAATCAGATCATGATGCATCGCGGTGATAGAGAAAAAATTGCATTCATCACTGATCGCGAAACCTATTATTACAACATGATGCCTTTCAAACTAAAGAATGGAAAAGCAACTTACTAGAAATTGGTCAATAAAATGTTAGCCACCAAGCTTGGTGTCACTATGGAAGTGTATATCTACGACATGCTGGTAAAATCATTAATTATTGCTGATCAAATTACTCATATGAAGGAATGTTTCCACATCCTCAATGAGTACAACACGAAGCTCAGTCCGGCCCAATGTACTTTTGGAGTTGTCTCCTGCGATTTCCTAGGGTACATTGTCACTCAGAGAGGCATCAAGGCAAATCTAAAGTAGATCTCAGCAACCCTCAATCTTAATTGATTTATCTCACACTCCACCGACAAATACCTACCTTTCTATGACCTCTTTCGAGAAAAGAAGAAATTTATCTGGAATGACGAGTGTGAGGAAGCATTTAGACAGCTGAAAAAATACCTGACAACTCCACATGTACTAGCCAAACCCAACGAAGGAAATACACTCTATCTTTACATTGCAGTTTCCTCCCTTGCGATTAGTAGCATCCGCATCAAAGAATATCGGGGTAGGGGGGAGAAGAAGCCCATTTTCTACACTAGTAAACTAATGACTGATGCCAAAACACGTCATTCCACACTCGAAAAATGGCTCTAGCAGTCGTTACTTCGGCGATAAAACTCAGGCGTATTTCCAGTGTCATTCTATTATCATCCTTACTAATCAAGCTCTTTCAAATTATTATGCAGGATACAAACCAGTCCGCCAGGTTGACGAAGTGGGCTATCGAGCTTAGAGAACATGATATCAGCTAAAAAAATCCAATCAGCAGAAAAGTCACAAGTCCTCACAGACTTCATTATCAAGTTAGCTCATAAACTAGAATATATTCTGATCCTTCCTAGGAAGAACTGGATCTTACATGTTTACGAATTCTCATCCAATAAGGGATTTGGGGGTCGGAGTTCATCTTCAGTCTCCAACTAGGGGTTTGCAGCATTAAAAATGAACCTGAGTATGAGGCCATTATTGCCGAACTATAGTTAGAAAAAGTGGTAAAACAAAACATACCCATGCTTATTGAGACTCAGAACTCTTTGTCAATCAATACAATGGATATTACAATACTAAGAACAAACATATGGACGCTTACCTCAAAGTCATCCAAGGTCTCGCAAATGACTTCAAATTTTTGAACTAACGAAGCATACGTGCAGATCCACTTGCTGCATTGGGGAGTAATCCCAAAGATCAGATACGAGGACCATTTTGGTACAAAGAATAGAGAAGCCGAGCATCACATTGAACACCAAGAAATCTGAAATCGTTGCTCCCATCGTGGAAGAAACTGACATGGATATTGATATGGACACTCTTAATGAAGACGTCAATGACACCACTACAGTATACTGGAGGCTTCCGATCTTACGATACCTCACTGGCTGTACATTTTCTGACGATAAATGGGAATCTCGTAGACTCAAAACGCGAAGTGCCCACTATGTCGTCATGGATGAGAAACCTCGTTGGACAGCCACTAAAGTCCTATTGACATGCATTCATGGAGAGAAAACAAGGTTGGTCATGGCTGAGACTCATGAATGAGAGGAGGCAACCATTCTAGCGGTCGAGCTTTGACTCTATGGTTAAAGTACTCATTCATTTATGGCCAGCAATAGTAGCAGATTGCAAAGATTATGCTTCTAAAGGTGATAAATGTTAGAGGAATGGTCCATTCACTGTCCAAACGAAGTGTTAGGTACGATGGCAACACTTTACCCATTCATGCGTTAGGCAATGGAAATAGTTGGCCCCTTGTCGAGCTCAAGAAAACGACATTTCCTACTCGTGATGACTGACTACTTCACAAAATGGTTGGAGGCAAAATATTTCGTTCAGGTCACATACAAAGAAGTGCAGAACTTCATCTAGAAGTACATCATCTGCATGTACGAACTTCTGTATGATTTCGTCACTGATAATGGATCCCAGTTTACTTCCAACAAATTCTGAGGATTCTGTTAAAAAATGTAGGATTCGCCTGAGCACATCCACGTTGATATACCCTCAAGGTAGTGGTCAAGACAAAGAAACCAACAAGATCATCATCGATGGAATTCGACGATCTTCTCCTTTATATCTATGGCTAAGTACGCACTCATTCCTACCACTCAATCTCAATTATCTTTCTCGATGCCGATCACGATGATTTCTTCCTTTTGTAGATAAATTTTCTCAATAGTTTTGGCAGCAATTTAGACAACAAAATTTGTCTTCTATAGATTCATCTCTGTGTTGAAGAGGTTTCTAGCAGCTTTCTGATCTCCCTTAAAGGTGAATGTTCTCCGGTTTGCAGTTGAATTTGACACGTTGGTGGTAGTTAGAGGGAAGGACTCTCACTGAATGACTCCATAGAGTTCCAAGGATTGTGTTCCATGGTGCTGGAGTGCCGATGACAGAGAAATTGACAATTTTTTTTGTATTCCTCCGACGAAGACATTCAGGCAGATTGTGCCCAGCATTTCCTCATCAGAACCGTTAAAGCCGCTGAGAGTTCAGAGACTTCCTTGAAAATGAGGTCGACTGAGCTGCATGTGTTTTTGAGGACTTTGGAGTCTTCCCAATTGTTGATCGTAAGTTCCAATAATAAGGGATCATTATGGATCACACTAATGTTGGCCGCATCCTCATCGGCAAAAGAAATTTGAACGTCATTCTTCTCCTGTTTAAAAGGCAATTGTTTTGTAGTCGTTGCTTTTCTTTGAAATTCTTTGACAAACCAGACAGAATTTCTGCATGGCGATAATCTTTCCATGATTGCATTTATTTGGCATAGAGGATCCAGTTGTTCCTATCGACTTCCCTTGTATTTATCTAGCCGTTGTCTCAATTCTTTTAACCTTGACAGGTTAAGATTTTCCCTCTGTCTCTTTATCTGCAAACTGATCATTCGTGCTGAGCTTTCGGCGAAGGTCAACTGTGTTAAGATGCGGCATGTCGTCGCCGTGATTCTCCGTGCCAATATTTGGCAAAGATCGAACGTGCCAGGTTGGGAAACCGTAATTTTTTTTATTGTTCGTGCCAATTTTCCGGCGAACATTATCAGTTTGCTGACTAGCAGATGTTGTTGAGCTTTCGTCGATATGCTTTGAATTTTGCTTGAGCATATCATGTAAATCTTGGATCTGTGAGCCATCTTTGGATGACGAAGAAAGTCATATGATGGTGCTGATACGTCGATTAATATATGGTCTCTCTTCTTCGGAGATATCTGGACATCGTGATGGCAAGGTGTAACTTGCTTGTGTTCTGCATGAAGCTCTTCTTGTGTCATGTCCTAAGACTTTTGATGTCTCGTCTCTTACTTTTGGTGCAAATCCTATTGTTCTTAGTAGGTCGAGCTTCCAGTGTTTTGGGATTTACATATTCATTGGTGAACGCTGCCTTTAAGGCTTCCTTGAATTGTTTGCATTCCTTAGTGTCGTGTCCTTCTGATTTGTGATAAAAATAGAACTTGGTTCCATCAAAGGCCTGAGGAGATGATCCTTAGGAAGTTGCACCCTGAGGAATGCTGAATGCTTGAGGAGGTAACCCATCTATCTCATTCTTCCAAACATTCCATGGGCTCTCCGGTGCTATAGCAGCCGAGTCAAAACCCGCATTCTCGATGAAAAATGAGATGATGTTTTTATTTTTATCCAACTTGTTGTCAGAATGTTGTATGGGTTCTTGGTAGGTGTTCGCCGATTTTGTTGCTACTTGTTTCATTGCTGATTGCTTGAGCAGATTGGTCAGCTTAACTTCTTCCATCATGATAAAGCTATTAGCGCGATGGAGGATGTCTTGCAGGCATATTGTCTTGTTTACATACATGTCATCTTGAAATTTGAATTGATCCAGAGTGCCTTGTATGAGCTTTCACAATTGTGTAGTTTGGAAAGTGCACTATGGAGACTAGTTCTTTGAATTTTCCATGAACTCCATGAGTCTTTCTACGGGACCTTGAGACATCTTCCATAGATCGGATGCAGATGCTCGTTGACGAGGAAACATTATGCAATGCTTTAAGGAACTGGTTGAAAGATCATGGAAGTTGCTGATATAATCTCTGACCAGTCTAGAGAACTAGGTTAAGACAGGTCCGTTGAGACTTTCTGTGAACAGTTGACAATATCCGGTGTATTTCTCTTCTTCGGTGAAGCGTGCTCGCCTCATGGAAATGTTGGATGCAAACATAGCTTTTCTGTCTGGCGAACCTTGACGTCGTGATTTCCTAGCAAAAGGGGTTTTAGGGTAGCAACAAGAACGTGTTTGATCTCAAGAGCAGAACTAGTGACTCTATGAACCTTGAATTGATATTTTGCATCAAACTCTTGATCTCGACGATTTTCTGAGCTTTCGTTTGATCGGTTCCTTGAGTCGTAGGTTTCTGGTACGAAAGAGTTGTCTCTTAAGTGTCGTAGGCTCGGCGCCTGGTGGTTTGATGGTGGCAGTTATTTCGGCGAGATGCTTTTTGGTTATCTTTTTTGCTTTGTCTTGACAAGTGATATGATCCATTATGTTTTTCATCATCTCCATTATGACAGCGGTATCTAGAACCTGCATATTTGTATCCATGCCGGTGACGTTACTTATAGGCATGTTGATCTTTTCTTATCGCTACTTTCTAATTCCCCACAAATAGTGCCAATTTTTGAATCGGAATCGACACGTTGATATTCTTAAATTTACCCTTGCTCTACTCTGCAATTTCATAGTGTGATGTAGTACTTAGGGATCAAATCCACATAGACTATATGTTTCACACAATAAAACTGAGGTTCAAACTAAGGTAGATCAACAGCCGAAAGTAGTAAATAAACCAAAGATTGCTTTGTAAAATAAATGTGGAAAACGCTAGATCCATGGAAATCAAACAGGTACGTCAGAATTGCAAGTAATAGAATGCTACATGTTAATCAAGAACAGTTATGAACTCAGATCACAATTTTATCAAATCAACTAGCTCTCACTGCAGAGAAAATCCATGTCTAGATTCTAAAATTCCAAATCTCTTTGTAAATTCATAAAGTTAAGACAAGCATTAACAACAGTATCATAAGTTCACTAAATCCCTAAACAAATCTCTTTGCAAATAATAATTTAGCTCATCAAAGATAATTTCACGTAATCAATCATGATATCACATCTAATTAATTATCCTACAATCAGGATTCTAATTAATTACTCTAGAACTCAACATTAAAGAACATCTATGATGAAGAAATCAATGGATAACCCTAGCAATTCTATCAATTTAGCAATTCATCATAAACCTTAGAAATTCCAAAATCTAATAGGGTGATTACTCTGACATAATAAAAGAAAGCATAATCAAAGTCCGAAAATATTGCATTAAGATAAATATAGAAATAATGGAATTCCAAATTAATCTATGAATGAGTGTTGATCTTTCTCTTCAAAGCCCTCTATAAGTAAATTAAGCGTAGCCTAAACAATGGCTTAAAAACATATATAATATTGGTCTAAAACACGTTCAGAGACTTCTTTGTAAATAATAAAAACCTATGAACCAAGATACAATTTCTTAAACATCATTAAATTCGTGTCGGTTGCTTGATTCTAACGGGTGTCGACCAACACACCCTTTGTGTTGGTCGACACCATCTTCAATAATCGACTCTGATTTGTAGTTTTAGAGTCACATCTCTCAAAGCTCCAAATCTCCAAAGTGTTCTAAAATGTATCTGAACCTGCGAAGACCGTAAAAAAAAATCTAAACATATGATATTGACTCTAAATCAGACTTGTTTAATGGTTAAAACCCACAAAAAGCATGATATATCAACTCGCCCAGGCTTATCATTTACTTACCCTCACGTAAAAAAGTCTAAACCTATGGAAGAGGTTTGCAAATGCAGGAACTCACTTACTCTTTAGAACCACTACTATCACCTCTACAATGTTGCAAGCCACATCAAATAATATCAAACCGAGAAAATACTTTTATGTACTCGACATCGGCTTAGCAACCTAACCATCCAGCCCACAACTCACCAGATATCATCTGATATCTCCTCCACTGGCCTCATTTTAGAGTTTAAACTACGGTCTCATCTTGGGTGTATCGGTTAAAAGACATATGGTTTCTTACACATGGAATCTATGTTCTAAAGGTTATAGTGGATTGCATCTTGCTATGCTCCAGAAACATAGCCATTTTAAGTGAACTTTGGGTAAATAATTGTGTAACACCCCGACCGCCCACGGCTAATGGGCTGTCCTCGCTCGCTCTCTCGGCCCGTGGGTCCCATCCCGTTCCAGCGATCGGTCCGTTAATTTTTTCAAGGCTCGAAATCATTGTTTACTGACCCTGCAATCACCCCCCGACCTTTTTCCGTGCTTTGGCCTCACTCGCACGCTATCGCGAATCACTTCCCGATAAGACACTCATCTTTCCACTACTCCAGCTCAAGCACGCTTAACTCTGGAGTTCTTTCAGGATATGCTCCGGAAAAGGTAAGTCAACTTTGGTGACATAGGTAGTCAAATCAAATTCTCTTAAGCCTTTTAACATATCACAACTCGGGATGTTACAATTCACCCCTTGTCAAAGAACGCAACATCCTTGTTGCGGCCCAGGACAGGTTTCAAGATGCCTCTCATGTCAGAACTAAGATGGCTAACCAGCTCTGATACCACTTGTAACCCCCTGACCGCCCACGGCTAATGGGCCGCCCTCGCCCGCTCTCTCGGCCCGTGGGCTCCATCCCGTTCCAGCGATCGGTCTGTTAATTTTTCCAAGGCTCGAAATCATTGTTTACTGACCCTGCAATCGCCCTCCGACCTTTTCCCGTGCTTTGGGCTCACTCGCACGCTATCGCGAATCACTTCCCGATAGGTCACTCATCCTTCCACTACTCCAGCTCAAGCACGTTTAACTCTAGAGTTCTTTCAGGATGTGCTTCGAAAAAGGCAAGTCAACTTTGGTGACATAGGTAGCCAAATCAATTATCTTAAGCCTTTTCACATATCACAACGCGTTGTATCTATTTTTTAATATTTTTGGTATTTTTCTTATCCTATTTTTAATTCTACAAATTTATGTTCTCTAATTTACGTCGACGAGTTCGTTGGAAAGCGTGTGGATAAGTTTGTGCGTTTAGTTTTGTTCTGTCATATCAGCCATCAACTCTCAACACACGTTTTAAACATGTATAACGTATATCTCTGACATATCCCTTTCTATTATACGTGTAACGTCGTGGACCTTACCAATTTATCTCTCGTGTGTGATCCATAATAAAGGTCCTACTTTCTCTATGCATATAGAGACCCAAAACACTACAAATCTTATATATTTCTTAATTTTTTGTTTTTTTTTTTTTACTTTTCCGAATTTAAAAAAAAAAAAAAACGAACCAATCGTGAACCGCCACGTGTTAGTGGAACCCGCGAACAGTGTAAGAAACCCTTAAGAACCGACTATTATTTAGTAGTTTTTGTAAACGGTTTCTTAAAAAAAAGTGGGTCCTACGCGGGACCAACACACTAAGAAACCCTCTAGTATCCCCAGATAAAGATGCTCTAAGAACTACGTCATGTGACATGACTATAATGATTTTTAGAATATTAAAAGAAGTTTTGTCCCTGTAAATATATATTATACTTTTCATCAAACGAATTAAATATTAGTTTATAGAAAAAAATTATTATTTCTTTCTTTAAATAAAATATATATGATTATTAATAGTTCTATATAATAAATATTTAATAATGATTTATGTATCCTGTATCAATTTGGTTAACAGTTAATTATTAAAACAAATTAAACAATCATGTTAACCATATAATAAAAATTTAGATTTTTTGTATATGTTATATTTTGAATTTTTAAAAACTTCTATAAATTAATAAAACTATTAAAAATCCCATAATAAAAAATAGGGATTAATGGTTTTAACATTTTTATAACAAAATTCTAATGATCATAAAACAATATAAGTAGGAAGTCTCCTTTAATATTTATTGAGTTAAAAAAATAATATATATATATATATATATTTGTTTTAATATTGATTAAATTAAACTATATTAAATATCAAAATACATAAATATTTATGTTTCAAAATTTGTATTAATAAAGTATTGAAAATTAATAATTTAATTTCAGAATTTAAATTGAATGTTTTAAAAATTTGATAAATAACAAAAATATTAAAAATTATATATTGAAAATTTTGGTATCAATGATTTAAAATTTTTGTTATAAAAACATACAAATGAAAAATATTATATATCTATGTTAATATCATTTAAATTTAATTATATATCATATAAAATAGATAAAAATGATTATTTGGATTTATTTACCAAGATATATTGTAAATAAATAACGATGATTTTTTATTTCTATATCCGCGCCAATTTAGTTATGGGGGATTTGCCAAAAATGACTCAAAACTTGGTTTTGAATACCAAATTGTACCTCAAATTCAATCAAATGCAAAAATAACCTAAAAGCCTAGTGAAATTACAACAACCCCCTTATGACCAAACAAAAAACTTATATTCAATTTTACCATTATAACCCTCCGTTAGAGAAGACTTCTTTGTAAATCTTCTCTATGATGACTTCTTTGTAAGTCTTCTCGTTCAGTAGATCTTAAAAATAATTTTATAGAAAATATTTTGACGGGTAAAAAATTGAAATTATGTAATAATAAACATTTCTCAATGATGTAAATTTAGTTCATCTGAAATTGAATTATTTTCAATATAGATGAGTGAATGTATATTGGCTCATGAGTCATTGGTTTAGGGTATGGTAATATATGTTATAGTATATTGTATGTATCTTTAGGGATATATTACCTTCATTTTTTTTCTTTTTTCAAATTGACTCATATATGTTTAGTAACTATCTAATAACTTGATTTAAACACTTTCTAAGTTTTTTTTTTAATTGATGGTCAAATAATATTTCAATCTGACGGAAATTCAGAGACCGTCGACCATGTGGAAGCACGAGACCAGCCAAAGAGTTTTACAACGATATTCTTTTAATTTCGGTCAAGTCAAGACATTAATGATTTTGGTCAAATCAAAATCTTTGGTCAAGTCTTTATTGTTTTTATAAGTTGCTAATTTTTATGTTTGACTAGCCTTTTATATTCCAACATTTTGTATGCTTTGCCTATTATATAAAGATTATTTGATCAATGAAATAAAATAATGTTTGATTATTATTTTAGACTCTTGAGAGTGATTCTCACTTTTCTTTCAATGTATGTGTAATATCCATTGATCCTATCGATCCGTCTTGGTGCGTCATATCCAAGGGATAAAACCGATACGTCCTGGTGCGACATATCCATGGAATCATCCTCTTTGTCATCTAGGTGCGTCATATCCTAGGACATTGAGTTGAGAATATCAGTAGCCTTCCGCATCTATTGTGCAACCCTTCGACCCACTATTTCTTCCTTTGTTAGACTTGGGCGTCATATCAAGCAACAATCGAAGTTCGGTAGTATCAAGAGACTCTCTCCCCCTCTTGTGTCACCATTCAATCCATCAGTTCTCATTCAAACCGTCTGAGTTCATATCCAAGTCCGGCTGAGTGATCCTTTCCTAATCTAGGACGTATCAAGTGGTATCATAGCCACTCAACCAGTACTTGTCTGTTCATTTTCTCATCTTTCCATCTTCTTCATCCATCTTCTATCTTTCATCTTCTTTTCTTTATTAAAAAAAAAAATTCTACGGAAAGCCAAAAGATCATCTCATCGGAAGCTAAAAAAAGACAGATTTGATGGCAAATCTTTTAAAAGGAGGATGGAAAGATGCGCCCCGAATCAGCAGCAGAAACAAATCAAGAAGGTTTGGCTTATGAGTTTGCGATTAAACGAGATGGTCTTGAAGTATATTGAAAATGTGTTTATGAGCATGTTTCAGCCCAAAGAAAGAAAGACCCAACAATAAATTATAAGTGATGGTCGTATAATATATCAATCTGACGGCAATTAAGAGACAGTCGACCATGTGTAAGCACGAGACCAGCCGAACAAATTTACGACGACAATCTTTCAATTTCGGTCAAGTCAAGACATTTATGATTTTGGTCAAATCAAAGTCTTTGGTCAAGTCTTTCTTGTTTTTATAAGTTGCTAATTTTTATGTTTGACTAGTCTTTTGTATTCCAACCTTTTGTATGCTTTGTCTATTATATAAAGGTCATTTGATCAATGAAATAAAATAAGCTTTGATTATTATTCTTGGAACCTTGAGAGTGATTCTCACTTTTCTTTCATTGGTGGGTAATATCCATTGATCCTATCGATCCGTCTTTGTGCGTCATATCCAAGGGATCAAACCGATTCGTCCTTGTGAGTTATATCAAGGGAATCATCCTCTTTGTCGTCTAGGTGCGTCATATCCTAGGATATTGAGTTGGGAATATCAGCAGCCTTCCGCATCTACTGTGAGACCCTTCGATCCACCATTTCTTCCTTTGTTGGACTTGTGCGTCATATCAAGCAAAAATCAAAGTTCGGTAGTATCAAGAAACTCTTCCTCCCTCTTGTGTCACCATTCAATCCATCAGTTCTCATTCAAACCGTCTGAGTTCATATCCAAGTCCGGCTGAGTGATCCTTTCCTATTCTAGGACGTATCAAGAGGTATCAGAGCCACTCAACCGGTACTTATCTGTACATTTTATCATCTTTCCATCTTCTTCATCCATCTTCTACCTTACATCTTCTTTTCTTTTTTTTAAAAAAAAGTTCTACGGAAAGCCAAAAGATCATCCCATCGGAAGCTAAAGAAAGACAAATTTGAGGGCAAATCTTTTAAAAGGAGGATGGAATGATGCGCCCCGAATCAGAAGCAGAAACAAACCAAGAAGGTTTGGCTTATGGGTTTGCGATTAAACGAGATGAGCTTGAAGTATATTGAAAATGTGTTTATGAACATGTTTCAGCCCAAAGAAAGAAAGGGCCAACAAGAAATTATAAGTGATGGTTGATAATATACCAATCTGACGGCAATTCAGAGACCGTCGACCATGCGGAAGCACGAGACCAGCCGAAGAGTTTTACGACGACAATCTTTCAATTTCAGTCAAGTCAAGACATTTATGATTTTGGTCAAATCAAAGTCTTTGGTCAAGTCTTCCTTGTTTTTATAAGTTGCTAATTTTCATTTTTGCCTAGTCTTTTGTATTCCAACATTTTCTATGCTTTCCCTATTATATAAATGCCATTTGATCAATGAAATAAAATAAGCTTTGATTATTATTTTTGGAACCTTGAGAGTGATTCTCACTTTTCTTTCAATGGTGTATAATATCCATTGATCCTATCGATCCTTCTTGGTGCGTCATATCCAAGGGATCAAACCAATTCGTCCTGGTGCGTCATATCTAGGGAATCATCATATTTGTCGTCTAGGTGCATCATATCCTAGGACATTGAGTTGGGAATATCAGCAGCCTTCCGCATCTACTATGCGACACTTCGATCCACCATTTCTTCCTTTGTTGGACTTGTGCGTCATATCAAGCAACAATCAAAGTTCAGTAGTATCAAGAGACTCTCCTCCCCTCTTGTTTCATCATTCAATCCATCAGTTCTCATTCAAACCGTCTGAGTTCTTATCCAAATCCGGCTGAGTAATCCTTTCCTAATCTACGACGTATCAGAGAGCATGTTCCCGAAGATCTGGGCGACGTCTCGCTTATTTTTTCGAAAACATACTATTAGTGATATTTTGAGTATCTGAGACCAGGGTCTCGTGTTCTGGTCGAGAGTCAGAATCGATGGTACGACCGAGACATTTTTGTGAGAGAGTTGTGGTCGGCGGAATCTGTTGATTCCGGCGTTGCCTTTGCCGATGTAACGAAGTTTCTTTGTTGGATAAGCTAGTGTGGAGTTGATCCGTTTTGAGGTAGGACGATTTTTTCGAGAATTTCCGTTTTTTCGGGTTCGTACGATAATCGTTTTGCTTGTATACGGATGTTTTCCGCAAATATAACAAGATGTTTCGCAAAAAAAGAGAATTTTGAACGAAGTCGTTATTGCCGAAAAAGTTTCAAAAATATTGAGTAGAAGGCAAATATTTTAGAGTGCGGGAATATATGAGTATTCATATATCTACCCACTCCCCCCCCCCCCTTTTTCGAAGGTTCGAAGGGGGGATAGCTGAACTTGTCCATTGACAAGCTGCTTACGTACCCCTTTCGGGGATCAAGCCATCTCGTAGTTATGTGGTTTGTGCGAGTGTGTTTACTTGGCTATCGCGTTTGCGTCAGTCGCCTTAGTCGCAGAACTGATGTCTTCTACCGGATTTTTCTCCTCCGGTTGGGTTGAAATGCTGGGCTCCGAAACTGGTTGTTTCCTGGCCGTTGTTTGAGTTGACGATTCTGGACCGTCTTTTTCCAAAGCATTTTCAGTTAGTGCCTGAGTTAGCTTCGCCCGTTTGGGTTTCACCATTACGGCGGTAGTGATTTGCCTTAGCTTCTGTTCGGCTAGGAAGCAACGTCTTGACAATCTGGCATCCCCAGATCGTAGCAATTCCGTTATTAATCGGGAATTTGATGCTTAAGTGATAAGTCGATGGGACTGCCTGCATGGCGTTTAGCCAAGGTGTGCCCATGATGACGTTGTAAATGGCCGGGTGTTCGACGACTGTGAAGTCGACAATCTTCGTGACTTCTTTCGCAGCGACGGGCAGTTTGATCGATCCGAGAGTCATTGACATTGTGCCGGTTAGACGCTTGGGTGATGGTACGACTTCTCTTAACTCAACGTTCATCCTCTTGAGAGTATCGCGGAAGATGACGTTGATCGTGCTTCCCGTGTCGATGAGAAGCCTTGCGACTTCGAGATCTCTTATCACCAGATCGATCACGAGCGGATCGCAGTGGGGGTGGTCGATTCCGTCGACCTCTTCTTCGTCGAATGTGATCAATCCTCTCCGGAGGTCACTAGGCACAGACCAAGATAGCGAATCTGCGCTCGTCTCGGCCTTGCCTTAGTAAGCCTTGATGGCAGAGATGGTGACGCTGCATTATTGCGATCCTCCGATGATCATATTGACTCTGCGGTGACTATTGTCGTTTCCCTTCTCGTCTTGCCTTCTCCCACGCTATTCTCCCGATTCGTTCCCCTGGAGAGAGTTCTCTGTTTGAGGGGCTTTATCGTTTCTCGGAGGGCAGTCTGAATCGCGGACGAGATCTTTTACACTAGACACTTCGGCGAGTTCTCCCGCGAGCAGCTTTGCGGCCAACCTAGCACCGAGACCTTTTCAGGTTACGGTCGAGTGGCCGCGGGCCTGGTGAAAGTCGCAGAAGGCGTTCTCGTCGTAATCCAGATTTCGGGTCCATGTATTACCCGTCGTCCGGCCTTGCTCGGAGTTGATGGCGTAGTTATGCGCCCCCTGGGTCTCTTCTTCCCCGTGATGGACGTCTTTGTCGTTACGAGGGTTTTTCCTTTTATATTTTTGATCCGACCTGTGATCCTTCGACGATGTCTTCTTCAGCTTATACTTTTGCGACAAGACTTTCGTCTCTTCTTCGATGATTATGTAGTCTGTGACTTTATGGAGCGCGTCTTGGATCGTACGCGGATTATCCAAGTTTATCCACTTCCTAAGCTTTGACTTATACCAGAGAGTCTTTCGGAGCGCGTCTACTGCTACTTTGTCGCTTATTCCGCTGACTCTAGCCATGACGGTCCTAAACCATTTTATAAAGTCGCGGAGAGATTCTTCCTCTCCATGGGACATGCTCCATAGATCGACATCGGATGTTTCTCGGTTTATGAACATAGAGTACTGCTTGAGAAACTCTGAGGCAAGTTGGAGAAACTTCCGATTTAATTCCGCCTCAGGAGAGAGAACCATTCGAGTGCTGCTCCTCGGAGGTTTTCAATGAAGAGGCGGCATTCGCCGACATCTCTTTCACTTTCTCTAAACCTGGCTCTACCCATCGCGATCTCAAAAGCCTGTAGGTGTGCCCTTGGATCGGTTGCACCGCCGTAAGGTGTTACCTTGATCTTTCCAGGATCCGAAACCATAGTTCTGGTGATGCGAGTAGTGAAGGGCGTTTTTCGAGATTCCTCGAGCAGTAGATAGATCTCGGGTGCGGTGCTAGTAGCGTGATGGATCTGAGATTTCACCGCTCTAACTTCTGCAACCGTTTTCATGAGATGATCGCGAAGATCACGGATCTAGGATTCTCGCTAGCAAATTTCAGAACTGAGATGGCTAACCAGCTCTGATACCACTTGTAACGCCCCGACCGCCCACGGCTAATGGGCCACCCTCAGCCGCTCTCTCGGCCCGTGGGCCCCATCCCGTTCCAGCGATCGGTCCGTTAATTTTTCCAAGGCTCGAAATCATTGTTTACTGACCCTGCAATCACCCCCCGACCTTTTCCCGTGCTTTGGCCTCACTCGCACGCTATCGCGAATCACTTTCCGATAGGTCACCCATCATTCCACTACTCCAGCTCAAGCACGCTTAACTCTGGAGTTCTTTCAGGATGTGCTTCGGAAAAGGTAAGTCAACTTTGGTGACTTAGGTAGCCAAATCAATTCTCTTAAGCCTTTTCACATATCAAAACTCGGGATGTTACAAATTGCGTTGTATTTATTTTCTAATATTTTTGGTATTTTGCTTATCCTGTTTTTAATTCTACAAATTTATGTTCTCTAATTTACGTCGACGAGTTCGTTAGAAAGTGTGTGGATAAGTTTGTGCGATTAATTTTGTTCTGTCTTATCAGCCATCAACTCTTAACACACGTTTTAAATATGAACTAGATTTCGACCCGGGCAACCGCGCGGATTTTTGTTTTTATTTATTTTTATATTAATATTTTGTTTTCAATTCTAAATTGGTATTATTATAATATATATGTTTCTATCAATTTTTAAAACATAATAAGTTTACTATATTTTTTTTCATTGAATCGATTGTTTCAAACTTTCACATGTATTTGTATCTTCTTCTATATATATTTTTTCGGATTATTATTTCATTATTAAAATTGTAACTATATATATAAAGATTAGTAAAATATTGTTTTATTGTCATATTCAAAGATATTGTAACATTTAACAAATTTAGAAAGTTTTTAAAAAATTAAATTTTTCGCTTCATAGATTTATATTATCGAGTAAATAATTAACCAATTAGTTTTTGTTTAATTTTTAAAATAATCTATATAGTTTAAAATTTGTTTTCATTGGTTTAAGTTAGTAAATATTAATCATTGTTAGATAATATGATTTTTGTTATTTATAAAAAAGTCTTTATAATTTTAAAAGTTAACATCGAAAAATATTTAAATATTTAACATATGGAGGTATAATATTATAACATTAAATTATATCTATTTAATTTATATTACATGTCATCCAATGGATCATCTATTGTTTAAATTCAATTATTGATAGTCCAATAAAAAATTCTGGTAGGCTTAAAATTTAAATGATAAGATTAAAGATTAAAACTAACACGATTTTTTAGGAATATGTCCATTACGTTCATTTTAAAAAAAATTACACATGAATCAAAGTTATATCTTATGTTTTAATATATAAGATAACGTATATCTCTGACTTATCCCTTTCTATTATACGTGTAACGTCGTGGACCTTACCAATTTATCTCTCGTGTGTGATCCATAATAAAGTTCCTAGTTTCTCTATGCATATAGAGACCAAAAACACTACAAATCTTATATATTAGTGGAGAAGGATTACGACCTAAGAACTATGTCATGTGACATGACTATAATGATTTTTAGAATATTAAAAAAAAGTTTGTCCCTGTAAATATATATTATACTTTTCATCAAACAAATTAAATATTAGTTAATAGAAAAAAAATATTATTTCTTTCTTTAAATAAAATATATATGATTATTAATAGTTATATATAATAAATATTTAATAATGATTTATGTATCCTGTATCAATTTGGTTAACATTTTATCATTAAAATAAATTAAACAATCATGTTAACCATATAATAAAAATTAAGATTTTTCGTATATGTTATATTTTGAATTTTTAAAAACTTCTATAAATTAATAAGACTATTAAAAATCCCACAATAAAAAATTGGGATTAATGGTTTTAATATTTTTATAACAAAATTCCAATGATCATAAAACAATATAAGTAGGAAGTCTCCTTTAATATTTATTGAGATTAAAAAATAATATATATATATTGAAAATGATTTATATATGTATATGTTTTAATATTGATTAAATTAAACTATATTGAATATCAAAATACATAAATATTTATGTTTCAAAATTTGTATTAATAAAGTATTGAGAATTTAATAATTTAATTTCAGAATTTGCATTGAATGTTTTAAAAAATTTGATAAATAACGAAAATATTAAAAATTATATATTGAAAATTTTGGTATCAATGATTTAAAATTTTTGTTATAAAAACATACAAATGAAAAATATTATATATCTATGTAAATATCTTTTAAATTTAATTATATATCATATAAAATAGATAAAAATAATTATTTGGATTTATTTACCAAAATATATCGTAAATAAATAACAATGATTTTTTATTTCTATATCCGCGCCAATTAGATATGGGAGATTTGTCAAAAATGACTCAAAACTTGATTTTGAATAAAAAAATGTACCACAAATTCAATCAAATGCAAAAATAACCTAAAAGCCTAGTGAAAATTACAACATCCCCCTTATGAACAAACAAAAAAACTTGTATTCAATTTTACCATTATAACCCTCCATTAGAGAAGACTTCTTTGTAAATCTTCTCTGTGATGACTTTCAGTAGATCTTAAAAATAATTTTATAATCTTATAAAAAATATTTTGACGGGTAAAAAATTGAAATCATGTAATAATAAACATTTCTCAATGATGTAAATTTAGTTCATCTAAAATTGAATTATTTTCAACATAGATGAGTGAATGTATATTGGCTCATGAGTCATTGGTTTAGGATTTGGTAATATATGTTATAGTATATTGTATGTATCTTTAGGGTTAGATTCTGAAATCTTATCTTCATTTTTTTTTTCAAATTGACCCATATATGATTAGTAACTATCTAATAACTTGATTTAAACACTTTCTAAGTTTTGTTTTTAATTGATGGTCGTATAATATATCAATCTGACGGCAATTCAGAGACCGTCGACCATGTGGAAGCACGAGACCAGCCAAAGAGTTTTACGACGATAGTCTTTTAATTTCGGTCAAGTCAAGACATTAATGATTTTGGTCAAATCAAAATCTTTGGTCAAGTCTTTATTGTTTTTATAAGTTGCTAATTTTTATGTTTGACTAGCCTTTTGTATTCCAACATTTTGTATGCTTTGCCTATTATATAAAGACCATTTGATCAATGAAATAAAATAAGCTTTGATTATTATTTTTGGACCCTTGAGAGTGATTCTCACTTTTCTTTCAATATATGTGTAATATCCATTGATCATATCGATCCGTCTTGGTGCGTCATATCCAAGGAATAAAACCGATAAGTCCTGGTGCGTCATATCCATGGAATCATCCTCTTTGTCATCTAGGTGTGTCATATCCCAGGACATTGAGTTGGGAATATCAGCAGCCTTCCGCATCTACTGTGCGAGACTTCGATCCACCATTTCTTCCTTTGTTGGACTTGTGCGTCATATCAAGCAACAATCGAAGTTCAGTAGTATCAAGAGACTCTCCGCCCGCTTGTGTCATCATTCAATCCATCAGTTCTCATTCAAACCGTCTGAGTTCATATCCAAATCCGGCTGAATAATCCTTTCCTAATCTACGACGTATCAGAGAGCAAATCTAGGCGACGTCTCGCTTATTTTTTTCGAAAACATACTATTAGTGATATTTTGAGTATCTGAGACCGGGGTCTCGTGTTCTGGTCGAGAGTCGGAATCGACGGTACGACCGAGACATTTTTGTGAGAGAGTTGTGGTCGGCGGAATCTGTTGATTCCAGCGTTGCCTTTGCCGATGTAACAAAGTTTCTTTGTTGGATAAGCTAGTGTGGAGTTGATCCGTTTTGAGGTAGGACGATTTTTCGCGAATTTCCATTTTTTCGGGTTCGTACGATAATCGTTTTGCTTGTATACGGATGTTTTCCATAAATATAACAAGATGTTTCGCAAAAAAAGAGAATTTTGAACGAAGTCGTTATTGCCGAAAAAGTTTCAAAGATATTGAGTAGAAGGAAAATATTTTAGAGTGCGGGAATATATGAGTATTCATATATCTACACACTCCCCCCCCCCTTTTTCGAAGGGCGGATAGCTGAACTTGTCCTTTGACAAGTTGCTTACGTACCCCTTTCGGGGATCAAGCCATCTCGTAGTTATGTGGTTTGTGCGAGTGTGTTTACTCGGCTATCGCGTTTGCGTAGGTCGCCTTAGTCGCAGGACTGATGTCTTCTACCGGGTTTTTCTCCTCCGGTTGGGTTGAAATGCTGAGCTACGAAACTGGTTGTTTCCTGGCCGTTGTTTGAGTCGACGATTCTGGACCGTCTTTTTCCAAAGCATTTTCAGTTAGTGCCTGAGTTAGCTTCGCCCGTTTGGGTTTCACCATTGCGGCGGTAGTGATTTGCCTTAGCTTCTGTTCGGCTAGGAAGCAACATCTTGACTATCTGGCATCCCCAGATCGTGGCAATTCCGTTATTAATCGGGAATTTGATGGTTAAGTGATAAGTCGATGGGACTGCCTGCATGGCGTTTAGCCAAGATGTGCCCATGATGACGTTGTAAATGGCCGGGTGTTCGACGACTGTGAAGTCGACAATCTTCATGACTTCTTTCGCAGCGACGGGCAGTTTGATCGATCCGAGAGTCATTCACATTGTGCCGGTTAGAGGCTTGGGTGATGGTACGACTTCTCTTAACTCAACGTTCATCCTCTTGAGAGTATCGCGGAAGATGACGTTGACCGTGCTTCCCGTGTCGATGAGAAGCCTTGCGACTTCGAGATCTCTTATCACCAGATCGATCACGAGCAGATCGCAGTGGGGGTAGTCGATTCCGTCGACCTCTTCTTCGTCGAATGTGATCAATCCTTTCCGGAGGTCACTAGGCACATACCAAGATAGCGAATCTGCGCTCGTCTCGGCCTTGCCCTAGTAAGCCTTGATGGCAGAGATGGTGACGCTGCATTATTGCGATCCTCCGATGATCATATTGACTCTGCGGCGACTATTGTCGTTGCCCTTCTCGTCCTGCCTTCTCCCACGCTTTTCTCCCAATTGGTTCCCCTGGAGAGAGTTCTCTGTTTGATGGGCTTTATCGTTTCTCGGAAGGCAGTCTGAATCGCGGACGAGATCTTTTACACTAGACACTTCGGCAAGTTCTCCCGCGAGCAGCTTTGCGGCCAACCTAGCACCGAGAACTTTGCAGTTTACGGTCGAGTGGCCGTGGGCCTGGTGAAAGTCGCAGAAGGCGTTCTCATCGTAATTCAGATTTTGGGTCCATGTATTACCCGTCGTCCGGCCTTGCTCAGAGTTGATGGCGTAGTTATGCGCCCCCTGGGTCTCTTCTTCCCCGTGATGGACGTCTTTATCGTTACGAGGGTTTTTCCTTTTAGATTTTTGATCCGACCTGTGATCCTTCGACGATGTCTTCGTCAGCTTATACTTTTGCGACAATACTTTCGTCTCTACTTCGATGATTATGTAGTCTGTGGCTTTATGGAGCACGTCTTGGATCGTACGCGGATTATCCAAGTTTATCCACTTTCTAAACTTTGACTTGTACTAGAGCGTCTTTTGGAGCGCGTCTCCTGCTACCTTGTCGCTTATTCCGCTGACTCTGGCCATGACGGTCTTAAACCATTTTATAATGTCGCGGAGAGATTCTTCCTCTCCATGGGACATGCTCCAGAGATCGACATCGAATGTTTTTCGGTCTATGAACATAGACTACTGCTTGAGAAACTCTGAGGCAAGTTGGAGAAAACTTCCGATTGAATTCCGCCTCAGGAGAAAGAACCATTCGAGTGCTGCTCCTCGGAGGTTTTCGATGAAGAGGCGGCATTCGCCGTCATCTCTTTCACTTTCTCTAAACTTGGCTCTACCCATCGCGATCTAAAAAGCCTGTAGGTGTGCCCTTGGATCGGTTTCACCGTCGTAAGGTGTTACCTTGATCTTTCCAGGATCCGAAACCCTTGTTCTGGTGATGCGAGTAGTGAAGGGCATTTTCGAGATTCCTCGAGCAGTAGATCGATCTCGGGTGCGGTGCTAGTAGCGTGATGGATCTGAGATTTCACCGCTCTAACTTTTGCAACCGTTTTCATGAGATGATCGCGAAGATCGTGGATCTAGGATTTCTCGCTAGCAGATTTCCGACCTTGTCGGCATTTGCCGCGAGTGTTCCGAGTTTGCTCCTCGGCCAGTTCTTCCTGTTCATCCCTAAAGATAGCTTCTTTTGCTTCGGTCATAGGATTATCGGACTGGGAATCATCTTGAGCCACACGGCTCCTTGTACGACGCGGATGCACATCTTCGTCTTTGTCCGTAGGTTTGGGTTGACTGCTAGAATCCACATTGACACGCCCGATCTCTCATTCCTCCCTGTCTTCCACTATAGGGGGAAGATCTCCCGGGTTTTTCCGTGTTGGCGCAGGAATGATTTCGTCGGGGTTTTTGCCTGGACATTTTCCCCTGCGCATTGCTGGACCGGTCCGAAGGAGTTGCGAAATCGAGTCTTCTTCCGCGGACTCAGGTTGTTCCGTGCAGAAGAACGGCCCTGGTTCTTTCTGTTAGGTTTTTGACCTGTTTAGTGAGAGATCTCATGGCCTTGTCCCGTTCTTCCAACTTATTTTCGATAGTCGAGAACATCTTCTGGACCTCCTTGAACGTTGCGGTGTTAACGTTAACTGCGGTAACGTTTGCTGCTGGAGTGTTTTCAACGTTGTCGTCGGCAGAGTTACCGTCACGATTTTGTTGGTTATTGAGATCGTCGGCTGACATGTCTGATCGAGCGTTGGCGGCTGAGTGTTAGATTGATCCGTACCCCCTCCCCCCTCGTTCTAGTGCTAAACTGTGGGAATCGAAATTCGCACTGTCGATTTCCGTTTAAATTAGGAAAGTTAGGAAAACTCTAGTTTCGTAGAGGTCTCGAATATCTGCTAAACCACACGCCAAACAATCAGAACACAAAAGTATAAACGAAAGTAAGTATATGAATCGAAAAGAGAGCAAGAAGGGTTTTTATTCCGAATCTGTGTTGAGCGTTACAACAAGGTAAGAGCCTCGGCCACAAGAGCTGTCGGCGAGATTCCTAGTTGTAGCAACCTAAGACTGCAGAAATCTAATTGAGTCGCAGCTCGATAACAAAAAACGGAAAAATGCCTAAATTCTCTAAGTGCCAAGCTTTTGTTCTGAGTAGAAAAATTGCGTCCCTCTGCCTCTTCGACCTCAATATCCTTATATACTCCCCTAGAGGCGGTTTTGTTCTTTCCCTTTCTGCCCGAGGTCGAGTTTATCACTTTGCGGAAATATTTAATTTTTCTTCGATCTTCGTATTTATCATAGGAAACTTCACATTTATCCTCCGAACTTGACATTTATATTCTCCTGCATAACAAAAGATAAACCGTCATAACGAGTGGGCTTGATTTCGTATAAAATCGTAAGTGGGCTCTTAGCCGCGTTCTGGGCCCTTTTGGGTCGCTTTCTGACTTTAGGCGTTTTTACGATTTTACGAAAAGAGTGCTTTCGAAACGACGTCGATTCTGAAGAACATTCAAATTCCTCGTATAGCATAGGCAATTCGAGGTGTTCAGCTAAACGTTGCCGTTTTATACGATTAATCCGAATGTTATTCGAGACAACGAGTTCTTGCGGTTTTTAAATCGTAGAGTTCCAACGGTGACTCCGATCGAGATGAAACAAGAGCAGGTTCGATCTAATCCTGAAGGGAGGAGCTACGAGGACGGAATGAAGGCTGGCTGATTGATCCAACTCGCCGAACGCGCGAGTTGGACTGTATGTTAGGTCCAACTCCCCGAACGGGCGAATTGGACGGCTTGGCTTGCTCGATCCAACTCGCCCGTTCGGCGAGATAGACTGATCCAACTTGCCGAACGGGCAAGTTGGTCGGTGCATCCGGTTCAACTTGTCCCTTCGGCGAGTTGGACGATGGGTGTTTCGTTGTTCGGGATCCATTGTCCGAGGCCTTGAGTAACCTTTCTCGAAGACTTATCGTGTGAATCCTCTTCGAAATTGTTACGAATTTGATATTGGGTTTTTGACACGTCTCTATTCTTTTGAATTTTACTTCTTCTTTTGAAAGAGGACACTTCTTTGGAAGTTTTCTGACGTTGATTTCGTCGTGATCGATTTTGACCCCAACATCGAGATGGATTGAGGCTGATTAGGAGGTATCGCGAGCCTTTATATACACCGGGATCATCCTTCCTCACAGAGCCGGAAAAGGAAATATTCCGATAAGGGGATCCTTCCATATTTCAAAATATCCTAGAGAATCCACGACGTAGACGACCAGCGTAAAAAGGAAACTCGGCCTTCGCAAGAAAAAGGTAAAATCCTCCCTGAAAAGGAAAAAATCCGCAAAAAATGGACACGTGCCTCCTAAAGAATTTTCGACTTAAATGTGCTTCGAAGTACTTGGAACCCTTCAGACCTGCCTCTACGCATCACGCTTGAATGCTCAGGCCTCCTCTTCAAGAATCATCAAAGCTCCAGGCTCTGTCATCTCCAAGACACTGCTAGGCCTCGGTCTAGTACAAGGGAACCGGTCCTCCCCAGGTTCAGAGTATGGCTTCGGCCTGAGTGGAACCTTAGAAAGCAGGATTACTGGAGCGATGTCCCGCCCAGGGGAAGCCTGCTGAAAATAAGCAACTCCGGTTGACTTGAGGGCACATGTTATTCCCCGAGTTCGATGACGAAATCGAGAAATAAGGAGCAAACTGTTGGGGAAAAATACTCAGGTATTGAATTCCTCCAGACCCCAGGTAGGACACCGGCCTCTGGGTCCCTGGTAGGAGACGCCCCGGGTCCCCACTGGGAAGCACTCCGGGTCTGGTCCCAGGGACCACCCCTTTCCTCCGGGAAATGAAAATATTCGGATAAGGGGATCCTTCCATATTTCTGAATATGGAAGAGTTTAACCCTATTGGCCGACCAAGACCGACCTATAGACGACTATATAATGGGAACCCAAACCCTAGAACAAGGGATCGATACTTCGAGACTTAGAGGTTAGAGCTAGACGGCTAGAACTAGGGTTCATAGTCAATATATTGTAATTCCGGCTTGTTTACACCATAAAACATCTCTTCAAATCTATTTCTCTTCGAATCAATACTAAATACAAGCCTTATCCATCGTCCCGTAGTATTCACAAAAATTCTACACAAAAAATCCCCTAACAACATGAGCATTAAAAAACAAACAATCCCCATGACTTGATTGCGGCAACTCGACTCAGACGAAAATTCAATCAATTAGCAGCCCAAAGTGGAACAGTTCGGCCTAGATAGACTTCCACTAATTTCGCCACAATCGACGGAGCTACCGGCGGCACCAATCATTGATATTGACGCCTTATTAGCCCAAATACCCAAAAATTTACGACATGTTCTTTCTGGTTTTGTTCAACGTGCAGGTTAGCAAGACCTTGCAGGGAAACAAGCTTTACAGTGCCTGGAGAAAATTACCTAGACTCAAGTGGATGAGCAAGCTCAAATCAATAACTTACCTCAACATGAATCAACCAAACGAGTAGAAACCATGGATTAATCCCAGAATATGAAGAGGTGATCCGAGAAGGTGAGATCAGTAACTTAACTGAGACTTAGCACATACCCATGCCAAACTCTAAATAATGCAATATCAGATTCATCGAGCAAACATGGCTCCTGAAGTAGACAACGTCATTTAAGGAACGCAAAGGACACCTTTCATGGATTGCATAACCAGCATCCCTATTCCAAGCATCAAGCTCAAGATCCCACCATACAATGGAAAAACTGATCCCACAGCTCATGACCTCCTTTTGTATCGCAATGGGCAAACTCGCTTCAACGATGGTTAATGGGATGATGGCTACTGCCAACTCTTCGTTGAGAATTTGGAAGGGTCCGCTTTCAATTGTTTTTCTTGATTGGAGGACCGCACCATCAACAATTTTAACCAGCCGTTAATTGTGTTTGTGAAGCACTGCTCCATGTTCATATAAAGCCGATTTGTGGATGATGTACCAAAAAGAAGAAGACTCACTCCGATTTTTCATTGAAAGGTTAAAGACCATCCACTAGAATATCGTCATAATCGACAATGCATGCATATACGCACTAAGAAATGTCTTATGGCATGAGTCGCACTTCTGTGAAGAAATTTTGCTTAACAAACCAGCCACGCTGGAAGACGCCCTCTGCTGAGCTTCAAGGTACACGGGTATGGAAGAGGAAAAGAAATATCTTTCTGAAAACACATGCCAGCATCAAAACCTAAGAATAAGGCACATGAGGAAAGTGAATACCGACAAAAAGAACATGAAGGAACAAAACGAGACGAAGGTTCCTCTAGAAATTTGACATGCAAGGTGAGTGAGGGAAGCAAATTTGATGATAGCATAGGGACAGAAACTTTGAAACCTCGATAACAAAAAAAGTTTTAATACATGGAACTGAATGAAAGGCGAAAATAACTAACAAATTCTGAGGTTTTCACAACGGATGAGGACATACCATTCAACAGTGTGCTGGCTTCCAAAACTTTTGTTACTCCATGTCTTACAAAGAAGGATTAGCACAGCTTGAAGAATCTCTCCAAATAAAAGAACGATGACACGGCACCCCTAAGAGAGATCGGGAGGCCAGAAGCTTGTACGCAAAATGCCTACAAACATCAAGGAAAAGAGTCAACATGACAATGGAGAAAATACCTTATGTGATGATTTAAACTTTGTGAACTGGATATTATCATGTTTAACGTAATTTTTTTATTTTACAGGCCATTTAACCTCATACTTTCATGTACAAGTAACTTCGATCATTCCTCAAGCTGCTGACATTAATATTGATTAGAGTGATTGTTGTTGAGAGGACCCCAAAGTTGATACGATGGTGGATATCACTAACCAGAGTTTTGGATTTTCCAGATCTATGTGCCACAAAAGCATATGTAAACAAGATGCATGAGGAGGTAAAATCGGTAGCGTTGAAGAAAACCCAAACCCGAAGGAGGAAAGCTACAGTTCATCAGCATCCAAAGGTAGGTCCAGACGCTGATTATGTTAGAGTTTATGTTTCTGACAAGATCAAAGCAGAACTGACCAGGGTGGAAAATAAGGTTGATAGCCTTCGGCAAATTTTCATTGTGTTCCAGTTCACAATATCCAACCACATCTCAGAGCAGAACATGGAGATCCTCAAATCCATTAATGATCTCATTAATCAGTTCATTTCCACCATTCGTGTTCAAATTATTCCAACATTGGATAATGAAGTGGTGACTGTCCTTCCATTTAACATACCTCTAATTCCTAATAATTCAGCTGAGGAATCATACATTATAAAATCCGCCTTTCACAGTGTTTCAAAAAATCTACCAAGGTTGCTAATGTAAGTGTATTTATTTCTCTTAATAATCTAATTTCACCGGTATTCCATTTAATTATCTTTCTATGCAGGGTCAGCAACCCCAAGACAGTGTTGATCCTTTTTTGGTTGTCCTAGCCCAGTTCGTTTGGAAACAACTTGTCCCTATTTCTGAACACATGGACCTTGTCCCTCACGGTGGTGTGGACGATGACTCATTGCAACAAAATTTACCTTCTTCTGGAGTTACGGTTAATTTGTCCGTGAGTTCATATTTACGTTATCCTCTGATCATTTTACTATGCATAATCCAAGAATTATATTAAGTTGTATAAAATTACAGAATCTTTATCCTCGGCTATTATTCCCACCATTTTATTTTTCGCTGGACCTTAGCAAGAAAAACATATCCACAACCAATAAGTGAAGCTACTACTGAGGCTGAACACATTGATAGATTTTTTGATCAACAAGCTGCCAAATAGACGGTTCCCCAGATACTATGATCCATTGTCATAAGAGTGAGAGGCTGAAGTTGGTGCCTAGAACATTAGTTGGATATTATCAGTGTGACTAATGCATTTTTAATCGTGTCAAAGAGGCCTAATTGTTTGTCAATAATACAGGTGGGAACATAGATTATTCTGAGAAGCTTACAAAGCTTGAAGTCAAGATGAAGTCAAACTTGTAAGTTTTCCATAAGTTTAAACCATTTTCTAGTGTAGCCACATATTTGCTATGTTTAAGCAACACTTTAAAATAGTATCTAATATACGATTAGCTGGATAACCGCAAATTTCGCTTATCATAGCTATTGTTATCTGCAGTTTGATAACTGTCGGATCGTCAACTGTCTCTAGTAAAGAACTTCTTGTAATCGCCCAGAGACGTAGGCCATTGACTGCTTAGGTAGGTGTATATGTAAAAACATTACCTGTGTACTTGTAAAAATATATATCAAACACTTTCTTTGATGGATTACTCTACAAAAGAAACTATGCAGATGGTTGATATTCTCATGCACCATACACGGTCTATGTAATGGTTCCGCCCATCATTGAATAAACAAACATTTTTCATAGACAACAAATTTGTTTCTCAACTCTTTATGAACCGCATAAAATTCAACAAAACATCAGTTAGGGATAACTATGTTTTTCCCAAACAGTTGTTGGATTTACTATCCACTGGAGACATGTCTGCAGCTGATGCATGTTTTTTTTATTTCCCATTCAATCTTGAAAAAATCACTGGGTCAAGGTGTTCTCATATCTTCTAAACCGAGCTGAGAGGCATTTAACCACCCGGAAACTTAAGCCAATTGATGTGGAATGTGCTATGTATACCCCCTCCCCCAAGATTGAATCATGGGGATATATATGTATTGCTGATCCAAACTCATGTTGTAGACAAAGTCGAGGTATGCATGTGTATAACCCCTAAGTTTCTCTCCTCGAAGGCTAAAAGACTTGCAGACATGTTGTATGAAGGACTGTTGTATGAAGAACATCTGTAAAGATTCGTTTAATATTTTTACCTATGTGGCATTTATAGCTTATTAATACTTTATCGAACTGTTGTTGCACTCTCTATTATTATTATTTTTAACATCTAAAGGCTGATCTATCACTTAGACTAGAGTTTGTCTGGGAATCCAAAGCAAAATAGAACAACCAACAAAAACTAGATTCCTATAAAATCTCGAGTGTTCTTGGCTAAAGTGTCTGCAGTCCTGTTTTGAGCCCTTAGGACATGAATAATCTTGAATTTTTGAAACCGTCCTTTAATAGCTTCGAGTTCTGCTAATTGCGTGGAAAAGCTTGGTCATGCTCTTGGATCCTTGCTCATCGATATTAAATCCTTGCAATCTGTTCCGAAGTGTGTTGAAACATATTCTCCATTTCCCAAATGAGAGCATCTAGTTTAGAGTGTAACGGAGACAAGCGTCTCTCATTGTTCCTCAACCCTAGGAGTTGTTCATTTCCCTTATCATCCATCCATACCCATACATAACCACTATAATGTGATTCCACAGTCCAAGAGCCATCTACCAGACAAATACTTTGTAAGCCTACAGCTTGTGTATATTGGTTCTGCTGTGGTGGAACTGAAGACACACCATCACTTGGTGTTAAGTTTGTCTCAAACCAAGCATTACATTCACTTTGGGCATGTTTAATTAACTCCATCGAAACTCTTGTTATTCCTCTGAAAAGCTTATCATTCATGGTTTTCTATGCACCAAATAATCCATGGATATGGATCCTTGTCTAACTCCGGGTCTTCAATTGCACTCTTCCTATAGAATAGGTAATCAAGATTAGTATAAACACTTGATACTGAAAAAATATCAGGACATGATGGTGTTGAAGCACTCTAGTCTCTATTTTTCTAATTTTTTGATATAATATTAAATTGATTAAAAAAGAAATATTTTTTTTATAACTCTAGTATGAGAGATTTTTTTTTTTTTTTTTTTTTACAAACTTAGGGGGTCTTATAGGATCAATGATTTGAGAGAATTTTATTTTTTTCTTCAAATCCCCTCTTATTGTATCTAGCATTTATAAATTCTATATGAAATCTAAGCTTATTGGATTAGTCAATTGTATAAGTTCTATCAAATTCCACCTTAATGTAAAATATGAATTTTGTCAATAAAATCTATCAAATGAGATTTGGATGATATTTTATAGAGGAAAAACAATGAATCTAAATACCACATCCTAAAATGATATTTGAAACTTAAAAAAAAAATTAAAAAAAATTACTTCACATTTTAAAAATAAAATCAAACTATCTGAAATGGAAAAAAAAATTGAAAATACGATTTTATAAACTTTATATATTTTATATATTTCATAAAACGGTAAATATCAAATTATAGTAATTTAAAATAAAAACATTATTTTAAATAAAAAATTTAAAAACTCTGAAATTTCTTCAAACTCATTAAAACTTGAACACTTTTTTTTTTAGATTTACTCAAAATCTCGAAATTTCTTGTATTTAGTCAAATCTTTACTTTTCTCAAATCATTGATTTAATAAGCCCCACTTAGATCATCCATTAGATCCTTGTGGCAAACGAAACTAGTCCTCAGGCCACAATCATCCACATTCTCGCTATTATTTCTCGTTGAACTTATTTAGTGTGTTGTTTCGTTATTATGTACAATGCGTTGAGGATAACATTGCAATTGTTTCGGAGTATTGATAGCTAGTCTGACAAAGGAAAATGCCAAAAATATAACATAGCGCCGCTTTTCATGATTACACTAATCACTTTTGGTTTCACTTTTAATGAAGAATAAAAGATATTTATAATCTTACGGTTAACTAATAGATTTAGAGTTTAAAATTGAAGGGTGGGGTAAGGCTTTCGGAATATGAAAAATTTAGGATTCTAATAAATATATAAATAAATACTTTCAAATTTTGATTTTAAAAAGTATAAAAATTTTTTAAAAAAAGTTACAAAAATAATTTTTGATTTTCAAAAATAAAATTTGAAAAAAAAAAATTCAGAAAAAAAATTATGAAAATGTTCGAATTTGAAAAAGTATAATTTGAAAACATAATTTATTTATTTATTTTTATTTAAATAATTATTTATTATATATGTAGAGAACAAAGATATAATAGTCTTTTGCCATTTAACGAAAAAATATTTTTGAAAATATCTTCTAATGGTGATATACATGAATAATCTATTATATAATAGGAGAGTTTCTCTCCTCCTGATGCAACACGTCAGCAGTCTGTGAGTCCCACTTTTAAAAAGTGTGAAAAAGTGTCAAATCTGTAGCTCGAACCCAGGTTATTGATATATAAACACCCACAATTATACCACTGCACCAAAGGTTATTCTTTGTACGTTGATGGCCAAAACTAACATATATATAATAGATTACGAAGTTCGGAAACTAATATAACATTGTGGACCCCACTTTTTTTTTAAAAAAAATTAAAGGGTAACGAATGGACTTCGACAAAAAGTGGGCTTTGGGCTTATTGATTTTCTGTTTATTAGGCTTTGTATCTGCCCAAAGTGGTGATACGGACAAAGCTAAGAAGATTAGGGAAGCCGCCATCTTCACCATCTCCTTCGTCGCTTGCGATTCCCCTTCCGGCAATCAGCTATTATGGTCGATCTTTAAGGCTCTACGCACGTTTTGCGCCTACCAAACGCTTAGCTTCTCCTCTAACGCCTTCAGAGCTCTCATATATATAGAATCCCTCGAGGTAAAAGCTCCATCTTGTCTCAAACTTTTCTTTCTCAGTTTTCCGATCGCTTTACTTTCTCACATCCGTCGCGAAAATGACTTATCCAGCTGCTCCAGCCGCTTCAGCCGCCATTGCCACTGTTCCCTACTCCACCTTCAACTCTCTCCGCCTTGGAAGGTCCACTCAGTCCATTGTTGGTCGGCTCATCCGATTCTAGGATTCCAGGACCATTAACAAGAATGGAGAGTTTATGGGCATCACCATTCTCCTCCTTGATGAACTGGTGATGATTGTTTCTAACTTATTTTTTTATCACTTTAACTCTGCTTTGCTTATTCTTTGTTCATATATGAAACGTGTCTTCATGTTTTTGTTTTTGTTTTGTCTATGGGTTTTTTTATGAACAACTAATGATTTTTCTCTGTTTTTCTTACAGGATTCTGTGATCCACGGTTTCTTCCCTGCAATCTCCAAACAAAACATGAAAACTGAATGAATTATGTTTTTAGCAACCGTATCTAAAAGAAATAAAAGACATCTTACTTAACAAATTAAAACCTTTTCTTTTGCAGATTCCGATGACGACGAAGCACCCGAGGACCAACAGAAACGGAATGATGCGGACGAAGCCTAACTGATGTAAGTAAACTCCTCTTCAATAACGCATCGCACTATTATCGCTGCCCAATCTCACAAACTTAAGCTCTAATCAGGCCAGGGATCCCACAGGTGATGCTGTCCCGACAACGGAGAAAAAAAAAGAAAGATAACCTAACGTTTTTTTTTATTTTCAGTTTTTAAGTTCAAATCAGGTTTTTGACATAGAGCCCAACATAATTTGAGCCCAAACATTTTAAACCCACAATTACTTTTTCATAATGTAAAAACGTCAACCTTCGTTTATGTTTTGTTAAACTATTTTAATCTTTATGTTTTGTTAAACTATTTCACGTAGGGGGAAGATCTCCTTAGAAGGGGAGCCACACGCCACGATGCTTCCAGTTTCACTATTCTTGAAACTCTTATGAACCACAAAGCCAATATAAGAGCTCTGTTTCAATCCAACGGCTGGATTTTGTCACAGACCACCGCTAAGCCTGAAGAGGGAAGAGAAGTGGAGTGCTGCGTTTTGGAAGATGGTTACTTGGAGTTTACAAGATGAAGATGGAACCCGTGACGAGGAAGACGAGGAGAAGTGTTACTTGGAATATCCTAACGTTGAGGATGTAGACAATGTGTGATCTTAGCGATGAAGATTAGTGTAGGTTTAATATATGCTACTATTCCTTGAGCTCCCTAACAAGTACTGCAAACAATGTGTATTTTGAAAAAATAAAATAATTTTGTAATGCAAGTAGTTTGAAACTTTGAGTATTTATTCAAACAACGGATATATACAGAGTTGATAACTTGATATGGATCCCCAAATAAGTTGGTGCTGCGCTGTCCCAATATCTGTCTTTTTAATTTCATATACTTGACGTAAGCTTCCTCATCTTCTTCTCTTTCCCTTTCCGTTGTTCCACGCTCTCTGTTCATGTTTAGGCCTTTTTCACATTCTCTATATTTTACTTTAATTATACTTTTTGAATTTTCCTTCCGTTTTGGGAGATGTCTCTAACTTGAGTTAATCGTCAAAAGCTAGGATCAATTTTGTTGTCTTATTTCCAATAAATTTTATTTTTTAACTTACATAAATCTTAAACAACACCAACATTCCGTAAATCATACCGCCCGACCGATATCCAAAGTAACCAGCCCCGCGCTTGTGCAGGGTCTCAGCACCTAGTAATACCAAAAAAGCAGTAAACATCAAAAAATTTCATCTGTAGCTTAGTATTGTCTATCCGGTATTTAACTAGTAGTATAGTGAAGATTAATGCATTAAAAGTCCTATATTCCCCAAGTCACTCGTTTCAAAGTTATTTTTTTTTTTAATTTTTGTATTCATCAAATTAATGAAAATAAATACGTATAGCTTATTTTAGGAACTTTAAATAAGTCTTATATAGTTGTAAAGGCCTTAGAGCATCTCCATTAGTGAACCCCCTCTTGGGGTTGTTACGAATTTTTTAAAATATTTCTGGTGGGGCCATGAATAGAGATGAATCTGTATCTATTTTGCTCTTCCATTGGTGAACCTGAAGATGGAGTTCTTAGGAATAAAATTAAATTTTTTAAATTTTTTTAAAAAAGTTTTTATTCAATACAATGAGAATTCATGAAAGATTATTCATCTAGATTACCAAACTTTTGTCATATATTTTCAACAAAATCAGCTTTCAAACGATTATGTATCTGTTGATCCTGAATTTGATTGCGAATGCCAAGCATATTACCGATATTGGAAGGGGTGTACGTAGAGTACGAGAATCAACCTGGGAACTTTTGCTTGACTCTCCTGCTACGAAGTCAGATGTATCATACTGAGTGTATCCGTCTCGTTCGTTCTCTACTATCATATTGTGCAGTATGACACAAGTTCTCATAATCCTTCCTATCTTTTCCTTGTCCCATAGTAGAGCTGGGTTTTCAACTATTGCAAACCTCGATTGCAATATTCCAAAAGCACGTTCGACATCTTTTCTGGCGGATTCTTGACGTTCAGCAAATAGCTCTGCTTTAGGACCTTGAGGAAGTGGGATGGATTGGATAAATGTTGACTATTTCGGATAAATTCCGTCGGTAAGGTAGTACGCCATACGATAATTGTGGCCGTTGACCTTGAAATTAACTTTAGGAGCTCGACCTTGTAAAATGTCATCAAAAACTTGTGACCGATCAAGAACATTAATATCGTTGAGGGTACCTGGAGCTCCAAAAAATGCGTGCCATATCCAAAGATCATGTGATGCCACAGCCTCTAAGACAATTGTCGGCTTTCCTGAACCACGTGTGTACTGCCCTCTCCAAGCCGTTGGGCAGTTTTTTCACTTGCAATGCATACAGTCGATGCTGCCTATTATCCCTGGAAACCCGCGTACCTCTCCAACATCGAGTAATCGTTGAAGATCATCCGGTGTAGGTCTTCTTAGATACTCATCTCCAAACAATTGTATTATCCCATTAGTGAAATTTTCCAAACATAAAAGTGCAGTATTTTCACCAAGTCGGAGATATTCATCATACGTATCTCCCGATTGACCATATGCCAGCATACGTATAGCTGCTGTACACTTTTGAAGTGCAGATATCCCGTACCTTCCGTGAGCATTTCTTCTTTGCTCAAAGTATGGAACTTCATTACTTAGGCGATCGACAATGCGAAGGAACAATGGCTTGTTCATTCGAAAACGCCACCTAAACATTTCCGGTGGGTATGTAGGATGTTCCCTGAAATGGTCGTTCCATAGTAGATTGTGTCTTTGTTCCCGATCTCTTTCGATATAAGCTCGTCTCTTCGGCTTGTTGGCTTGAACATCAACTATTGAGTCGAAGGTATGATCAAATTGTTGCTCGAACATTTCTTCAAAAGCTTCGTTTAACCTTTCATCTATGCCATTAGACGATGAGGAAGACATTGTTTTCTTTTTTTTGGAAATTTGGTTAAGTGTTTTGGAAAGAAAGGTAGAGATAGAACAAGTTTATAGATTCAAGAGAGACAATTTGAAGAAGTAGAGAGACAATTTTAAACAGAAGAAGTTGAGTTTGTTGCACATTTGAGAAATAAAGAGAGACATAGTTTATAGAGTGCATCAGATTACATAACCCGTGAATGAAAAAAAAGAAGTGTAGAAACAAACAAAATTCTACACTTTCCCGTGAAACAAACAGACAGAAACATAAACTAGAACCCGTGTCCTGCAAATACAAAACATAACAAGCTAGTAGACAAGTAGAACCCGTGACTTGCAAAACAATACAGAACAAGCAAGTAAACAAGTTAAACAAGTAAATAGAACAGATTCAATCAAGAATAAAAAAGTAAACATTGTCTCAAACAAGTTAAACTAAACATTGTCTCAAACAAGTTAAACAAGTTGTCAATTCAAAAAGTTAAAGCCACTGACCAGATCAAAGCATTTCAGATACGAGTTTGTTCTTCAGAGACACTTCTATATCAGATACTGTATCTTTTTGGGCAAGGAGACAATCAAGGATTTTCAGTTTGGATATGTTCTCTTTCACAACTAGCATGCTCTGTAATTGATCAAAAGCTGCTTCATTCCCATGCTTCTTGCGTTTGGCTGCTTTGCAAGCCTTAACACCAGGAGGCCTAACCTCTTCCAAGTCAGGCACCATCTCCGCAGCTTCCTTCCTTTTGTCCTTTGCACCATCTCTGGACAAAGAGTTTGATCTCCATTTTTGATCAAACCTAAGTTCCCTCCAGGCATGTTCAAGGCTGAACTTGACCTGGTAGTCATTTAAGAAGATGTCATGGGCAGCCTTCATGACATCATTCTCATTTTGGCCACTAGCTTGCTCCTTCAAAGCGGCCTCATAGCTTCCCACAAACTTGCACACCTGCTCATTCACTCTTCCCCACCTCTGCTTACATTGATTTGCCTCTCTAGGAGCTAAGCCACTGAGCTGAGGGCTTGAATTGAAATACTCCTCCATTCTCTTCCAAAACGCTCCTGCCTTCTGCTCATTACTCACTATGGGATCCTTGCTGGTGTTCAACCAAGCACTGATGAGCACAATGTCTTCTTTTGGTGTCCACTTTCTCCTTTCCACTGGTTTAGGATCTTCAGAGCTCTGGCTACTAAACCTAGGAACCTCAGAAGACTCTACGTCTATTGTTTGACTGCTCTCGGAAGCTAATAGGTTAACAAACCCGGGAGAGTTTAGGGAAAAAGGATCCATTTTGGTTTTGGTTGGTGTTTTTAAGTTGATTTGTGTTTTTAGATGTGGATTTGCTATGTTTTTAAACTAGTTTTTGCTTTGATAGGAGAGAACAATTAAACAAACTCTAACTACCAAACATTCATTATAGTTAATTACACAACAACTAGTTCACAGAGAGCATTCATTGCACATCAAATCAGTTGAAAAACTCGAACATTCATCACAGCAACCAACCAACACATAATTAATGAAAGTTTTTTAAAGAAAATTAAGTTCTAGTTCAGTTTAAGGCTGTTTAGTTTACTTTAGCTTAAGAACTAGAACTAAGTCAGAACTAGTTCTAGTTCAGTTTAGTTTAGTTTAGTCTAGCTTTTAAAAAAACTTAAGTTCTAGTTCATCATTCACACGGATACATTTTTTGAACATAACAACCACATTTAGAAACAGTTATTCAGATTGAGTCTTACCTTTGATTTTCATTCGAAGCAGAGCTTCTCCAGGTCAGCGACCTGCACAGTGAGGTTATCAACCTGCCCAGTGAGGATTTTGACCTGTGATTGGACATGGAAACAGCAATGAAATTGTGTTAGTGACTTAATAAGTACCTAACTATACAAATTTTAACTACGTTAAAGGACAAATATGAGACACTCAAAAGTAAACTTCACTAACCTCCAGTGTCTCAATCTGTTTATTGAGATTCGGCACCCCCTTGATCACCTGCTCAGCCTCCTCCACCCGCTTAGTCAGGCATTCGATCTCCTCCTGGACACCAATCACCCAAGGCTGACGATAATGGAACCCATCAGCCTTGTTTACAACATAAACACAAATCAGAATCGCGTTTGTGCAAAATAATTTATAGAAATTTGCCAATTGAGACTTACCTGGTAGTTTTTGCAGGTGAAGAAGCGCTTCCCACGAAGAGTGTCGTAGTCCTCCTTCCCCCGAACCTCGTCAATGATTCTCCCACCACACAGACACCTTGTAGGAATCCTGTATTCTGAATCGGCCACGTATCCTAGCATGTTGATGTACTCCTTTTGCCTCTTTGTCTCTCTTCTCTCTTCTGCGGGATCCATCTGTACCAGAAATCGAAATGATTAGAACATAATGACGAAACATTATGTTGAAACGAACCCTAAATTGAACCCTCATGACGATTTACAACCATAAAACGAAACCCCCAAATCGATTTAGAACCCTAACTCGAAACCCCCAACTCGATTTCGAATCCCCGATAAACGAACCCTAAATCAAACCCGCATGACGATTTACAACCATAAATCGAAACCCCCATATCGATTTAGAACCCTACCTCGAAACCCCCAAATCGATTTCGAATCCTCGAGATCGCTTTCGAGCCCAACAATCGATTCTATTAAACCGTGAATCTACTCGATATTGACCGGAGCTCGTGGAGGAGGCAGTCTGTCGTCGATTAGATGGAGAAAAGCTCCGGCAGTCGGCGTCGCACGAGAAATCGCCTCTGAGAGCGAGAAACCCTAGTTTTTTCAGAGAGAAGAGAAAATGAATCCTCTCACGCTGAACCCTAGTTTCGTCGTCGTCAACACGAAAAGACGTGGCCAATGGATGGTTGACACGTGGGTTGAACCCGTATCATACGGGTTCACTCGTAAGAGCTGGATCGCCGAAATAAACCTATTTTTTAAATTTTTTTTTTTTTTTCGGGTCTATGAACCCGAGTCCATGAACCCTCTTGCATCCTCTGATGGGGATGCTCTTATAGGCCCAATAGAATAAATTAGGTTCCATTCAGTATTTCTATCTTGCCAAGTAAGCCCAATAGGTGTTCTTTCGTCTTCCATTTTTCACAATCTTTGACGAGAGAATCGCCTTTCGCCGATCTTTTTCTCCCAACAGGTTTCGTTTCCGCTTGATCTTTGTTTTTCATGTAGAATATTGATGCTTGGTGTAAGATTATAGGGTTATTAGACTCGAATTGGACAATTTTTATCCAAGTTAAGATATTCGAATCTTGAATCTGATTCTTGGCTTAGGGTTATAACGTGTATATGTTTGGTTCTTGGCACTCATGTATCCGGAATCTGAAGTTGACACGATAAAATAAATGATGAACGCTTAGCATTTTATTACATATTTTGTTTGCTTTCGGTTTCTATCTTATGATCTCGAAGTGCTTTAACCAGATGTGAATATGGTAACACCTGTCTGAACCGTCTGAAGATATACTTGTGTTTCTTGATGTAGATTTTCATCCTTTTTTACTCCTGTAATATGGGAGATTACTCAATCCAGATCACTCCGAAGCTGATCAATCAGTTAGCTCAAGGCAACGAAAAACCGAAGAGAAAGGCAAAGAGAACCAAACCCAAAGTCTCACCTCCACAGAACAATGCAGATCAAGCGAGAACACACCGTGATGCAGAGAAACCGAAGCCAGTGGCAGAGTTGCCGACCCAGACCCCACCTTTCTTCTTCCCAATTCCGCAACGAGGAGCACCAAACACGGAGCTGGAATCGATCAAATCCGTGTTGAAAGAGAGTGAGAAGGTTCTTGAGAAGGTGGAGAGACAAGAAAAGAACATTGTCGATGAAGTGACAGAGAGGGCTAAAGATCTGAGGGAGAAAGAGTTTAAGATCCCTGAACCGAAACCAATGCCTTGCTCTTCGGATCACGAAGCCTGGAAGAAATGCTACGAGGAGAACGTTGGCAACCCGTTGATATGTAGCGGACTGGTTATGAGATTCCAGGATTGCGCTCGCTGGTCCAGACAGCAAGTGAGTCCTGCGCAAAAGTAGAGATAAAATGTTCTTTTTTTTTGGCTTTCTGAGATCTTATGAATAATCAGGAGAAATGAACTTGTTCCTTTTTGTTACTCTAATAAATATATAAACTGATTCTGTGGTTATATTCATGAGATCTAAACTGTGTTCTCGATTTTGTATTTTGGCTTTCTTCCACTCTTTACATATCATTTTTTTCTATTTTGTGATAGTTCGTTTGATATCAATGGGAATGATTATAAGTACCTACCCTTTGGGTCTGTTCGGATCATTTTGCGCAGCGATTAACATGGCGGCGAGGATGGTTTTTATACAATTTAGCTTCACTTCTACATTCGTTTGATTACAGCTCCTTAAGGAGAGAGATTTGAAGTTAAAGAGAAGTTTGGTCTTGTTCCTAAGGTGAAGAAACCACTCGTTGCAATTCCTACCCTAAGATTGTGCGGACCAAATCTCTCTTCCCTTGCACCAAACGTCAGGGCTTAACCGGTCGGTTCGGTCTATAAATTCCGGTCTGTTACTTCTTCAGTTCTTTCATTTTATAATAAGAACTAAATTTCTTGAGATATGTACAACGTGTCTGTGGTTTATTACCACTAGTTTATTAAATCTAGTTTTGGTGGAGCAAGTATATCTTGACGATTACATAATAATCAACATATATTAGCTCCTACTCTCTTTATTCCCTAAAAAGTGTCATATTTTATCATTTTATTATCGGTTCCACCAAAAATATCGTTTTAGAATTTCAATGTATTTTATATTTATTTTTAACTGAATATTAATTGCAAAATATATTTTTCTAATAAATTTATTTATTTATCTCAAATACTAGAGTTGTTTACGTTATCAGACACTTTATTGAGTTTTCTTACTCAATAAGACATTTCTTGCTTGAAGAGCATAATTACCTTTCCCAAGACACATATTAGACCATTTTGTCTTTGATAATGTTTGATGGTAAACAGAACATAACCAGAGAGAGTCACGGAAATTTCAAATGTTCTAGTTAATGTATTTTTTATTATTATTATTATTATTTATGTCTCTTACTGTTTTAATCTTGCTTATTTTTAAATTAAAAATATATATAGCAAATTCGTTGACATAGTAGATATTGCTTTTTTTATTCTTTATAATTTAAGATCTACTTTGATATGTTTTTGTTATATTTAAATATATATATATTATGGACTCGTGGATAAGAAAATTGTGGATGAAACACTTTGATTTGTGTATCCATAAAATGACCAAAGAATTGTATTTTTAGCAATTTAAATAAGAAAAAACATAGAAAATTTTGCTAGATAGCCATCCACAAAAATATATCGATACACAAAAACCAGATTTATGGATTAGGTGCTCTGTGGACAGAGAATATGTAGATATATATGTTGTGGATAGATAAAGAAATAATTTGGGCTAATGCATTGTGAACACATAAATTACATATAAGTTGTGGACACACATATTTATTTTGTATTTTCATACATAATTGCATGAAAGCAGGGTCTAGAGTGTATAATTGAAAAGTTCGAAGTCAAATCAAAGAGAAATCTGCACATTTGAAATGAATGGGGCAGAAACGAAGACATACAAAAGTTCAAGGAATGCAAAAATTTATAATTCTTCGAGCTTTTGTCCATGGCGGCTCCAACCTCGAACCACCACAGCTTCACCCAGATGGCGGTTTCTCAGCTCATCTTCGACTTGGACGGACGCTAAGCTCGATTGAGCCTCAGTTTCGATGGACATAAGGAAGAGTTGCAAATCTGCTATTCCGAAGGAGAACCAAGCAAACCGGGTTGTCCGTAATTGACAGCAGGAACCACAGACGGAGGCGTAAAAAATTTACTGTCTTCGGAAAAACCGCAAAGTCACCAACTGACCATTATTCTCCATATCCCCAGTAGATACAAAATGAAACCACAAGTTTATGTTTTAATATCTGAGGAGCATGTCACAAAGCTAATCCATAGACCTACACACACAAACATATAAACTTCTTTAGCATATTGAGTTTTGGGGAAGAAGGAAATAATTCATCTTTAGCTTTCGTCAAAGTGTTGGTCAGACGTGACACCTTTCAGAATCCACCACTCCATGTGCCATTTTATTTGTATTTTTCCTCAATTCACAATTATTAATTTTTAAATATTGGTTGGAGAGAGAGTAACGAGAGTGAGTAACTTTTTATTGGGTATTTTAGTCTTTGAACAGTGAAAAAATATGTATCAAGTGAGGAGTGTCTATTATGATATTGTAAAGTCAAAATTTATCTATGAAGGTAATTGTTGGTTAAACATATATATTAGTGAAAACATAAATACATTTTAATTATTTTTTAATATGTGAAAGTGTATAAGTGACATTTTTTATAAAAAGATAGAATATTATTTTGATAATTATTAAAGAAGTGACCCATTTGTATATAAAGGCCCACTGCAAGGAGTTTGAATGAGTCTCCTAATGTAAATACTAGATTAAGATCTGCGTTTTGCGCGGAATAAATGTTATACACATAAAATTTTATGTATTATTATTTATTTACATTTTTTACACATTATAAACAATATATATATATATATATATATATTAAACAACTAAGAGTTCAATGACTATTACATATATAATTAAATTGATGTAAACATATAGATCAAAACAGTCATTTGTATTTTTATAGTAAATTTTTTAGATAACTAAATACAAAATTTTCAATATAGAAATTTTATTTTTTTATTAATTTATAATCAGTTTTACAAATTTAATGAAAATTGTGAAACTAAAATATTAAATTCTTAGTAATGCAAATTTTGAAATTTAAATATTTATGCATTTTATATAATATATAGTTTAATTTAAATGATATATATATATACATATATTTAATTTAATATTTATTAAATAAGATTTTATATTCATATAATTTTATGAACATATATATCTTGTTATAAATAAAAATTAAACAATTGATCGCAAATTTTCAAAGTGAGATTTTTTAACTATTTTATTAATTTATTGTCGTTTTTGAAAATTCAAAATATAACATATACAAAAAATCTAAATTTTTATTATATGGTTAATGTGATTTTTTTAATTTATTTTAATAATATAAAATATAAAAAAATGATAGAGGATATAAAAGTTATTATCAAATCTTTATTATTTACAATTATTAATTATCATATATATATATTGATTTGATTAGGTAATTCCGTTTCTTCTATTTAAAGAAATAACGAAGAATATTTTTATAATTATATGATTAGTTTAATGAAAAATATACTATATGTTAAGATGTACCAAGTTATTTTTCTAATGATTCTGAAAATGATTCTCGTGATGACCCGTGTCATGGTTCGAAAGTTGTAATGTTTCTCTTTTAATATATAAAGGATTTGTTTTCTAAGACTATATAAATTCAATTTCAATCCACATAGTTAATCAAATGCTAAACTAATCATACACATGTTTCCTAGCTATAATAATAACTAATATAAAATACCGTATCATATAAGTAAACAATGAGTAAGAAAAAGGGGAGAGAAGAAAGAATGACTAAGAGCTCCTAAACTACTGACTACATGTTCTTATTTCTCGAGAGCAAAATTTGTATTTCTTTCTCTGTTCGACTTGTACACTTCAGTAAATAGAATATTTGGCCTCAGTCTCTTTTATCATTGTTTAACTAGTGTCTAAACCAAGTTATCGTGCCCTATAAAGTTAAGAAGGTTCTAATAAGATCTAAAAATAAGTCTATACATAGACATGATATATATATGTGGACAAAGATAATTTTTCAAGACTATTTTTAGTTTCTTAGAGTATGGTCCAATAGAAGTTTCTCTCCTTGGAGTTCTAAAATACATATATGTTCATGTATATATAAATAATACTTCTTCCGTTTTATATTAAATGTCGTTTTAGAGAATTTTTTTCGTTACAAAATAAGTGTCATTTTCGATTTTCAATGCAAAATTTATTTTTCTATTGGTTGAAATATGGTTAGGTGTATAGGTAATAGTATTTTTTATAGGAAATATACAAAATTAATTGTTTCTTTAATCCGTGTGGCGAAATCTAAAACGACACTTATAATGAAACTGAGGGAATAGTATTTAATTATGAGTTTCTTAAAATTACAGGAAACTGAACGGAAAATTTCTGGTTTTAAACATGTTCTTAAGATCCTGATGTCGCCTAGCAATCAATCTTACCACACAAACTCTCTTTTCCTGACTGGGTCCACGAAGAGAGTTTTTCTGTGGCTTCATAATTATCAAAATTTGGGCCATATGTACATAGGTAGAGCTATTTTAACTTTTCAAGACAAAGAAATTGTTTTTCTCAAAATATCTTAAAATCATCTGGTAAAACTCTCGAAAAGGTCCAAGATATGATATGTTCAACTCTTGGAGAGCTAGGCTCTTCCCTCACCTTTTACTTCTTCTATGTTCTCACTTCTTGGTATGTTTGTATTTGTAGTTTCTTCTATCAATCTTTTTTTCACTACACAAACATAGTTTTATTTACTAAATTTTGTCTTTTATTTTGTCTTTCTCGTGCTTTGTAATTATATGATTTTTGGATTATAGCTTTATAGAAATTTTATATCCTTTTCATTAATGACAACCTTAGAAAAGAGTACTATTTATTTTCTTGGTCTCAAATAATTAACATTTTGATATAAGAACATTCCAAAGTTATATTATCCACTCAAATGTTATCATCTCTACTCAGAATTTGCTTTCTCAACGTCCAAAAAAAATTGGTCCTTTTTTCTTTTTTTCCTTGATGATATTAAACGAAACTGAAAAGAATAGATGGTCAGATACGTTTTTAGGAAACAAAAGCCAGCTTTCAAAGAGATAAAGTGAAGGTGAGATGGTGGATACGTATCTGACCATGTATTCTTTTCAGTTTGGTTTAATATCATTGAGAAAAAAAATTAGTCCTATTAAAAGTAGAGAAATTCTGTAAAATAGTTTTTTTTTTTAAGTTTTTTCACAAAAATAACTTTTAACGAAGAAAAATAACTAAAATAAATGTTATTAAAGGGTAAAAATACATTTATACCCTAGTGTTGACTAATCTAGATTTAAGGTTTAGAGTTAAGGAGTGGAGTTTTGAAGATAGAGATTCAAATTTTAAATAAAAAATTAATTAAAAAATGTTATTTTGGTCATTTTTCTTATTGAGTGATATTTTGTGATAAAAATGGCTATATGACATAATTGTCTTAGCATGTATTATTAATCTTTTTATTGTATATAAGAAAGTGAAGGTGAGATGATGGTGTATGTTGAAACCGTATATACGAAAAAACTATACAACTACTTTTGACAAGCTCATACTTCCTAGTTCCTACAAGTAGGTGCCAATGACGTCTCCTATCTCAGATCTCTTTACCAACACAATCAATATTACTCCTACCGCACTTCTCGTTCTCACTACCATCTTGACAGTTCTCTGGTTCCTCTTCAAGCGCTCGCCACAACCGCCTCTACCACCTGGACCGCGAGGGTTACCTATTGTCGGAAACCTCCCATTTCTTGACGCGGACCTTCACACATACTTCACAACTATCGCTCAGAAACACGGTCCGATCTTCAAACTCAAACTCGGCTCAAAACTAACCGTTGTTGTGAACTCTCCATCGCTGGCTCGAGAGATCTTGAAAGACCAAGACATCAATTTCTCAAACCGAGATGTCCCTCTCACTGGCCGGGCCGCTACCTATGGTGGTCTCGACATAGTTTGGCTACCATACGGTTCTGAATGGAGAATTCTCAGAAAACTTTGCGTTATCAAGCTTCTTAGCCGCAAGACTTTGGATTCTTTCTACGAGCTTCGACGCAAAGAAGTCCGTGAAAGAACGAGATTTTTATACCAGCAAAGTCAAGAAAAATCGGCGGTGAATGTCGGAGACCAACTGTTCTTGACGATGATGAATCTAACGATGAATATGTTGTGGGGAGGATCGGTGAAAGCGGAGAATATGGAGAGCGTTGGAGCAGACTTCAAAGGAGTCATTTCTGAGATGATTAGGCTTTTGGGTGAGCCTAATGTTTCGGATTTTTTTCCTTGGCTAGCTAGATTCGATCTTCAAGGGCTTGTGAAGCAGATGCGTGTGTGTGCTCACGAGCTCGATGCCATATTCGATGGAGCCATCGAGCAGATGCAAAAGCTAGGACGTAAAGATGATGATAAATGCAAAGACTTTTTGCAACATTTGATGAAGTTAAAGGACCAAGAAGTTAATTCGGAGACTCCCATTACAGTTAACCATGTCAAAGGCGTACTTACGGTAAATAACTGTTTCAGTGTCTCTAATTTGGTACCACGTGGCACGTGCTTATAGCTCCTTTTTGGAAAGTGAAAATAGAACCGTAGGATGATTTTAATCGACAAGAAATAGGCCTTGGATTTTTTAGATTTTAAAATATGTTTGGTGTTTAATTTTTGCATATACATCATATTTATTTGGAAACAGACTTTTTCCAACACAATCTGAACATGTGACCTCCAAAACCGTTACTAAGTAATATGCTAATATGTAAGTTTTAACCACTAGGATACTTTATTTGTTGTTGGTATTTTCGCATATTATAAGTTAGAATTTGGCTACTTCAAAATTTAGATGGCAGATTAATACTGGACTAGTCCAAGCCCTTATTCTGATTAAAAATGCATAGCTGTATTTGTATGTTTCTTAGTTCATGAGAGTGATTGATGTGTTTGTTATATATTGTATATTTGAAGGATATGGTGGTTGCTGGTACTGATACCGCTACAAACACAATAGAGTTTGCGATGGCCGAGCTTATAAGCAACCCAAAGCTGATGAAGAGAGCGCAACAAGAGCTAGACGAAGTTGTAGGAAAAGAAAACATTGTTGAAGAATCACACATCACTGAACTTCCTTACATACTAGCCATAATGAAAGAAACACTTAGACTTCATCCAACCATTCCTTTGTTAGTCCCTCACCGTCCAGCTGAAACTGCCGTGGTGGGCGGTTACGCTATCCCTAAAGATACTAAAGTTTTCATCAATGTTTGGTCTATCCAAAGAGACCCAAACGTGTGGGAGAATCCGACTGAGTTTCGTCCCGAGAGGTTTCTTGATAATCAGTCTTGCGATTTTACTGGAACTGATTACAGCTTTCTTCCATTTGGATCTGGCCGGAGAATTTGCGCTGGTGTAGCACTCGCTGAGAGGATGGTTTTGTACACTCTTGCGACGCTATTACATTCGTTCGACTGGAAGATTCTGGAAGGATGTGTGTTGGATTTGGAAGAGAAGTTTGGGATTGTCTTGAAGCTCAAGACCCCTCTTGTTGCCTTGCCGGTTCCGAGGTTGTCCGACTCGAATCTTTATCAATAGATACTAAGATCTTTGTATTTAGCAATTCTTATTCAAAACCAAAAGAGTATTAATTGCTTTCTTTCAGAGGTAAAGTACTATGTACTCTGTGTTCTCTAACAAGCCCCTCATTTTTATGGGTCTACTCTTAAAATAATGTGATGATTCTCAACAATCACCCTCAAATTTATGCCCTAACACTACAAGAAAACAACAAGGATACTGAGGGAAAAAATCGTCGGAATTCCGAGGAAACAAATTTCCGAAGAAATTCCGAGGATCACTAGTTTGTCGGAAATCTCCTCGGAATATACCGAGGAAGAACTTCGTCGGGATATTTCCTCGGAAGTTCATCGATCGATGCGTTTTTGGACATATATCCATCGATCGATCCGTTTATAAAAAACGTTCGGAATATACCGAGGAAATGTGTCCCTCGGTATATTCCGAGGAAGATGTCCCTCGGTATATTCCGAACGTTTTTTATAAACAGATCGATCGATGGATATATGTCCAAAAACGCATCGATCGATCGAGTAAAAAATATAATTAATTTCCTCGGAATGTAAAAAATATTAATTTTTTTAAAAAAGTAAAATTTTTGAAATTTAAATTCGAAAATATAAAATTAAAATTAAAATTGAAATCATATTAATTAATATTCAAAGTTTCACAAATAAAAATAAAACATTCCGAGTTTTTGGAAAAAAAAAACTACGGGTCTGGCACGTTCGGGAACACCTCGTTCGGGTACATCCTCTGCATCATCTCCATCATTTGATGGTTCAGCCTCCTCTGTGCCTCATAGCCCGCCTGTTGAGCCGCCATCTGGGTCTCCAACAAAGATATGCGATCATCCTTGTCTTTCAAGGATGCTGTCGAGGCCGGGTCTGATCATCATGAGACCTGTAAATTAAAAATATATATTTAATAAATACATAAATATATAAATTAATTTAAAAAAAAAAAAAAAATCCCAAATAATTTAATCACAAAAAAAGATTTATAGATATTAAAAATATTTAATAAATATATAAAAATAGTTCTAATAAACAAAAAATAGTTTTAATAAATAAAAAATAGTTTAATAATTACAAAAAATAGTTTTAATAATATATATATATATATTAAAAATATTTTTAAATCCCAAATAATAGTTTTTAATCACAAAAAAAGTTTTATAGATATTAAAAATGTTTTGTAAAATCCAAAAAATTGAATTTATATACAAAAAAGATTTTGTAAAATCCAAAAAATCGAATTTATATAGAAAAACCGTTTTGTAAAATACAAAAATCGATTTTATATACAAAAATCGATTTTATAAATACAAAAAAAATAAAAAAATTATAAAAAAATTCTAAACCAATTCAACAAAACAAATTATTCAACCAAATCACAATTCTAAACCTATTATACAACCAAATCACAATCCTAACCAATCACCCTAACAAAAATCTATCAAAACTAAACAAAAACCTAACAAATAGAACCTAAGAGAGTGGGATAGGGTCCTTACATGATTTGTGTAAGAGAAGGGGGAGATCGCGGAGATATCGTCGGATTTCAGGGGGAAATCGCCGGAGAGAAGAGAGGAGTCGCGCAGAAGAAGAAGAGAGAAATGGGGAAGAAGAAGGGGCTCGTGGTTATAAAACCTAGGGTCCGACGGACATTATCCGTCGAAATTCTGTCGGAATTCTAATTTCAATTTTCGCGAAATATTTGCCCGGTAAAATGAAAATATTCTGAGGAAATACCGAGAAACTAGTGTTTGGGGTTTCAAAACATCAATTTTTTTTGCCGTATTTCATTTCTTATACAATTGTAATGCATACCATTGAAGATTCTTTGTATAGATGAGCATAAACCATGAAATAACAAATTTCAAAACTAATTGAAAGTATTCCCTTTACCGTTCATTAAAAGGTATAAGTGTTTCTCTTATGTTGTGGGATTTCGTTCATACAATCGGAAAAGTGTTAATTATACGGTAAGAAACAAATTTTTGACTTCATAATGAACGTAAGACACTTAATAAGGGTTATATAGGTGTTATTCAAACCGCAAAACGTTGTTTTCGGTTTAAAAACCCTATTTCCTCGGATTATTCCGAGGGAATTCCGAGGAAACCCTTTTCTTCCTCGGAATTCCGTCGGAATATTCCGAGGAACTGTGTTTGGGGTTTCACTACGTCAATTTTTTTTTAAACGGATCGATCGATGGATATATGTACCAAAACGCATCGATCGATAGAGTATATCAGGTGTTCCTCGGAATATTCCGAGGCTTTTCAGAGGAAACAGGGTTTGGGGTAACAATGTGATCGATCGAGAACAAAATCTCGTACGTTTTTTTATAAAAGGATCGATCGATGTATATATATCCAAAAACGCATCGATCGATCACTAAGATGGACCAAAGCGTAACAATGTGATCGATCGATTAGATTATCCTATCAATCGATCGAGAATCTCAAGCGTTCCTCGGAATGTCCTCGGAAAATCTTGTAAGTTTTTTTATAAACGGATCGATCGATGGATATATGTCCGAAAACGCATCGATCGATCACTAAGATGGACCAAAGCGTAACAATGTGATCGATCGATTAGATTATCCCATCGATGGATCGAACAAAATCTCGGGAGCCTTTTTTTAAACGCATCGATCGATCCGTATTTGTACAAAAACGCATCGATCGATGCGTGTGCGGGAAACAGAATTCGCTAGTACTACCATGTTCATAATCAAGAATATACCAGTACATCTCGAACTCTAGATGAGTCCAAACATCTCATAAACCTTTCTATTTTTACAATTAGAGCAAGAACATCTTAACATATCTGTTTTTGCTTCCGGTTGTCGGTGAACTAACCCCATGAATTCGGTTATACCTCGTTGGTATTCTTCCGTAAGCAATCTCGTGTTCGGATCCAAATGAGGTCGATCGATCCAAGAACGAAAATAATTTGAAGAAGACATATTTTTTATGAATCAAATTCGTGTGTAAATAGAGTAAGAGGGAGGATGAAGATATGGAGTGAATGAAGAGGAAGAGGACTGCTTGTATTTATAGTTTAAATCCTGCCGACAGACCGAGGAAATTCCGACGGAATTCCGACGCCAACGGCTAGTTCGTCGGAATTTCCTCGGAATTTTGTAAAATCCCCCAACGGCTCTCCAACGGCTATAATATTTCCTCGGAATTCATCGGTTTTTTCCGAGGAACACATTTTTCCTCGGAATTTCCTCGGAATATTCCGACGGATTGATATTTCCTCGGAATTCCGTCGGTATATTCCGAGGAAACCAAATTTTGTGTTTCCTCGGAATTTCCTCGGGATATTCCGAGGATTTCATTTTCCGTCGGATTGTCCGTCAGAATACCGCTGTTTTCTTGTAGTAGTGTAAGTTTTCGAAGTTTTTGTTTATACCTTCAAGTTTTCGAAGTTTTGGAAGTTTTTGTTTATAATGAACGGATAGATGCCCTAAGTTTTCGAAGTTTTTGTTTATAATGAATATTATTATTTGTTCGGTGAAAAATAAAATAGCAATATTATTGAACTACGGGAATTTTTTACTTCCACGTTTGGATATTAGTTTCATATCCGTCCAAACTTCCTTAATCTTAATTGCATGGCTCACATGGTGTATAGTGTGCGGTTCTATCTCGTTAGTTACAAAAATTAGAAGAATTAGGACTACTTATCATTATTCCAAATATGTAAATAAGAATGGATTTTTGTACTTAATTAAATCATAATTGGTGATAATATATGATGACTGAAATATGCACCACCACTTGTTAAATTTTTTTTTATAAGCAATGAAATTCTATCTTGTTTTCCAAAGAGTTATTATATTTGTACATAACATGTTTATGTATATTTGCATTTGCGTGTACATATGTTTGATTACAACTTTAAATCCCATAATAAACATTATTTTGACTAATTAGAGCATCACGAATGTATGGACGGAAGGTCTAAGAGTTTATTCCGTGCATCACTCATCCCAAGCAGATAAATATTTAGCTTCACAAAGCGGAAGATCATGTTTGAAGTTCGGAGCGGCCGTAAGTATTGGCTTGCGCTCAAAGAAGTTTGCAGATTTCAAATGAAAACTCCAAGAAACTATATGCGTTATTGGAAAATCTTCTTGGAATGTAATGGAAGCCAAGTGTATGCCACAACTATATCCTTGTTTTCTATATCTCTGTGATTATGTATCCCTGTTGAAAGCCAAGTGTAATGTTTTTAATAGTATTGAAAGATATAAGTTTCGACTTTTTGGTAAGGGCTAGTTGCAAAGATGCTACTGTTAAACAGTAAAAATTATCAGCTTCATAGAAGTGGTCATTAACTCAACTTAACAGTTCTAATGTGTTTCTCAATTGAGACTTAGAAAATAATATATATGAAGTTACCAAAGGATTACGTTGAGTTTGAAAGGACTTGTCCTCAAAGCCCGAGAGATACCGAGAAGTAGCAAGAAGCAACACTGCAGATGGAGCCTCCGAGATAAATTGACGTCGAGATACTAGACTGAGGTCATCGGCGGCGACCTCTGACACCGCCATACCCACCAAGCGAGGAGAAGTTCTGACAAATACCGAAAGGGAAATAAGCAGAGGAGAGAAGGAACAAGGAAAATCGGAGACATGTAAGAGGTAGCGACGCTCCTAACCACCGCCGACTCTTTAAGACCCAGATCTAACACAGATCTGTCTCAACCAGTGGCGAATCTAGAAAATATTTTGATCCAGGCGAAAATAAAATTTATTAACAGATTATTCTATCTATATACAAGGAGAATTCACTAAAAATTTAAAGAAAATACATTGAAATTTTAAAAGTCACGGTGGACAATTGCCCCACCGTTTGCCCATGTACCTTCGACCCTGGTCTCTCAACCCACCAAAGAACAAACTCCACCGGAACCCTTTGACAAAACCCCAAAATGTTTCCTCACCGTTACTCCAAAGAGGACACATACACCTACAACACCCATTTTTGGTCCACTAGAGAGAATTTACCGGAAGAAAATCAGAGTAGAGAGCATATAGGAAAAAGGCTAGGGAAGAGAGAAAAAAGGTGGGAGGTTGTAACCAAAGCAAAGGAGACAGAGGGGTGGTGACTGGAGACTCGAGGTGTCACCAACCACCAAAAAAGAAATTCTAGATCAGACTTGAGTGAGGGAGAAAACTAAAGAGAGAAGTTTTTGGGATCTTCCCCCTCCTCGATTGTTGTATCCATTATTATCGCAAAAAATTATTATATTGCGAATTTTCTCTCAAGGTCTTTTTGTTTAGCTTATTTGCGCCTTTTTATTCTTTCCATGATGCAGTTACACTACAAGAAAACACGCCGAATTCCGACGGAGGTTCCGATGGATTTCAATGTCGTCGGACGTTTGTGACGGATTTCCGACCAATTTCCGACGAAAACCAAAAATTTGAAGTTGTCGGAATTCCGTTGGCCATTTCCAACAGAATTCCGACGAAACATGGCTCGTCGAAATTTTTCGACGACTTTTCGACGACATTCCGATAAAACATGTAACCGTTGTAGTCGTCGGAAATTCATCAGAAATATACCAACGAACTTTCGACGACATTCCGATTAACAGATATAACCGTTACCGTCGTCGGTATTCCGTCGGAATTTTCCGACGAATTTCCGACGAACCATGTGACCGTTGCCGACAAATATATATGACCGTTGTATAGCCGTTTGAGATTAGAAAATACCGACGGTATTCTGACGGACTGCTTTACATCCGTCGGATGGCCGTAAGCAATTTCCTATAAATACAACCCTCCTCATTCAACTCATTCACACTTCATTCTCTCTTCATTCTCTTTAGTCATAACAATTCCGTGAAAATCATGTCTTCAGAAGTTTATTATCGTTCGTGGATGGATAAACCTCATTTGGATCCCAACACCAATTTGCTTACGAAAGAATACGTTCAAGGGATTGGAGAATTCATGAGGCTTGTTCAACAGCAACCGGATGCAAAAAGTGGTATGTTAAGATGTCTCTGCTCTACTTGCAATAATAATAAGGTTATAAAAGAATTTGATGTTTGGACTCATTTGTATATGAAAGAGTTTTCACGTAATTATAAAGTTTGGTACCTTCATGGGGAAACTGGTTATGAATATGGTAGTACTAGCGAACCTCAGCCTGTTAGTGAACTTCAGCCTGATATTAGGTTAGAAGAATCTAGAACGAATATAGATTATGGTGTAGGTACTGAGCAGATGGTACATGATCATTATAGAGGGGAAGAACCAAATCCCGAATCTAGGAGATTTTTTGACATGTTGGATGCAGGAAAACAACCTTTGTATCAAAATTGTAGAGATGGTCATTCAGTCTTATCATCTGCAACTAGATTAATGGGTATTAAGACAGACTATAATTTGGCTGAAGAATGTATTGATGCGATTACTGATTTTGTCAAAGGTATTCTACCTGAGGATAACCTTGCACCGGGTTCATACTACGAGGTTCAGAAACTTGTTGTCGGTCTTCAACTACCGTACGAAGTGATAGATGTATGTATTGACAACTGCATGATCTACTGGAGAGCGGATGAGACACGGAATGTATGCAAATTTTGTGGGAGACCTCGTTATCAGGAGACGAGGGGAAGAGTTTCGATCCCGTTCAAAAGAATGTGGTATTTGCCTTTGACGGAAAGATTGAAGAGGTTGTATCAGTGTGAGCGCACAACAAAAGCAATGAGATGGCATGCAGAGCATTCCACAAATGGTGAGATTAGACATCCTTCAGATGCGAAGACTTGGAAATATTTCCAGTCAACATATCCAGAATTTTCGGAAGAGAGAAGAAATGTTTATCTTGGATTATCTACTGATGGTTTCAGCCCATTTGGAAAGCATGGAAGACAGTATTCTCTATGGCCAGTTATTGTGACACCGTACAACTTACGGCCGAGCTTGTGCGTGCGACGAGAGTTTTTGTTTCTCTCAATTCTCGTCCCCGGGCCAGATCATCCTAAAAGATCACTAGATGTGTTTCTTCAACCACTGATATATGAGTTGCAACAACTATGGGCGCATAGTTTTAAGACATACAATGTTTCGTGCAAAGAGGACGTCAGATGTAGGTGGACATGAAAACATTCGAGTCAGTGCGGTTGGAGAGCTACATAATTGGCACAAAAAGAGTATTTTCTGGGATCTGCCATATTGGGAGAGTCATCTATTGCGGCATAATTTAGATGTCATGCATATTGAGAAGAACTTTTTCGACAATCTGATGAACACAGTCCTTAACATCCAAGGTAAAACGAAGGATAATTTGAAGTAAAGGTTGGATTTAGTCGATATCTGTGATCGTTCTGAACTTCACGTTGATGAGAACGGTACGGCCCCTTTTCCCATTTATCGGCTGGATGGTGCTAGAAAAGAAGAGTTCTTTGATTGGATTACAGATAAAGTGAAATTTCCTGACGGATATGCATCAAATTTGGGGAACTGCGTTGATAGAAGCGAAGGAAAGTTTACTGGCTTGAAGAGTCATGATTGTCATGTAATTATGCAGCGCCTCCTTCCGTTTGGTTTTTCAGCATTATTGCCACGTAATGTTCATGAAGCAATTGCATGTATCTTATATTTTTACAATTTAATTTATTTTTATATTTAACAATTATGCTTATATAAACTTAATACTTATGAAAATTATGTATTTTATCTATGTAGAGATAAGTGTTTTCTTCCGCGACTTATGCAGCAGAGTAGTGACTGAAGAGGGTATTAATAATTTGAAGACAAACGCACCAGTCAGCATGTGCAACCTTGAGAAGATATTTCCTCCATCATTCTTTGATGTAATGGAACATCTTGCTATTCATCTCGCAAGAGAATTGGAACTTGGTGGTCCTGTGCAGTACAGATGGATGTATATTTTTGAGCGTTATATGCATCATCTGAAGAAGATGGTCAAAATCCAAAGCAGGGTGGAAGGATCTATAGTGGCATAGGTGATCAATGAAGAAACTGCAATCTTTGCTGAAAATTATTTTCCACCAAAAGTGCATACAAAACACCGAACACCTGCTCGGCATGATGACAGAGGGGAGAGAGCAACATATCATGTTACTGTCCCAAGCATGTTCAAGGAAATAGGACGACTTAGTGGAAAATTCACGAAGCGGAGACTTACGGACACTGAGCACGCTCATTTGCAAACATATTTACTCACCAACTGTGAAGATGTTCTACAATATGAGAGGTAAAAATATTTATTCATTTATTGTTAGATTAATATTCAATAAATTTATTTCATATTGATAATATTTTTGTATATAGTGTATATATGGCGGAGTTGCGTATGACTCACAGGCATGCAACAGAAGATGAGCTTCAACAACTTAGAGATAACGGACTTGCTGCGTGGCTTCGTAGTTATTTGAGTCATATATCATTTGCAAACATATTTGCTCACCAAACCTTGTTTTATCTCAATTGTTTAGGGTTTTGGAAGTTAGATCTCGGATTTTAGGTTGTTAGATTGAAAATTTTAGGATTGAATGATAGTTTAGGACATATAAGTTAGGATTGTTGTTTGGATTGTTGTTTTAGTTTTTTTGGAATTATTTTTTGTTTTTGTTAAAATTCAAAACGTTTTACTATTTTTAAAACGTTTTTTGATTTTTAAAAACGTTTTTCAAGTTTCCAGTAATAAACTATGTATAATAAAACTTATTTAAAAATATTTAACAACATTTTTCTATATTTATAATTTTTTTATAATTTTGTATACATATATATATATATCATGTATAATAAAAAATTTTAAATTTTTTATAATTTTTTATAAGTTTCCAGTAATAAACTATGTATAATAAAACGTTTTTAAAATTTTTTAAAAATATTTAACAACATTTTTCTATATTTATAAATTTTTTATAATTGTGTATACATATATATATATATATATATAAATCATGTATAATAAAAATTTTTAGAATTTTTATAATTTTTTATAAGTTTCCAGTAATGAACTATGTATAATAAAAGGTTTAATAGTTTTTTTTAAAACGTTTATAAAACCTTTTGTAAATATATAAATGAAAACATTAAAAATAGAAATGATTCGAAAAGATTTTTGATGTATTAATTATTTTTTTGGGTCCGAGGATGAACCCCGCCCCGCAGCCCGTCTTCGACGTAGTTCGGTGAGCAGTTCCCGTGCATCGGGATCGTCTCACGAACAAAATTCGGTTTCCGCATATATTCCCGCTCCAGCTCCCGCTGCCCCTCCCGCTGCTGGTCAATAGGTGCCGGGGGTCATGCCAGTTGAACTATTGGTTCAACAACCAGGTCGAGAGCATCTCCCGGTTCTCCAACCCAACCCACGACGAGGACATAGCACTTGGTTAGTATTTTTTTTATTTGTAGCATTATGTTTTTTTTCATTAATTAACTTGCTAACTTGTATTTTTTTTAAAAGTTCACCAAGTCGAGAAATGGCATTAGCAGGAGCATCAACCAGATGATGTACTCCATGCTCCGTTTTGGATATTCAAAGTGAAGTATGATCCCTTCCGACGAACGAGAGTTGTGATTTCGTCAGTTTGCGGTAGTAACTCTTCATTTTTTTTAAGTATTTACATTTTTTTAAATATATTTACTTATTAATTATGTTTGTTTTGTAGCAAGAGTTCAACTGGCACTTCGATCTCACGGAAACAGTCCGTAAGAAATTCAACGAAAATGCCATGGACTCTTATACGAAGCAGATGAACGCGTGGAAGACAGTTTGGCAAAAGAACAAGGCCACGGTTCATCAACGGGACGGTGTGGGAGCAGTTGATAGCTCATTGGGAGAAGAAAGAAACTGCAGAGACGTCTTCTAGGAACTCCAAGAACCGGAAGAGCGATCGTGGCGGGAAAGGTATGTATGTGCACAACCTCGGCGTTTGCTCTATGTCTACTTAGGAGGATGAACTTGTAAGTTTTTTATTATTATTTATCTTTATATTTTTTAAATAAATATTTTATATATTCCTTGGCTAATAATGGCGTTTTTTTAGATCGAAGCAAATGACGGTAATCCCGTTGATCGTCTCCAACTCATTAAGGTGACTCACACTAACAAGAAGACGGGTCAAATTCAGGACCTCGTGATCAAAGGTGTCGTTGATTTGGTGGAAGCTGAAATAGCATCTCAATCTCAGCCTCTCTCTGATGACGGAGATTCTACGGGAGCTTCAACCAACTTGTCTCTATTGCAAATAAATGAGATGGTTGAAAAGGTAATTTTTTTTTATTAATATTTTTTTTTTATAATGTCGATTACTAACTTGTACCTATTTACTAACTTTAAATATTTTTGTAGGCGGTTCCTAAAAGGAAAGGATGCCATTTAGTTGGGTTGGCCCGCCGTGCTTCTTTGTTTCCGACATCTTCTTCGCAAGCTCCGTATGCCGATCCCATGATTCTCGAGGAGCTACATGACAAAGATGAACGGATTGGGGCATTGGAGGAGCAGAACACCACTATCCTTTCTGAGAATGCCACTATCCGTTCGGAGAATGCCACTATCCTTGCTGAGCTGGCATCCTAGAAGAAGTTCAACACCGAGATAATGCAGAAGCTAGATCGTTTGATGTCTTCGAGTTCTTAGTTTTTTCTGCTTTTTAAAACTTTCTGAATGTTTTTTTTCTATTTCGGTTTGTATGAATTTTAAACTTTCTGAATGTTTTTTTTCTATTTCGGTTTGTATGAATTTAAATTCTATAATATTATTAGTTTTAAATTTCAGATTTTATTTATTTATTAATTAATTTTTAATATAAAAAATATATAAAAATGCAAAATTAATTTGTTTTTAAAATTGATATATTCCGACAAATTGTGGGCGTCGGAATATACCGACGGACTATGGTTCGTCGGAAAATACCGACGGAGAGGATTCCTCAAAAAATTCCGACGAACCATTGTCCGTCGGTATCTTCCGACGAACCATAGTCCGTCGGTATTTTCCGAGGACTACGTTCGTCGGAATAGTCCGAGGAACGTTCTCCGTCGGTATATATTTTTTCCGATGAACTCTGGTTTCGTGTGTCCGCATCGGAATATCGTCGGAAGTTCGTCTGAATGACGTTTCTCGGTATTCGTCAGAAAGTCGTCGGAAGGTCTGACGAAATTCCGACGAATACTTTTTTCCGACAAAAAGATACCGACGAATTGGTTCGTCAGAAATTCGTCGGAATCGGTCTATTCCGACAAATTTCTGACGATTTCGGCCATCAGAATCCCCCTGTTTTCTTGTAGTGTTATGCTGATGGGAACTTTGGTTTATGGAATAACATACACTTTCCCTGAATACATTTTTCACTTTCTTGTATTTGCTCTTCTTAAGGTATGCACATGTGCTCCTTTTAAAGATTTGATCACATCATATTCGTAAGCTTATGGTATTTTATTTATTTTTATTGTAGAAAAGATCTCTAAGACAATTAACAAGCTAGTACATCCAAATGTTCCTTTTTAAACCTCGCATTTGACGGATTCACAAACGCCACCCAAGACTCCATTGCTTCAAGGTATGTACTATATATTTATCTGAAATTGCAATAAAACAAAAACTTCACAATCCTCAATCTACAATAATCAAATTAATATACAAATGATAGGTATCCGAAAACCGAAACTTGGGACATAATGCTAGAAATGAATTTATGGGACACAATATACAACATGGTCTACAAGTTTAGGTTTTGAATCATTTCTGTAAGCAGCATCTAGAAGCGGCATGAGACATTCTGAAATACTGTACTTGCGGTGCAGTGGAACAAAGATTCATCTTTATGATGATAAGTAACTTCAGGTCATTAGCTAACACGACCTTATCGATGACCAAGAAGTTTGTTAGCATCGTTGTCATCGGTAGTAAGCGAGAATAATTTTTCATTGAAGCATGGGGATGCGTTTCGAAGGTGTTTGGTTGTTTATTTTAGCTGTAGAAAGAAAACAAAAGGTAGAGACGATATATGTTGCTCGATATCTGCTGCTCTGCAGCAGAAGAGGCTTTGACTCTTGTTTTCTTTTGGTATTCATAGTATTTCATCCTCTTTGAATCTTCAATACCCAAAATTAAATTGCGTTCAATCCAGTTTGAAATTGTTTCTACATATGGTTTAAATTTAGATAGATTTACGGCTGATGTAAAGCCGTTCATGTTCTCACCAGAGAAATAAGAAAACAAAAATTTCTTTGTTGATGAAACAAATAAATTTAGCTAAAATGGTATGTTGAAAAAGTTGGCTAAAATCGTTAGAGTTCTAGTTATATGTAAATTAGGTAAAGGGTTTGAATCTTTTGAGTTACATATTTTTTTGACTAAAATTTGTTATTAAACGACGTAGTTTTAATTACTGTTAAATAATTGATATTAGCACGTACAAATATTTTATATTGCAAATTGACCGATATTTGATGGTTAAAATGTGGAGTTTTTTACAAGGAATGGCCTATGGTGGCCAAGGGGGTGACACCTGCTACCACAAAAAAAATGAAATATTTAATTCAATATCTTCAAATAGAACTAATACGAAGAAACTACGTCTAATTTGATTTATACATTAATTATTATTGTTTTTTTCCTTAAATTTTCAAAACAGCTCATACTTCCTTTTTTTTTCTTCTTGCATTCTCTTTCCTCTTACACTCCCTTTCTTTTTAAATCTTTTTTCTTACACTCTCTTTCCTTCTATTTATCTTATCTTTCCCCCTACTTCAATTCTTTTTTCTCTAACACATTTTTTACCTACAATTTTTTCTTAGCAAAAGAACATTATATTCTCTTGTTTATCTTCTTGTACATATTACACAAATTGTCTTTTTAAGTTCACCCAATTTGATAGAGAAATTGAATTATTATCTCTTTTTTCGTTCATCAGTCTACATTATGAATTTATAAAAAAATATCTTACACATTTGCGAGACATTTTTTACTTATATGTATGTCTTATAGATTGATAAGAAATAATAAGTTTTCAATAAATATTTTAAGTACTGAAGATTCTATTCAAAACCTCAATTTTTTTCAGCCCCAAACCTCTGTTGATCTCCTCTTCTTCTTTATCTCGTCCTTGTTACCATATTTCAAATGTTGAATCTTCTCTCTTACTCAGTTTTAGGCATCAAACTATGCGTTAGCTAACTAAACATGTATCACATAATAAATTATGTACCAGATAAGAAACCATTTAACAAACAATGTATTAAATCACACCATGTATCAATTCATTTGTCAGCTAATAAACCAAGTAGGCCTAAAACAAAATATCAAAAATGTACAAGCTGACAAACCATTTATTAGCTACACAGATAATGTATCAATTAACAACACGTCTTTTGTAACATTATACCAACCATATATAAATCTTTGGTATCAAACAATATATAGGCGAACAAAACATGTACCATGTAACAAATCATTTATTGGATAACAAACTATTTGTCTAACAACATATTAACTCACAAACTATGTATCAACCCATTTGTCAGCTAAGAAATCAAGTATCAAACAATGTACAAGCTAACAAACCATTTATCAACTACACAAACCATGTATCAACTACACAAACCATTTATCATTCTTTGATATCTAACTATGTACCTGCTAACAAAACATGTATCATGTAACAAATCATTTATCAGATAACAAACAATTTATCAAAAAAGTATTAACTCACAAACCATGTATCAACCCATTTGTCAGCTTACAAATCAAGTATAACACAATGTACAAGTTGACAAACCATTTATCAGCTACACAAACCATTCATTAATTACCGATGAGTCTTTTGTAACATCACACCAACCATTTATCAATTTTGTGGTATCAATCTGTGTATTAGGTAACAAAACATGTACGAGATGACAAATATTTATCAGATAAAAAAACTATTTATCAAACAATGTATTAACCCAAAAAAACATTTATCAACCAGCTTATCATCTAACAAACCATGTATCAAACAAATATAAGCTGACAAACCATTTATCAAAACATTTATCAGGTAACAAACCATGTATCGAATAAAGACATGTATTTTATAACATTTTACCAACTATTTATCAATTAGCGTTGCACTGTTATAACAGCTAACAAAATATGTATTTCTAAAGAGTAGAAAATATAAGAACCGATAAAATTGAAGATCAACTATAACATTTATTATTTTTGAGTAACTGAGTTAATATCAGGTAACATAAATGTTAACAAAATGAAAAATATCGGCTAACATAAAGATATAACAAAATTGAACATTCGCAAGAACATTCTTATTATTGATAATTGAAAATAAAGTACGATTCATAATTGAAGGCGGCGGTATCAATGAGAGATAACCACGATTTTACCTTGTATTTATATGTCATCGATTGAGGAAATGAACTTGCGGTATCTCTGAAATCGCTGGATACCAGATGATCACTATGGAGATTTAAAGCCACATATGAAATGGATGGTGCAAATTCAAAGTGAGTTGGATGTGGATTGATAAAAATTGTTATAATAATTAGAGATTAAAGTTAACAAACAGAGGATATAATTCGTAAGTAAGGGGAGAGGAAAGAAAAGTAGGAGAGAAGATGACAAAAAGGTAGGAGAGAAGATGAGAGAGAGAGATGTGAGAAAATAGGAGGATGAGCACTTGTCCGACATAGTAAAGGAGCTCTATGCGATAGAGTTGGCGTAGGATGTAGGGGAAAATTGGAAATTAATGAGTGGGGAGAAAGTGGAGAATAGATCTCTAATATTTTGTTCATTTGGGAGTCTGATAGCCAATTTTCTCAAAAACAATTATTAATATCTTTTATAATTAAAAAAAGTTGGCCCCATAATTTTTTTTTGCCATCACAGTTCATTCAATTGTGTTATAGCACAAACATCATCTATAAATATATTTATTTTTAGAAGTGATATACTTATACTAATTTTTTTAACTTATTTACAAATTAAGAACACTAATCTACTTTTCTTTTTCGTGTGTTCTTTGTCATCTACGAAAAAGTGGTACCTGCTTTGTATTTGTTAATTTTTTTCCATTAATTTCCATAGTTATAGTTTATTATAATTGTATAAGTTTAAAAGTAAAGAAATTTGATATAGTTATAAAAACAAAACTCTTCTACTGCTAAAACGTGCCTTTGAGTAATTTTAAAAGTGGATTAGTTGACTTGGTTTCTTGATGTGATGATAAAACAAGTTCTTAGTCAACGTTGCCGTCTCTTAGATTGTCAAAGTTAATTGATTTCATACCTTATGACTATATTGTTTTTGTTATCATATGGTGTATTATATTAATCAACTGAACATTTACAAAAGTAGGAAATGATCCAAAACCGAAAGCTCACAAGAGAGACACAATACATCGACTAAAAACAACAAAGGGAGAAAGTAAGAAAGAACACAAAATTGAGCAACAACCTTGACAAAGAATCGTGACACAGTGCTGAGGAAAACACACCAAGATAGCAGACCACGATCTAACTCCACACATTGATTGAAACAGGTCTGAAAGATGATGAAGGACCTGCTCAAACTTCCTATCCAACTTAAGCTACGACCAGTTGCGAGCTAAGAAAAATCCATTTAGATAAAAATATGTAGGTATATAAAATAATGAAATTCAACCAATTAATCAAGATATATTAAAATTTTATGCGTAAATTAAATTTTAAATTTATATGTGTCAAGTGACCCACATGCTTGTTCACTGGCTCTGAATATAGTTTAACACAACTTTTTTTTTTGTTTTTCAGAAAAATTCATTGGAGAAAACAATACAAAATATCTTCTTCATTACTTGAGACCAATATCGATGATTTGACATCTAAACTTGATGAAAGGAAAGACAAAATAAAATCTCCTCTCCTACGTGATATTGACATTGATAATTTGCCAACTGACCCTGGTGAAAAAAAAATACATAATTTATTATCCTGCAATCAAAGAGACGAGGTTAAACGAAAATATCTAACTAAACGTTCATATCAATCTTATGGTAATAAATTTAAACAATATCGATATGAATTCAAGAAAGCGATTCAATCCAGATTGGTTTGATCCGTATGGTAGTTGGCTAGAGTATAACATATCAAAAAGTTCATTTTGTTTGTATTGCTACTTATTTAAACATGAGGTACATAAACAAGGTGGAAATGATGCATCTGCGGAAGAAGGGTTTAATAGTTCGAATAAAATATAGAGATTTCGAACTCAGTTTTCATATTATTTATGCTCAGATATGTGAGGATTTGATGAATCAAAATCAATCTATAGTATATGCTCTATTTAAGCAAGATGATAAGTTAAGAAATGAGTATCACATTTCTTAAATGCTTCTATTGATGCTTCCAGATTCTTGTTATGAAAAGGATCACATTTTCGTGACCGTTCTTGTAAACAAGAAGATATGTTTCGAGAAATTTTAAAGTGAAGATTTAGAAAAAGAATCAATATTGGTGATGTTAAGGCTAGGACATGATAAAATTAGGACCGTTATTTATGAAGATGATATACCATGGGTTTTACCACATTTAAACCATGATACATGACCTTTATTTAGACTATTATATGGGCATGGAGAACTTTGGTGATTTTGGAGCCTTTTGAGGTGCAGAACTGCAAAGATGCGTCAGATGTTTAGCAATGAGTGGAGACCTTTCCACGGTTTATTGAGCCCATCTTTTGACACAAGATAGAGATTTGAGTTATATTTCCAATGCCGCCAGTTTGAGGTCAGTCACCATCTTATAGCAGAAGTTATGCCCGATTTACTGAATAGTGGTACGTCTGTCTCGCGAGAGAAAGTTGTCGAGGAGATGAAGAAATGTCGATCGACAACAGACCCTTGGTGTCGATCGATGGTGAACCCAGAAGACGGGCCGAGCCTATTTTTTGACCGCCTTAAGCCCAGAAGTCGCCAATTATTACCAAAATGCCTCTGCATGACTTAAACTCTATTTATATGTTTTCTAAACCATTGTTGACGGCTACGCTTTCTTTTATTCATAGTTTTAGGTTAGGAGGGAAGAGAGAAACTCTTTCAGAGTCCTCTTGGAACTCTTGTGGTTTTATGATTGATTTCTATTCATTCTATTCATCTATGATTTTCTGTGACAACTATCATGTTGGAATAGATCACATGCTACGTTTTGGGATTAATTAGGGTTTTGAAGGATTAGCCAAAACTATAGAATTGCTAAGGTGATACTTAGACATCCTTCATTAGAATTGATCTTACTGCTTGTGTTCTAGAGTAGCTAACTAGAACCCTGATATTAGGATGTGGACAACAACGGCGGTAGATTTTGCACCAGAATAGATTCTATTGAGTTAGGATTGGTAGAAACAAGCGACAGCTGATTTAGTTAAGATTAGTGAACACACCGATCAGATCAATAATGATTGCCTAATAAATCATCAATCGACGCTAACCCAATAGTATCGATCGACGCTTTGTCCGTATCAACAAGTGACAGCTGAGTTATTGGACTTAGTCACGATAAGACTCGCATACGAAAACTGGATATCTTTGCATTAGAATTCGAGTTCTAAGATTGTCATCACACATCGTTGCATTTTATATCTCTATAATCTTGATTGCCTGAAACCCTAAGCCTAGCAACCCTCCTTCCATCAAACAACTCATCAATCTACTGAACAACTGCTTTGTTCACCTTTGTTTACTGCTATTTATTACTTTCATAATTATTACCTAGCTTAATCGCGACTGTATTGAATTATTTTGTGCCCACGCTTCCTGTGAATTCGATCCTTAAGTATTACAACTAAACCTCTTATTTGAGAGGGTAAAGTCACTCCTTAGGGTAATTTGAGTGTATCAGAAGACCTACAAATACTAGTTGGGATTCTCATCACAAAACATAGTTGAGGTTGGAAGAATTATTTTCTACTACAATTAAAGTTCTTGAGTATATCCAAGACGAAGGTTTGGAAGACTTACAGAAACGTCAAGCATGTGATCTTCTCAAATTCTTTCACACATTTGATTATGTGTTCTATTTGCATCTTATGTTACTTATTTTGGGACTCACTACGAATTTGTCATTGGCTTTGCAACAGAAAGACTAAGATATTTTGAATGCTATGTCACTGGTAAAATCCACTAACGTAGAGCTGCAGAAGCATAGAGATGATGGTTAAGATTTCTTATGGCCAAAATTGCTCTTTTTGTAAGAACATAATGTTAAAATTCTCATCATGGAAGAAGATTTTGTTGATTTTAAGAAGTCAAGAAAGAGACCAACATAACCCATATGCATTATTATAAAGTCAGTTACTTTTGCACAATTTTAGATTTGCCTATTCAAGAGTTTAACGATTGACTTTTAGAAGTAATGATTGATCTACTTATTTGTAGGCTTCTTTAAGCCAAATTGATTCATTCCATGGGTTTGACAAGGAGAAATTGGTGCAATAGAGAATCTTGGAGACTTTTCTGTTTGATGGTGAAAACTCAAAGCATTTTGCACATTTTTTTGTTTACAGGCTTTTGAAATTAGTTCTAATTTTACCGGTTGCCACTACAAATGTTGAAAAGTGTTTTTTTTTATTGAATGAATGTTAAATTATATTCATCAAAAAAACCTTTTGGTACATCAAGTGCAGCATTGTTTGAAAAAGAAACTAAGTTTTACTGAGAAAAACTATCTACAACTGAACCAATACTGAAGAATGTTCTCATATTTACTCTCTCCTTTTGCAGTGAGAGTGCTAAGCTTGTTTCGAACATTCTTGCCGATGAGTTTGATTAGAAAATTTTTGTGAAAAGATATTTTTTAGCAATGAAACTAGTGAATACATCTGCACGAAATGAAATTGGACATCAGTTTTCAAATGATGGTGTGATTGCTTTACTGAAAGAGAATTGTTTGATTCAGTTTCAAATGAAAAAAATGATAAATGTTTTTTTTTTAAATGATGAATGAGCTTAGAGTTGTTTTATAAGAGATTTTTATCATATTTGTTAAAAAACAATTTGTTGCAAATTAATGAAATATTAAGTTTCACTTTAATTAATTGTATTTTTATTTTGTCCTATTGTATTTATTTTCTAGATATGCCACTGATTTTTGATAGTATAATTAAAATTATAAGATAATAATTAATTGAAGATTTTTTTTCCAGAAAACCTTAACCAAAACAAGCGAATTTGAATTCATACTATTAAAAATTTCAGAAGTTAACATCAAAATGCTATTTCACATCCACACCTTACGTTAAGTTTTGCGATGCAATTTTTTTTTACTATATGACATAAATTTATGCGTGCAGCTGAAGCTTTGGAAGTGAATCATGAGAAATATGATTAGGTTAGTAAATTCTGTTATAGGTTTCATGTGCATTTTAACTGTTATTAGAGAATTCTATTTAGCTTGGATTTAAAAACAAGTCACGTTTCCTTTTCTTTTTACAATCACTCATCTTTATATTTATTTGCAAATAATATAGAATAATATAACAATAACAAACTATGATATTGTAGTACATTGATTTTCTCCAGAATGTCGAGAAGTATGATGGATTTTGATTTGGTTAATACAAATTTGCAAAGATTATTATATGGTACTATAACATTTGTATAAGATGAATAGCAATTAAAGTTTTTACTATTTTTTATGACATGGATTTTCTTCCATTGTTAACAATATTAGTTAGGTGAGATATAACAATCATGAACCAAATATAAAGCACATTTTAGTTTATTACTAGATTTTCATTCGCGCTATCAAAACTGTATTATTCTTGTTTACAAAATTATATTTAGTGAAAATTATAGGGATTATATCCACAATTTATGTATTTTAAGTTTTATAATATTTTATTTAAATATGTGTATATTATTTATTTAAAAAAAAATTAAGTTAAGTTTGAATTTTAACAAATATTATAATCACTATTATATAAATATTTTCTTAATTAAAATATTTCGGAATTTTAAAAATAATTTATGATAAATATCAATTTTTTTTTAGTTTTATTACATGTGTATAAGTTTATATTTCAGTCTTATATTTATAAAATAAAGCGAAAATATTAACTTGAGATGTAAATTTATTCATATTTTAGATTTCTTAATAGTAATTTTTAATACTAATTTCAAAAAAGTAATAATTTATTCTATTATCTAACCCATACTAGAACGTTGATATCATAAAAAATTCTTAAATTTACCTCTGATAAAGTAATTGTTATAATTTTAGTATGTATTTCATTGATTTGTTCAATTTTTTTACGGAATAACATATAGTCTTTTTTGTTCAACACGTAATAACATATAATCATATAAAATTTTATTTGGGGTTTTAATATTATATAGTTGAATTAAAATTTTATATAAATATAACGACATAATAATCATAGATTCAAATTAGAATAATTCGTATATTTGGTGTTAATTGCATTTTTAGTTTATTTTTAACAAATTAAAATGGAATAATACATCTTTTAACAATTTCTCAATAGTCAAATTTTGGTTTATAAAATTGTTATATAAATGAGTAATGTGTGTTAAATCGTCTCATATGTTATTAATAAGTGGGGAATTTGCCAAAACTAACCCACAACTTGATTTTAACCCTAAACATATACTCAAACTTGAATCAAATGCAAAACTAACCTAAAAGCCTTGTGAAATTACAGTCCAGCCCCTTGTGACCAAACAAGAAAACAGAAGCCATTTTTACGAATATAGCCCTAGTAAGTCGTCTGAGTCGTCTGAGATGTTGGAAGTCGTCTGGACGACTTCAAAGTAAGTCTTCATGTGTAGCTGATTTTAAAAATAATTTTAAATTTTTTAAAAAAATATTTTGATAAGCGAAAAATTAAAATCATGTAATTATAAACAGTTTTAACTGATATAAATTAAAATATAACAAAATTGAATTGTTTTCAACATACATGAGTATAAGTAGTGAATCATGGTATTCTTTGGTCTAGGGTTTGACAACATATGTTGTAGTATTGTATGTATACTTAGGGTTAGATTTTGGAAAGCTTGAATGTTTTTTTGAAAAATTAATTTTTTACCTATACATGTTTATTTTTGTGTATAATAAACACTTTTGAAGTTTAATTTGATTTTATAAAGTGTTTAGTTAGTTAATTAAGTTTAGGGGTTATGTTTAGGGTCTAGACGACTTACATTTCAGTCGTCTGGTGAAGAAATTAAAACAGACGACTTATATGTAAGTCGTCCAAATATTCCCGCCTAAAATTTTTAAGAAAATTATTGTCTCGCTTAAATAATTTAAACAAGACGACTTACTTGTAAGTCGTCTGGGAAGTCTTCTATTTTAGTTTCCCACTAAAAATATTTTAATTTCCCGCTAAAAATATTAAAGTGTTCTGGACCGTCTAGGAAGTCGTCTGAATCAAAAATATTTAACCTAATTGGATTTCTTATCTCCCTATATAAAGAAAAATTTACACATTTTCTCTCCTCCTCTCAAATAGCTGCAACAAAAATGTAATGTTCATCACTCTAAAACTCTTCAACCTCTCTCTAATCTCTTTGACTTGAAAACACCAAACTTTATATGAATTTTTCAGTTTTGTCTCATGTCTTTCTTACTAATCTATCTTTTTTTTGCAGGTTTATAATCAGATGGTACTCATCTTCCACTCATTTAATGGTAGATCTATTAATTTTAGATATGTATTTTTGTGTGTTGTATAAAGGTAGATTTATCTAATCTTCCACTCATTTTTTCTGTTTTTAAGCCATTTGAACGTTTTTGGATATGCAGGTTTTTCAGATCTGGATTTGATATGCAGGTTTTTCAGATCTGGAAGACTTCTGGGACGACTTACCTGTTAGTCGTCTAAAATATAATGCACTAGACGACTTCCAGGAAGTCTTCCAGACGACTTCCATTTCAGTCGTCTAGACTTTCTGAAAGTCGTCTAGACTTCCTGGAAGTCATCTCGACTTCCTGGAAGTCTTCTGACAAAGTCTTCTTCCATATCAAGTGGAGTCCAAGCTTATCTTTGTAGAGGAATGATCTATAATAGTTTTGTTTGTAGTCTGTTTTGTGAATTGCATGTCTACTCTTTTAGTTGTGATTTTTTTGTAAAATCAGTAATAATGTTTCCCAAGATGTAATACATGTGCTAACTATGTGTTTACACATTTACAAATCAATGAAATAATAAAATTCAATAGGTTTTTTTCTATCAATAATAAACAAATCAATGAAATAATAAACTTCAGTAGTCCGTCTTCCGCTGATCCTCTCACTATTTCTTGCGCATATAACAATGCTCTGTATGAAGTGGTGTAATCAAGTGTCATGCCAAACATGTCTATCACTTGAAACATGAATAGGAGGAAGGTCTGGAGCCATCTGTTGTAATGAGTAGGTTAACTCCACAGACTTTGTGTTCATGTCCAGGTTATAATCTTCTTGAGCCATTGCAACAATGTCAGCATGTGTCGAACCTTCACTCAAAAATAACATTCTCGCTCCTTTGAAATGATCAACCACAAAATTCCAACATCCATCTTTCAACAATCATTCTCCATACACTGCATGTAACTGACGCATCATCTGAAAAAGTCAAAATAAAATACATAGCAAACTTAGAACAAAGAAAACGAAAGTTTATTAAAGATCGAAGCGGACGACTACAATCTAAGTACTCCTGACGACTAAACTATACGTCGTCTGGTCAACGCAAAAGTTATTTTTGCAATTGACTTTGAAATCTATTATTTCAGACGACTGAAAAATAAGTCGTCTACTTTTGTTTGGTTAAAAAAAAACTCCAAAAAAGCTAGACGACTTACATTTCAGTCGTCATAGGTTAGTTTTGCATTTGACTGGATTATTTCAGAAGTTTGACTTTCCTGGACGACTTACATTTCAGTCGTCTCGTGAAAATTAAAATAATAATATTTTTTTAAAACTAGACGACTTACAATTAAGTCGTCATAGGTTAGTTTTGCAATTGAAAAAAAAACTTCAATATTTAATTATATATAGACGACTTATAATTCAGTCGTCCGTCAGACGACTTACATGTAAGTCGTCCAGGATTTACGAGGTTTGACCAGAATCTCGGAATAAAATCCTGGACGACTTACATGTAAGTCGTCGGGCGGATGACTGAATTGTAAGTCGTCTGGGTATGATTAAATATTGAAGTTTTTTTTTCAATTGCAAAACTAACCTATGACGACTTAATTGTATGTCGTCTAGTGTTAATAAAATATTGATATTTCAATTTTCACCAGACGACTGAAATGTAAGTCGTCCGGGAAAGTCAAACTTCTGAAATAATCCAGTCAAATGCAAAATTAACCTATGACGACTGAAATGTAAGTAGTCTAGGTTCTTTGGAGATTTTTTTGTAACCAAACAAAATCAGACGACTTAACTTTCAGTCGTTTCAGAAAACCGATTTCAAAGTCAATTGCAAAAATAACCTCTGCGTTGACCAGACGACTTCCAGGTAAGTCGTCTACAGCCAGACGACTTAACGAACAGATCTGGAAAAAAACTCGATTTCATACCTTAAATTGGTGATATAACTTTCTTAGCACACATAAGGCTTCTCCAAGCACACAAAATCTCAAACGAAGGTGACCTACCCAGAATCGTTAGCTTCTATGACTCTAAGAACCATAAAAAATGTAGAATCAAAATCTTAAGTTTTTTTAGCTCATTGTGGAGAGAAAGTGAGAGATATGTTTTGTTTAGTTCACAAGAATTGAAAAAGAAGAAGGGTAACTCGATTTTGAGAGCATTAAGAGCTTCAAATTGGTTGTTCATGGTGGTTGGGGTATTGATGACAACGGCAATCTTGTAATTACTTGAAGATGATGAGGGTGAGAGAGTAAAAATGTCATTTTCGAAAAGAAAAAAAAAATTGATGGCATTTTCGTGAATTATATGAACTTGTGGGGTGAATAGGGCAAAACTAATTTCCAAAAAAATGGGAGGTTAGTTTTGTGTTTGACTTTAAGTTGTAAGTCAATTCAGCAAAAAACCCTTAATATGTTGTATGATTGGTGAAATAACTCATAAAACTTTAAAATTATAAAAATATCAATCATAACTCGTTCCTCTATGTTATATAATAATACAAATATGAGTTGATTTTAAATATTTTTATTATTATTAAGTAAATATCTATTTACAAGATTTTAATATCTAAATTTTTTAAAAGTTTTATAGTTTAATTTTAAAACATATAATTAATTTTCTTTGATTTAATATTTAATTTTATAATTATTTAATTTTATACTATTTTTAATTTAAAATATATTGTAAAATATAGGAATTGTTTTGTTATTTTATGTGTATATCATATAATTTAATATTTGAAATATAATCGTAACTCGTTCCTCTATATTATATAATGATTATTTTATCATATAATTTAATATTTAACAATGCTATAAATTTTTATGAATATTATTTTAAATTTTATATTGTGTATATAAGTCAAAATTTAATTAATAATAATTTATAATAATTACCAAATTATTTAATTAGTTAGATATTTATAGAGTTCTAATATTTTTTAAAAACTGAATTTTTGTATTTTTTAAGATAGAGTAAGATTATATTAATTTATAATCTTAGAAATATTTTGAATGAATATTTTTTTTGTTCTTTTTAATTTAAAATATTTAAATATTACAGGTTCGGAGTGTTAGGCGTGGAGGCAAGGGTTTTTGGGTATGGAGAAACTTCTAAAGATTCGTGACCAAGCTTACAATTTTTTATGTATTGAGGTTCATGATGGTAAAAGCAAAATTTCTGGTATAATGACTTGTTACAAATGAATTCTCTAATAGACACTAAAGGTCCGGCAGGTACTACTCTCATGGGACTGCCGCATAAAGTGACAGTGGCCGATGCTGTGGGAAATAATCGGTGGAGAACACAGTGTGCTCGTAGTAGGAAATTTCCAGCACTGCGTGAGAAGATTCTTGCATTTACGGAGCAAAGCGATGCAGAGAGTAGGGATAAGGTATTGTGGCATCACTCAGTTAACGAATATTGCAATACTTTCTCTGCCTTCAAAACATGGGAACAAATTAGACGCAGGAAACCTCGATCGAGTGGAATGTGATAGGCTGATCTGGTTTGTTAAGGCAGTACCATGCTACTCTTTCATTTCATGGTTAGCATCTCCAACCGTAGTCTATTTTCCACTATAAAATAGAGTTTGAAGTAAAAATGTCCCAATGGTGCTCTATTTTTTATTCTATAATAGAGTAAAAAATAGTTTTACTCTATACATAGAGTAAGTTGTTTTTTTTTGTTAATCATTCTATTTTCTACTCTAAAATAGAGTACTATTGGAGTATATCACGACTCTATTATAAAGTTACTATATTTTAGAGTGAAAAATAGGGTGAACCATTGGAAATGGTCTAGCGATATGAAATTGTCTCTCAACAGGTGATATAATGTGTACTTAGGGGATAAATTAAGGGGTCTATGCTGTGTAGCGAACCTGACAAGACGGTGGATGGCGGTCTGCTGCAAAATAGAGCCAATCTGGATTGGGCAAGTACTTTGGAGTCTATATTGAATGGAGGGAGAAACCTTATCAGCTCCACTCTCATTCGTACTGTTAGACTTTAGAATTGCAGGTATCTGGGCTTATTGTGAAAGCAGTAAAAAAACAAGATCCTATTTCTTGGATACTTGTCTCTTCATATGCTTGAAATTATTTTGCGAAGATGGTTTGAAATCACATAAGAGATGAGTTTTCTAAAGGAGTTCTATTTTGGGGAAATTGTTTTCTTAGGCCAGAAAATTGATAACTATGTCCTATTACGAAGATGGTTTGAAATCACATAAGAGATGAGTTTTCTAAAGGAGTTCTATTTTGGGGAAATTGTTTTCTTAGGCCAGAAAATTGATAACTATGTCCTATTAGACTAATTCATTTTTGCACTATCTTTTCATCTAATACCCTTTAGTATTATTCAAAATAAATCAAATAAATAGTTTTATAAACAAAAAAAATTAAAAAATAGTAACTACTGATGAAATACATATATCAACATATTGTTTTTTTTCCAGTTCTAAAAATGTTTAAATCATAATTTCATATTTTGTTTTACAAAAAGTAGAATTGATATTCTACACAGTATAAAATGTAATCCACTTTTTTTCATTAAATCTAATATGTTTAGAATACGTGATCTACGTAAATAATAGTAATCTAAAAATATTTGGAAAACACATTCCACGCTTAACGTATCGTTCTAAAATCTGTAAAATCTGGAATCTACACATTACTATAAATCTAAAATCTGTAGAAATCGGAATCCACAATTTACTATAAATCTAAAACTAGTAGAAATCAATTTCAAACATGTTTACTGTGTTCTACATATAGTAGAATATAGATTCTACGAATAAGGATAATCAGTTCCAAAAATTTGGGAAGATAATATTTGGAAATATTTTGTTTCTTTATATTTATTAAATCATTTTTTTAAAAGAAAATCGTGATTTATAAAATCAATTTTTAAATTCAAAAAATTAAAACAACGATTTGGAAACTTCTTCTCACGTCATCTTCTTCTCTCTCTTTTGTTCTTCAAGGAGAAGAGAAAATGGGTTTGATTGATTAGAAATTGAGTTTTAAGAGTTCAACTCGTGTTTGTTCGGTTCAAATTAAGTGGGAATGAAACCGGATTTAACCGATGAAAACCAGGAAATCGATTTGAAAGACTTACATGAAAACTAGGAAATCGATTTGAAAGACTTACATGGGCACGGGATCGATCGATCCCAAAGTGGGATCGAGCTTCTGCGATCGACTGACCTGGGCTTGGTCGATCAGCATATGCTCTGCATATTTTTGTTGTTCTAGATATATTTATCAGTATCGACCAGTTCAGATCGAACGGTTTCTTACAGGATCAATCGATCCATTTGAGAGAAAAAACCTTCGAACTTTAGGTTTTTTTTTGGGATTTTTAATATTTTTTTAAATTATTTTAGTTAAAAATTATATTTTAATATTTAAAAATTGTTTTATTAATTGTAATTTCGAATTTTTAATTGAAAAATAAGGTCAGTATTGCCATTTTGAAAATATTTAGACTAATAGGACCTAAAATATATGAGTTAGCCTAATAGGACATAATTATCATTTTTTTGCCTAAAAAAACAAATTTCCCTTCTATTTTTTAGTATTCTGTACGTACAACTACAATTTTCTTAATTCTTCCATATATGTATTATAACTGTAAATAAGCTTTTGTTGATCAATAAATATCAAATTTCAACAAAAATATATTAAATATTTAATCAAATCAGTTAAATAATTGAAATTTAAGTGATATATTATGATGCATAGTGTATATAAGTGTCTAAATTTGGTAATATCGTACGGTAGACCAAGTTAGGTTCAAACTGTACTTTAGTTTTAAAAGTATTGATAAACTTAGTTTCCTAAAGAAAATATAGATTGAGTATTAAATGACTTTTCTCTAGTTATTTAGTAATATAGGGTCTTATTAGAATAAGTTATATCTTTATAGTTTTTGTTGTAGAATTTAAGGTGTAGATCTCTTTGTTGTAGTTTTTTTTTGCAAGAAACTTGTAATGCATTATTTTTACTATGTAAATAAAGCCTTGTTTTGAGATTTTTTGGATGTAATTTTTAAAAAGAAAAATAGTTTGATTAGTGCATATATGATTGTATATTATTTTCAGCTATCTAGAACATCTACCCACAACCATTCGCGACCCCATACTAGTCACTAAAATAGATGATTGCTTGTTTGTCTAGGATACTTATCAACAAATACAATGACCATCTAGTTTATGGAATAAGACAAATCCCCACGGAATGTTTTCAAATATTTAAAGAAAACGTATTTAATCTATGATTTAGAGTGAGTTATAGTAAAAACAAATATTTTTGTTTGAATATGAGTTTAAAATTTAAACTTTAATTTCACTTATGATTTTATAATGTATTTAAAAAGTAAAGTTATTAAAAGATAATAAATATCAAATTTTTAGAAGATTTATTGTAATTAAGTTTATTGTAGTAGATTTTGGGAGAATATAAAATATATATTTAAATTTTAACTCTAAAAATATTTAATTGAAAATATATCAAAATTTGGTTCATTCAACAATTAATTAAAACTCATTATGTCTTAATACTTAAAAATACTAAATTAGATACAAGTCCGTTGGCAAATAAATAAAAGTAAATGACAACTCAGTTGGGAAATAAATAAAAGTAAATGAAAACTCCAAAATTAAATATGAAAAATATCCTAGAATATTTTTAAAACTTTTTTGTCATAAAAAAGCTCTAAGGAGAAAAAATGACTAAAACAATATTATTAAAGAGTTTAAAAACACATATACCCCCTAAATTTAATTGATATAGAATTAGGAATTAGTTGTTGGGGAATGAGTTTAGGGTTTGTAGATTAGAATTTTAGGTTTATAATTTAAGATTTATAATATAAAATTTAAAAATAAAGTTTTAAAAATTAATTCTATGAAGTGTATTATTTATTAAAGGTACTTTGGTTTTTTAATTTTAATAAATATTATTTGATCATTTTTATAGGCTATTTTGAGCATAAAAACTTTTAAAAGATTTTGTACGAGATTTGACATATTTATATATATATATATATATATATTAAATTTTAAGTTTTTTAACAGAGTAGACCTGTTTTATACAAAGTACTGTGCATACTAATTGTGTTTTGTCGACACTTTTCTGGCATATCCCTTATATATTAATTGAGAAACATTACAATTTTTTTTGTAGTCACATGTCATCATTAAGAAGCTTATTAAAATCATTGGAGAAATATGTTGGTCCTTATATTTATATAATAAGTTTTTTATTAAACTAACCATAAATTCATTAAACAAAAGTTACGGAATTGCCTAATATGGCTAAATTATATATCACAATTAATAATTTTGAATAATAAAAATTTGATAAAAATTAGTGTATCTTCTATCATATTTGTTTAATTTTAAACTATTAAAATAAATTAAACAACCACATTAACCACGTAATAAAAAAATTAGATTTTTCTGTATATGTTATATTTTGAATTTTTAAAAACCGCTATAAATTACTAAAACTGTTAAAAGTCTCACATTCAAATTTTGTGATCTATGTCTTAATTTTTTTTATGACATAATACAAATGATTACAAAATCATATAAGTAAAAATTATAATTTAATTAATTATATACCATATAAAATACATAAATATTTTAGTTTCAAAATTTACTTTGAACAATTTTTTTTATAAAAGTTTTGAACAAAAATTGACAACTTATTTTTTTAAAAATTACTTTGAACAATTTTAATTTCAAAATTTACTTTGAACAATTTTGTTTTTTATAAAAGCTTTGAACAAAAATTGACAACTTATTTTTTAAAAATTAGAAATTAATAAAACTATTAATCAATGAAATTTTGTTATGAATAATTTAAATTTTTTTGTATAAAAGATACAAATGATCAAAAAGCTATATAAGTAGAAAACATCATTTAATAGACATTAATATTAAAAATATACTATGAATGTGAATATCATTTAAATTTAGTTATATATCCTATCAAATAAAAAAAACATTGTTTGGATTAATAAAATTGATTTATATTTTTTCACCAATTTAATTATATATGTAATAGTTACTGAATTTTAATTATTTAATATATATTTATTATTTTATAATATGTTAAGACATATAATACATAAAATAATTTATATATGTAATGTTTCATTCTGCGTAAGGCGCGGATCTTAATCTAGTTAGTGTCATATATCAAAAGTTTTTCTTTGTCACAGATCAATAGTTTCCTAATACACATATAGCGTACAGTAACCCTTGTGATTGTTTATAAATAAACGTACATGCATGATCGATGACAGAATGTAATTGGGTATGCAATTGCGTATCCAAATCCAACCTAAATATAGATGTAACCAAACCCAAACCAAAGTTCTAAAATACTCAATTAAACCAGGATAAGATATGTGCCTTACGAATGAAAAATTTATATAAAAATTATTTAAAAAATACTATACGGAAAAATAAATTTATATTCTTGATTGAATTAATATTTTGGTCTTTAAACAATTTTTTTTTTAACATTTTGTTAATTACATAATTTGTTTACTAATGAGTTGATCTCATTTTAAAAAATAATTAGGTAAAAAATCACTTACCGCATAACAACCTAACGTTTAGGTCGAAAAATCTCGGGTCTATTTGATTACAATGAAACTATGTCAGCTCGGTATTATATCATGATTTAGTAATTTAAAAATTAATTATGGTTATGAGAAATTTACGTTCACGTGCCAATCCTATATATCTTCAATATTTTTCTCTTTTTCATTTTCGTTATTTTTCGATATAAATATTGATTTTGAAGGTTATTCTCACTTCGTTTGTTTGTTTTGACCTGAGATTTAGAAAATGCTTATGATTTAAAATAATTAAAGAGATACATACTTAGGTTAAGATCTGCACCTTTTGCCTTTATTATTTATTTTATGTTTTTCTGCATATTATGAAATAGTAAAATAATAAGTATATATATTAAATAACTAAGAAATCAGTTACTATTATGTAATAAATTGGCGTATGCATATAAATCAAACTATCACTCTTGTTTATTCGCAATCATTTTAGGGTAAATAAATCAAAACAATTAATCTTATCTATTGTATATGATATATAATTAAATTTAAATGATATTAACATATATATATATTACACTTTTAATATGGATATTTATTAAATGAAGTTTCTACTCATATGATTTTATGATTATTTGCATATTTGTGTAACAAAACTTTACACCAACGATTTTTTTTTTAATGTGGGATAATTTCAATAATTTATAATCATTTAAAAAACAATGAAGATTTCAAAGTTAAAATATTAAATTTTCAATATATGTTCAATGCAAATATCAAAATATAAGTATATATTTTCATACGATGTATAGTTTAATTTAAACGATATGAAATATATAAATATATATATATGTATGTATATATGTATATATATTAACATAAAAACATATTAAAATAAAAATATTTCTTCATATGGTCTTATAATCATTGTATATTAATATAGAAAAAAATTAAACATTGATCATAAAAGTTTATGAGAGACTTTTTAACAGTTTTAGTAATTTATACTCGTTTTGAAAAATTCAAAATACAACATATACAAAAAAATCTAGATTTTTATTACATGATTAATATAATTTATTTTAATAATAAAAAAATAAACAAAAATGACAAAAAGTATACAAATTGTTATCAAATCTTTATTGTTTAAAATCATTAATTGCTTATACAAGTACCACATAGGATTTAAAAGGCATACACAAGTGCCACATAGGATGAAATGTTTATTTTAATTTTTACAAAATTCAAGTTATAACTTCTTAAAAGATCGTTAATAATATACAGGGATTATAAAAACTTCTATATTGAAATACTCAGAATCTGTTATAAAACTAAGGGGAATAGTTTGTATATTTATTCATAAAACATATGGTTCTTTTATATAAGGATTACAGGATATAGAAATATGGAAAGTATCTAAAACCTAAACCAACTAGGATTAGAAAAACTACTAAGACGTGAGAAACGAAAAACATCCCAAAGACTTAGCCGCCTATGTGTATGGGACGAGTATGGTTTTGGAAGATGCTATGGTTATGGGCCATCCACAATATGATTTACAACACTCCCCCTTGGATGCTTTAATCATTAGAACTTGTAATACGCTTTGGATGTTGCCTCATTAAAACCTTACCAGGAAAACCCAATTGGGACAAAACCATGGTGAAGGAAAAAGAGTACAACACGTATTACTCCCCCTGATTTGAACCTCACTTGATGAACAGATCTTCTGAATTGTTACTTGAATGAACTTGAATTACTTGTACCTCTCCTTCCTTTGCAATGCGTGGGTGAAGGAAACTTTGGGCAGGATACGCTTCTTTGCCGTCGACCATCCCATGTTCTGACCGGACCTCGACCAAAACACTCTCATAGTCCACATATGCTGAGTTTGGTAATGTATGCTTATAATCCAACCGGGAGCTCCAAAGGTGATTAGGTCGAGATGGTATGTCTTCGTGTAATAATGACGGGCTGGTCTGTTGAGTCATGGATCTCAAGACACACACACCCACGACTTGCCTCTTGTATGGCTATGCTTTCCGCGTGATACTACAAGGTATTGCAGTCCCACGTGCTTTTGTTGCTGCAATGATATGGATTGCCAAGATATTGCATAACCTGTTTGAAAACAAATCAACAAAACCAAATAACCCCTCTTTGGGCTGGTTAGTATAAAATAAACACAAGGAATTCAAATTTCTTTATAAGGATACATGGACTGATTTGAATTATTCTTATAGAACTTATTTTACTAACTATTTACTTAGTCTATCATACTATATGCATGTGCTTTGTTTAAATCCATAAACAGTTTTGTTCAGCTTTATACAATGTTGTTTTCTTGAGAATTTCTTATCTCATCTTTGAGCTCAATATATTTCTTTATCCAGTGGATCATATGCTGCTTACTACATACTTTATACATTAATCTAATTTCTTTCTTTTGTCCAGACTTTATCAATTTCGAAATATGTAGTAGCATCCGCCACAGTCTCTATTTCTGGTCTCTGTGAGATTCTTTGTGTAACAAGCCATGCTTGAATGCTGTAAGTAGAAACATGGACAACTTAGACCACGTGATTATGTTCTTTATCTCACGATTTTACTTCTCACAAGACTCATCTATATTCCACTGGTTTAATCATAGGGTGTCTTTATTTATTGGCCAAATACGCCTCTCTTCTTTAAATTATTTAACCCCACGTTTTCATTTCAGTCTAATCTGATCTATGAGTGTACACTCTTATATTGATGTGGGTTCATGATCCTCGCTTTTATTCATATGTTCAAGTGCTACCTTTTATGCACTTCCTTATATCATCTTATGTCGACATTCTTTATATGTTCCATTACATTCCAGACATAACATAATTGGTTGCAACCTTATTACCTTCATGACCATTAGTACTATGGAGTTTGGCGTCCCAAACTCCATTGGGTGGTACCTTAGATTGGCCGGCCATTGTCTATGTCTGGGATGGTTTCCTCGACCTCTGATTTGTTTTATCATTCTATGCACCTTTCTCTTTTGTTTCCGAGGATTCTTATTTTTTGGAACTTATTGGTCTATCTTGTATAGACTCTGTAGCAACTTGACTGTGTCTCTCTTGGACATCAATTTCGTTGGTGCTTTACAAGCTGATTTATAACTTAATCATTCTTTTCTTTTCTTTTCTTTTCGGGTCAAATGTGTCTGTCATTTGTTTAGCTAGCTTTTATAAATGTATAATCTTTGTATTTATCTTTGGACGTCTTATTTCACTTTAGTCCGAGGATCTTGTCAAGACAGTGATGATTTATTCCATTCTATTTCTTTACCATCCTTTTACTCTTTTATCTTACCAGCTTATTACTTCTCCCCCTGATGTTGGATAGTCGGATTTATTAACTCTTGCAATCCGTGTTCTTGGCCACTAAATAGATCACCCATATTTGGCTCAAGATACTTCATTATCTGTGGGAGATTCATATACAACATATATCCCCATCCTCATCCACTTCTAAGGATCCATCTTAGACGGCACATATATTTGTGGTGGCTTATCCAAATATCTCAAGATGGTATATGTCTGGCTCATGACCCGTAATAAATTTGAGATGAGAATATCTATGCTCACTTAAATGGTTTGATGCTTATTAGTTAAGATGCATGTAAATTCGTGTGTCCCCAAGCCTTGGACTGAGAGTTTGGACCTATGGGTATGGCCAAGCTATATATAGTATGGACATGTGTGGATTTGTCCTCACTGCCCCCTCATGGACATACTATAATTTTTAAGTGCTTGGGACATCATGACCTGATGAGTTTCCCTTGTGTTCATGCTACACACGTGAGATTCTATGGGACAACTCTTTGTGCCCTTTCCAATATCAATTTCGCATCATGTTTTGGACCATGATGGCTAATCCGGTCATGCCATAAAGTGTATAATTTCGTAGGTCAACCATTCTGGTTACCATGACTTTTGCCTCTATCTTACTGATCTTGGCATAGCCTAGATCAATAGAGAATGCAAGTATAGTCTAGACTACTTTTCTATGGTCTTGGGCGATTTTCATAACTCTGAAGGAACTTTTGTTTCCTTTTGCCCATTGTATCATTGTGGAAACCATTCTTATATCTCTATATAATCTCAATGGGTTTCTTTGGGTGAATATAAAGCATCTAAATGCTTGACCTTATACATATCTGGCTGTAGCCCTTAATGTGTACCATCCCCGTAATTTATAAACTCATATTGGCGTTTTCAATAATAAAATCATTCATCTTATTAAATAAAATCAGATAAGATAATAGAAATAAAGTAAACTCAAAGAAATCATATTATTAAAAACGTAAGTAGCAAAGCAAAGCAAACATAAATCAAAGCAAAAGAACAAAAACAGAATGTCGAAATCATCTCATTCTCTTAGGAAATCTGAAGTCTCATAATCCATAAGGTCATCCTGGTCATGATCAAAATCGTTTTCCCCATCATGGTGGACCAAATGGGTTTATGGATTCTTCCCTTTCGGGCTCTCTTGATAGAGGTCACAAAGATGTCTGGGAGTCCTACAATTCTTTGCCCAATGGTTATCCATTCCACACCTGTGGCATACTGATTTGGACGAGTGTGGTGGTTTAGAGATACCACTGCTTCTGCCTCGACCACGGCCATAGCTGGGACCACTACCACGGTTATAGTGGTTCCCTTTCCCACGGCTGTGTGAGCTATAATTTCCACGCCCACCACGTCCTCTCCATCCACCACGGCCTCCTCTACCATAGTCATTTCCATAGCCGTGTGGGTTATCATGATGGACGTGGTTACTTTCTTTGGTGGATTCTTTCTTTTCCTCTACAGCCTTATTGGCTTCAGGTAATGGAGTTGATCCACAAGGTCTCATCTTACTGTTCCTCATGAGCAACTCATTATTAGCCTCAGCTAATAATATGCATGAGATAAGATCAGTATAGGTGGTGAAACCTTTTTTTCTGTATTGCTGTTGCAGCAACACGTTGCTAGAATGGAATGTGGAGAAAGTCTTTTCCAACAAATCCTTCTTTGTTACAGTCTCACCACAAAGTCTCATATTGGAGACAATTTTGAATAGAGCTGAGTTATATTCATCCACGGTTTTAAAATCCTGGATTCTCAGATGTTTCCAATCATATGTAGCCTTTGGTAGTAACACCGTTTTCTGGTGATCATATCTCCGCTGTAAAGCGGTCCAAAGTTCTAGAGGATTCTCAATAGTGAGATACTGATCTTTTAGACCCTCAGTGAGATGATGGCGGATAATACTTATTGCCATGTATAAATTTTTGTCATTCTCTTTATTCCCCTCGATGATAGCATCACACGGCTATGGGGATGATATGCAATGAGGCCACACGGCCTAGGTGATATATGATGCATAGCAAACTTAGGATTTAGATGATCTATATGCAGCAAGATTATTATGCACTAAGGCCACACGGCCATACTATCAAGATACAAACAAGGCCACACGGCCACGGTGCAATTACTAGCATACGAATTCACTAAGGGTTATATAGCAATTTAGCTTTTAATCAAAGGCAATGAATCGGAATTAGGGTTTATGCGGATTTAGGGTTTCAGAAACAAGTCTTGTCAACTTAGGGTTTAGGCTTTCTGATTAGGGTTTAAAAACAATTAATCTAGCCACTGATCCTAAACTTCAAATTAATTTAGAAATCTAGCAATTAAATTTAGCAGTATGCGATTTTAAGGTTTCAAAGCCTTTAAGGCTTCATATTCGATATTAGGGTTTTTAGAAAACAGGTTATGAGATCAATCAAACTATCAACCTAACTCTCAATCAACAAGATCAATCAAAACAAATAAGAATCAAACATGCTTCAATTCGGATTTAGAACATGCTATTTAGGGTAAAACGAATTTAGGGCTTTCAGAAAACAGAAACAGATCAGAAGGTAAAATATTCTAGCAACCTAACCTCAAAACATGAAAAGATTTAATCAAACAAGAACAATCATCAAAACAGATTCACATTAGGGTTTAGGGTTTTGATTCGATTTCTAGCAATTTTAGGGTTTACGTTTTATGGGTTTTGATTTAATCATAGATCAAGGGAGATTTAAGCACACAATATGATCATTGGATCATAGGGTTTTGAGATTCAAAACCGATTAGGGTTTTGAGTTTAATTGATCAATAGATCAATCTCGATTTAGGGTGTGGGGATCGAACTTTTAGAGCTTCGATTTACTCCTTAGGGTTTGATCTATTATCCTATGGCTTTTATCATAAAGATTAGGTTTTATGGTTTCATTCTTTATCAATCAACCCAATTCAATTCATATGTTCTTAGAATTCGAATTACCTTTAGCTTAGTTGATTGTTGAAACCGGACCACCAAATAATGAACCTCGAGCTGGACAGTAACGGGACGCGAGCTGGCCTGGAACGGATTGAGGCTGAGATCGCGAGCGGCTGATCGTTGAACGGGAGCTGTTGCTGTCGGATCGCGAGCGGCTATGATGCGAACGGGACGCTTGCTGTCTGGAACGCGAGCTGTCCTGGATCAAGAGCTGAGGCTGAATTCGTCTGAGTTGAGATCGTCTGAAGCTGAGACGGGAACGCGGGGTTGCTGATCGGAAACACGTAGGATCGGGATGCAATCGGGGTTAGGGTGTTCACCGGGTAGGATTAGGGTTTATCGATTTTTGGTTTTAGCTTTAGGGTTTTAGAGGCTATCGTGCTGATAACGTGTTATAAAACTAAGGAGAATAGTTTGTATATTTATTCATAAAATAGTATGGTTCATTTATATAAGGATTACAAGATATAGAAATATGAAAATTATCCAAAACCTAATCCAACTAGGATTAGGAAAACTACTAAGACAAGAGAAAGGAAAAACATCCCAAAGACTTAGCCGCCTATGTGTATGAGCCGAGTATGGTTTTGAAAGATGGTATGGTTATGGGCTATCCACAATATGATTTATAACGGAATCCGGATAGTGATCCGAACGGAATATCCAGATCTAAGAACACATTAAAATCATTAGCCTTGAAAGGCAATCAAGATACAGGATTAAATCCAATATAATCTCTGACAGCTAAATTACCATGACTTGAAGATTTAACCAAAAATATATAGTTTTAATCATAGATAAATCAATTATGAATAAAGCCACGTAGAGAGAGAGAAGTACAAGTAAAAGAAGTCTCTTCTTCGTTCCCGGAATATCCTCATTTTGACTTGCTCCTCCATCGTTGCTCTCTACCACCCAACAACCCTAACCCTAATCGATTCGCCGGCCGAAATGTCTCACCTTGACGATCTTCCTTCCACTCCCGGAAAGTACAAGACCGATAAAGCCCTCCCGTACGGAATCCTCCACCACCACCGTTACCTCCGCCTCTCGAAACCCACGCTCTGGGCCTCTCTCTTCCTCGCTCTCTTCCTCTTCTACCTCCTCTTATCCCCTCCCCCGACCCCTTCTCGCCGCAGCCTCAACGACTCATCCCTCTCCGCCGCTAAATACGGCGGCTCTCAGTGGGAGAAACAAGTCCGCAAATCCGCCCATCCCAGGTCCCGCGGCGGTTTAACCGTTCTGGTCACCGGCGCCGCCGGATTCGTCGGAACCCACGTCTCGATCGCGCTGCGGAGACGCGGCGACGGGGTCCTGGGCCTCGACAATTTCAACCGGTACTACGATCCGAAGCTGAAGCGAGCGAGACAAGGGCTTCTGGAGAGATCGGGAGTCTTCGTCGTGGAAGGAGACATAAACGACGCCGTTTTGCTGAAGAAGCTCTTCGACGTCGTCCTCTTCACGCACGTGATGCATCTAGCCGCTCAAGCGGGCGTTCGTTACGCGATGCAAAACCCTGGATCGTATGTGAACAGCAACATCGCTGGGTTCGTGAATCTGCTCGAAGTATCGAAAGCTGCGAATCCTCAGCCTGCGGTTGTCTGGGCTTCTTCTAGCTCTGTTTACGGTCTCAACAAGAAAGTGCCCTTCTCGGAGATAGACCGTACGGATCACCCCGCGAGCTTATACGCGGCCACGAAGAAAGCAGGCGAAGGGATAGCTCATACTTACAACCACATCTACGGTTTGTCGCTAACCGGTCTGAGATTCTTCACGGTTTACGGGCCTTGGGGGAGACCAGACATGGCCTACTTCTTCTTCACTAAGGATATACTCAAAGGGAAGACGATTACGGTGTTCGAGTCTCCTGATAAAGGTAGTGTCGCTAGGGACTTCACTTACATTGATGATATTGTGAAAGGCTGTTTAGGTGCGTTGGATACTGCTGAGAAGAGTACTGGTAGTGGTGGGAAGAAGAAAGGTCCTGCTATGTTTAGGATTTACAATCTGGGGAATACTTCGCCTGTTCCTGTTACTAAGCTTGTGAAGATATTGGAGAAGCTGTTGAAGATGAAAGCTAAGAAAAAGGTCATGCCTTTGCCGAGGAATGGGGACGTTGAGTTCACTCATGCGAACATCACGTTGGCGCAGAGTGAGATTGGGTATAAACCTGCGGTTGATCTTGAGACGGGTTTGAAGAAGTTTGTGAAATGGTATATGGGGTTTTACTCTGCCTCGAAGAAGAAGAGTTCTTGGTGAGCTCTCTCTCACTTTCTACTCTCTACTCAACTCATGGTCTCAGTTTATGGTTGAACTTCGAGTCCTTGCATCGCTGATGAAGATTGGCTCTACTTTTAATGGACAAACATTTGGTTATCTCAACATAAAAGCTACCTACGTATTTTGCATTGGTTCTGTATTGGTAGATTTTTCTTCATTTGTTTGCTAGTAGATTTTGAGCAATGTACAGCTTCAGGACTTTAGGTGTGTTTTGGAAACTTAATTGTCTCAATATCGGAAGAATAAAATCAGCTTTGAGAGTTTGATGCATATGCACTCTGTAGTAAATCAATCTATTATGTTTGTTAACTTGTTTCTTGTGAATTGCCCATCTTTATAATGTTATATGCCTATAGATTCGTAAAAACCGCAAAAACTAATTTTCTCGTCACCGCACCAACACATATTAGGTATTCTCAAAGTTTTTACTCTTGTTTGGCAACCATATGTCCCACTCATGTGGGAATAACCCGGAATTTGACTCATTAGGCGAAAAAGATTTCAAAAGAAGAAAATGGATGAAAGCAAAGGGGATAAGGGATTGGGAAAATAGAAGAAATGGGGAAAACTCAAATATATGGTTTACATAGAATGTTAGGTTAGTTTGGCGGGGTGTGATATTTTAGAATTTTTGTGGAATTTTTTTAGGAAATTGAGTTGGAAGTTTTTTTTTTGTTCAAATAGGAAAAAACTCAAAAACATTTTACCTAAATTTGTAGTTTCACTAAAATCGTCAAAGTTATATTTCTATGTTTTAGTTTTTTTAAGTTATAATGTGTTTAAAATACATATATTACGGTTGGCCGATGATTTTCAATCTTACTTAATCATTTTTTTTCTAATAATGTTATAATATATGCAGACCCGGTTTAAAAATTGTTTGGGCCTTGTGCGATGATATAAAAAACAGAAACAAACTATGGTGTATTACTTATTTTTGTGAAATTTTGGACTTTATTTTGCAAATTTTTAGAAACTTTGGACCCTAAAATATTAAGGGAGATTTAGCGTAATACATCAATCGGAAGCCAAAATTTTGAGACTCACACCTGACAAGACTTTAAGGTAAATTATTGTACTTTTTGTGCCTTGAAATACCAAAATTGTCCATATCTTCTTCTTCTCCTTCTTCATTAATCTTCTTCTCCATCTCAAATTCATACAATTTTTATTCTAGTTTTGCTGATGTAGGATCTTCCACAATAATTCAATGCTCATATAATTTGGAATAATTTGTACTCACTTCTTCTCAATTTGCATATATGTTGGATCCTCCACAGAATCTTCCAGATTTTAACCCTTGCAATGAACTTCATTATTACAATCAACTCTTCAAATCCACATTAACCAATTTCATTTATGAATCTCTTAATCACCGTCATTTTCCGCTATAATCTTAATATCACCTCAATCCACATCATAACAACAAACACTGGTTTATTAATATACACCTGACAAGACGTAAAAGTAAATTACTGTACTTTTTGTGCCTTGAAATGCCAAAATTGCCCATACCTTCTTCTTCATTAATCTTTTTCTCTATCTCAAATTCATACAAATTTTTATTCTAGTTTCGCCGATGTGGAATATTCCACAAAAATTCAACGCTCATTTCAACTGGAATAATTTTCACTCACTTCTTCTCAAACCTGCATATATGTTGGATCCTCCACAGAAACTCCCAGATTTTAATCCTTGCAATGAATTTCATTGTTATAATAAACTCCTCAAATCCACTTTAACCAATTTCATCTATGAATCTTTTAATCACCGTCATTTTTTCGCTCTAGTCTTAATATCACTTCAATCCACATCATAACATCAGACACTGGTTTATTAATATACTAAGAAGATAACTTAATTGTTATTGGTTAATTTTCATGTTAGTTGGATAAGGAACCAATGACGATTCTTTAGGAAATAGATAACAATTGGGAAACAACTAACAAAAATATTATCAACACTAAAAAAAATCAATACTACACTTAAAAATGAATATTTATTATTTGGTATCAAATCATATATCAGCTAAGAAATCACGTATCATATAACAATTCACGTATCTACTAATATATCATGTAAAGATTCATGCATCAACTAATTAATTATGTATCATAAAAATGCATCCGCTAAAAAACTATGTATTGTTTACTAAACCATGTATCAATTAAAGAAATCTATTTTGTACCATTTAATCAGTCATTTATTAATTAGTCGTAATTTATTTGTAACAGCTAATAACATATGTATCAATTATAAACAACTAGGGTTGGCCCGCCCGTAATAAAAACTATTTTATATAAATATATATTAATTTATGAAGCATTTAAAAAATCAGCGTGGAATGAAAACGATTTTATGAAATCATAAACGAATAAATAATGAATAGAATTCTGAGACATGGATACAAATTTATTTTTAGGTCCGTTGTTTGGTTATATATGTGAATTATAAATTTTAAGGGATCGCTTTTTTAGAATATAAGGAGATGGTAACTTAGAGTCTTTGTATTTGGGTAAGTTTATAATACAGTACCTAAAATGGTCCGAAAGAGAGCAGTGTTTAGATGTGATTTATGCTGAACAACTAATTTTATTTGGCTTATATAATAAGTTGGGAAGAGGTTTTAGTGTTTTACATTTTCTACTATTGATGCTTGACTTTTGGTATGGTTATCATTCTTTCCTTAATTACTTTTACTTACGTTCAAGTACAAATCAAGACTGGTGGCTAAAGGATACATTCAACTGCATAGTATTGATTTCGAGGAAGTGTTCGCGCCCGTGGCACGCATTGAAACCGTCAGGTTTATCATTGCACTAGCAGCTTCACGAGGATGGGAGATTCACCACTTAGATGTCAAGACCGCGTTCCTTAATGGAGATTTAAAAGAAGTAGTGTTTGTAAGCCAACCTGAAGGCTTCGAAGTTAAAGGTCAGGAGCATAAGGTATACAAACTCAATAAAGCCCTATATGGTCTAAGACAAGCCCCAAGAGCTTGGAATGAGAAGCTAAACAAGGTTCTTGAGAAGTTAAACTTCAATCGGTGCTCGAAAGAACCTTCCTTGTACCGCAAGCAACAGAAAGATCGCCTTCTCCTAGTTGCCGTATACGTTGACGATCTACTGGTTGCAGGCTCCGACCAAGACATGATAAGTGAGTTCAAAAAGGAGATGTCAAGTAACTTTGAGATGAGTGATCTCGGGCTATTAACTTACTACCTTGGAATCGAAGTGTGCCAAGAGAAAGGAAAAATAACTTTGTGTCAGTCAAGATATGCAAATAAAATCTTGACTGAAACAGGTATGTTCGAGTGTAATGCTACACAAACACAGATGGAGTTTGGTTTAAAGGTCTCAAATGCTGAAGAAGAAGAGAGTATTGACGAAAAGGATTATAGGCGAAAGATTGGATGTCTTCGCTATTTACTCACACGCGCCCAGACCTTGCGTTCTGTGTAGGACTACCTAGCAGGTACATGCACGATCCCAAAAGATCCCATGGAGCCGCGTTGAAGCACGTCCTGAGGTATCTTAAAGGATCAACGACACTAGGCCTCGTATACAAGCAAGCGACTGCAATGGAGATCCAAGGCTTTAGTGATTCAAGCCATAATATTGATGATGATGGTGGTAGGAGTGCTACATGCCACATCTTTTACTTGAATGATTGTCCTATCACTTGGTGTTCTCAAAAACAAAAGACAGTAGCACTATCATCTTGTGAAGCTGAGTTTATGGCTGCAACTGAAGCTGCAAAACAAGCCATATGGCTTCAAGATTTGCTCGAAGAGGTTACGGGTCAACCAAGGCAAAAGATAGTGGTGCGGCTTGATAACAAATCGGCTATTGCCCTCACCAAAAATCCGGTCTTCCACCGTCGGAGTAAGCATATACACAAGCGCTATCACTTCATTCGGGAATGCATCGAGAACGAGCAAGTTGACGTCCAACATGTGCCAGGAGCAGAACAAAAGGCAGACATGTTAACTAAAGCTTTGGGAAGAATCAAGTTCAAGGAAATGAAGGATCTTGTTGGAGTTCTAGATATTGAAGAAGTTAACTTTAAATTTAAGGGGGAGAATGTTGGAGATAAACATAAAGATAACATAAAGTTAAGTTACACCAATCCTAATGAGTATAGGATTGGAGAAAAAAAAGAAATATGTGTTCCTAATGAGTTTAGGAAATATAGTCTCTATATAAAGAGTTGCAAGAGTGTTGCATACCTTTGTGAGAGTTTTAGAGATTGTGTGTTTTGTGTGGTTAAGCTTTGAGTGATTCTTAAACTAATAAAGAAGAGTTTCTTTGTATCGAGTTCATACAATCTTTAGGCTTACAGAAGCAACCATGAATCTTCCTCTCCACTTGGTGTAAATTACTTTCTTCTTTTATCTATTAACAGCTTGTCTTTAGCTTTTTTTCTCTAAAGTCAAAGTCATAACTTTTTGTTATTTCTCCCTCTCTCTCTCATAGCTGAAGTTTCATGTCTTGTCTGCCCCTACATCTGTTTGCTCCATCGATCATTCTAATGAATTCCTCGTTTTACATTACAGTGGCTACTGCTCTCGCGGTTGCACTTTTCTGTGTACTTGGTATACAAAAAACCCAGACCAGTGGAGCCTTCGTCATCCCTTAGAATTGATTCGACAATCATTTATGCTACAACATTTGTCTTAGGAGCCTTGAAAACTCCTAACATCAATATACAGAGTTGCAAGAGTGTTGCAAGAGTGTTTTGTGGTTTTGTGAGAGTTTTAGAGATTGTGTGTTTTGTGTGGTTAAGCTTTGAGTGATTCTTAAACTAATAAAGAAGAGTTTCTTTGTATCGAGTTCATACAATCTTTAGGCTTACAGAAGCAACCATGAATTTTCCTCTCCACTTGGTGTAAATTACTTTCTTCTTTTATCTATTAACAGCTTGTCTTTAGCTTTTTTTTCTTTAAAGTCAAAGTCATAACTTTTTGTTATTTCTCTCTCTCTCTCTCTCATAGCTGAAGTTTCATATCTTGTCTGCCCGACTAACTCCATATACCCCGTACCCCCTTAAATGAATTCTCACTGCCACATCTCTATTCTCTTTACCCTTTTATCCTTGCACTCACCAAAATAGTCTTTCTCTATTTATTTCTTCAATTGAATAAACAACCACAATTCAACTACCTACATGGCCCACAAGACAACCTTAACCAATGAGAGCTCAGTTGGCCCACATATCATTCTTCTTCCTCGTACTCTCTCCTCCTCTTCAACCTCCATTGGCGATTTTGAAGCTCCTAAAACAGGTAAGTCTTATTCGTTTGAGATGATTTTTTTTTGTAAAATAACATTAAAATGTCGTGTATATCATGGGCAGTGTTTAAAATATACGATTTGATGAAATTTTGAGAGATTTAAAACGATTTCAAAAACTGTGTTTAGGGCTTTCGGGCATTTTTTATGCCCGTTTTTGATGAATTTTTTGCTGAAAAGTTATTAAAACAAGTGTATATCTCGGCTAGTGTAAAAAAAAAAAGATCCAATGAAAATTATGAGAGATTAAAAAAGATTTTGAAAACTGTGTTTAGAGATTTTGGGTATATTTTATGTGTGTTTTGATGATTTTCTGTGTGAAATTTCATTTAAGATGAATTATACATCATTGGTAATGTAAAATCCTAACAATATCGTCCTAAAAACGGATTAGTTAGTACAAGGATAAGTTATGGGTATTACTGGTATAACTAGTTTTACTAAGGCAAAATAGTTTTACTGGAAATACTAGGATTACTATATTTATATTTCTTACTAGTATTTCTAGTATTACTATATATAGTACTGAATTAAATTAGTATTAGTAAGAGAAGATTGTACGGTGTGAGAATTAATTCTAAGCATCTTAATAATGATAATTCTAATGATATTCTATTTTATTTCAAGAAAAAATGCAAAATCCGCCTTGTACAATCATTTGTTTTGATTACGGAGGATATTATATGAAGGATAGGGCTGAAATAAAATGGATATCGAGAGATGCTGAAGGAGAAGATGAAATTCACACGATTGTGTTGAAGAAATCAGCGGAGGAGGTCACATACTTTGCTTTGGTTGAGCGTATTTGCAGAAAGTTAAAGGTAGATGAATCTAAGATGGAAGCGAAGCTTAGTTACTTTCCAATGGTATTGTATTCAAATAATCCATCATATATCTGGAATGATGAAGACGTTTTTGGTTATCTACTGCAAGTTAATCATAAGCTAGTTAGCAAAAAAAAAAAAGTTAATCATGAGCAGTGTATAAGTGTTCCACATGTGGAGTTCAACAATGATATAGACAAAGTTGATTATGTGTAATTTTGACTATTAGGATTACTAGTTTTATTATTAGTAAGTCGGACTACTAAGATTACTGGTTTTATTATATGTTATTCGGACTACCATATATATTGCAAGTAATACGTATGTTTAGTATATAAAACCCATATATTTATGTTAATAGACTACATATATAGTAAATATGTATATTTAAAACTATTTTTTGATGATTATTTTCAACAGTTTAAGAAAACTTATCATTTTCTAAAAAAACTTCCTTAACTTTCATTGTTAGTATGTGAATGGTTAGGCTATAGTAAGAAGAATCTAACGAAATATGTATTTCTGGCAAATTTTTGCTGCAAATGTTTTCTTTACCAATAATCATAATGTAAAATCATTGGTTTTACTACAAAAATTTCTCTTTTGTCATGGTTTAACTAGATAAACGTAAAAATTGCCAAAGTATTACTATGTGTAAAGTAGTATTACTATCTCCTTGAAGATTACCATGAATTACTAAGTGTTAAATATAATATTAAATCTATTTATAACGGCTGCACGTTTTACGTGTAAATTTTTTTTTTCTTTTAAAAAATCCCTTATTTTAATATTATATATTTTAGTGTTTTACATGTGTTAATCATTTCTGGTATTTCATTTTATAGTGGTTTTTAGGCATAGTAAACCTAATATATCCAGTTATCTGACTAACTCATTTTTGGGCATAGTAGACCTAGTAAATCCATGCAACACACCAAGTTTTAAACATTTAAAAGCATTATCCTACCAAATTTGAAACATCCAAAATATTTAAATAACATCCTAAATACATAAATAAAAGATAAACAACTAAGAAAGGCCAATATCATCTTCCTTTAGAATGAGATGCTTCACATCGTTGAACTCCACCTCAGTTCCAGCGTACTTGTAGAGTAAATGATTTGTGCTCCAGTCTACACCACAAGAAGAAAGGCCAATATTAGCATGAAACCGAAGCAAACGAAGAAAGAGCAGCGGCTTGAAGGGGATTGTGAGGTTTACTTACAGGGACAGTGATATCAACTTTGTTCTTCCCAATAATTCCCCTTTCACCCACATCAACGACTTCACCTCCTTGAGGTTTCGATTGACCTGTAGATGGAAGTAAGATACCTCCCATTGTCTTCTCCTCTGCCTCCTTGATCTTTGACCCTGTAGATGGAAGTAAGATACCTCTCATTGTCTTCTCCTCTGCCTCCTTGATCTTCACCAAAATTCTATCTCCCATTGGCTTAATTGAAGTGTACTGTAAATAACACAAGAAACAATCAAAAACTTATAATTCATAACTAAAGGAGAAGGAATGTATCCAAATATCTTTACAAACCAAGCTTGTAAAAATAACCTAAAGCTATGTTTTTTTTTTCATCTGGCCAGAGCTATGGAAACAGCAAATCCAAACATTCAGACAAGTTTTTTCACAGGTTCAATCAAATGAGCAAGTAGTACATACCTTAGGAGCAACGACAGAAGCAGCTTTGACAACCAAAGAACGGAACTGGCTCTGCTTAAGGGTGCCTGGTTTCAAAGTTCCAAACTAGGCACTCGAAACTCTGAGCGAGGCTAAGCTCTTGACTGACACGGTAACTGGTGATACTGAAAGTTGTGTCGTCGCCATTTCCCCTATCAGTCAAACACACATAAAACTTACAATTGTTAGATTCGACCCAGATTTGACCAATTTTCTGCAAAAACCAGTCACTATTGAGAGATCTCATTGGTTTCTCCGCCCAAAGATAAGACCTTTTATGTTCAATTCTCTCTGTGAACCGATAGTGAAGAGAGAGGGTAGACAAGTAACGAGAAGAGATTCATACCTTGAGGATAAGAGAAAGGATTGTGACTTAAAGGAGTGACGTCGACGTCGTCTTCTTGACTCATTATTGTTTCCAGCGCGACGTGACCACTGTTGCCGTTGTTGCTGCTGATGATTCTGCTGGTACGACTGATAATCAGGATTCGGCGGTCTCCACGTCCCGGCTGATATCTTGTCGGTCAGCGAAAGAACAGAACAAAAAACGAATCGAAAAGTTCTAATTTGTTTATTCACAAATTGAAGAAGAGAAAGCGTTATAGAAAAACTTTCTCGGGAAAAAAATTGGTTAGAGGGAATAGAAAGTGACAAATACGCTCTCAGTTGTTCTTGTCGGAGGGCTTCAAAGGGTTTAGTTGGAACGAAACACAGTCGTTTTAGCTTTAGATGGGTCGGTTTTGGTGATCGGGTTTGGGTGGTCGAATCTTTGGATTGGGCCGTGTAAATATTCTAGTTTACTAAGGAGCAATTCGTCTTTAGCCACTCATTAGCCACATTATCCATTTAAAAAAAATAAGAAAGTGTTATGAAATAACTTATAATTTATAGTATCGAAAAATTTAAATAAAAGTAGAATTTAATACCCGTAGGAAGCAAATAACACTAGTATAAGGGAGAGAGTTTATTATAAGAAGGAAGAAGAAAATGTAATGATTCTTTGATTATAAACTTTTGTTCTTGTTTTTGGTGTACAAAAGAGTGAGATGAGTGATGGTATTTATAGTGAACAACAATACATAAAATAACAAAGATAGTGCTTAATTTGGTAAATGAGTGGGTGATCATAGTGTTTGATGAGTAGATGATCATAGTGCTTGAGTTGGTAAAGGAGTGGATGATCATAGTGCTTGAGTTTGGTAAAGAAGTGGATGATCATTTCAATGCTTAATTTATAACACTCCCCCTTGATCATCCATCTTGTATTACGTGGTGCCTCGTTAAAAACCTAGTCATGGAAAACCCAATACGAAAAACCGTAGTAAAAGTAAAAAGAGTACAACTACGTAAGCTCCCCCTCGAATGAGTAGTCATAGAACCTTTAGAACAATGATAGATTTTCATCTCTCAAATTGTAACATTCTCTTTGGTTGTCTATCTTTTGTATGTTCTTTGTTGCCTCGTTAAAACCTTGTCATGGAAAAACCCAATGGGATAAAAAAAACCATGATAAGGAAAAAGAGTACAACCACACTTACTATCATATTTCTTTCTCTGGAAATAATATCTTCAGGATATGCATTCCAATCAACTCTCTTCAGAGAATTAAGCTTAAGAGAATAAACTCTATTCATTTCTATTATGATATCTAGGGCCTTTAGACTTCTTGTCCATAATTCTCTTTTGACTTAGACAATAGTTTATTGGTCTATTTGGATTTCAAACCAAATTTCTTACATATAATCGTATAGAAATTCGTCTCGTACATACGAATTATTCATTTGTAACTATAGAAGTTACTATTATGATTTTCTTTCTTTTCATATGAAATTACATCTTTCAGTAATGAAAAAGATTAATAATTTTCTTAAATAACACTCTTACGTATGGTATTTCAGGACCAAACATATACGAGCGTCTTAAATAAAATACTTTAAGGATCTTTATGATAACATCTCAGTTTTAGATCTCCAGTTTAGAATATAAAAACAATATAGTATTGTCAAGAGTTTTCTTCCAAAATATAATTTTTCTATAACTCTTCAGGAGTTTTGATTATATTCAAATCATGATTCTATTGATTTATAATCTCTTGATAAATACAAATGGATACATTTGTTAACCTTATAATATTTCATATATCCCATAAAATAGTTTGTTTCAATTCGATCGAATATGCAGAGTTCCCGGGAACATGATTTTGATATCATCAATCCTTCATGGATTATACTTTCAGGGATTAACATTTTTCAAGTGGATTGTTTCATTCAAGTTCTTCCTTTATTACCAGACTATAAGGAACTTGAAACTAGTTGCATCTACCACATGAAATTATGTCTCTTCACAATTAATTTCATATTGATCCTTCTTTGTGTGCAACGGTTCATTTACATCTCACTTGTTTTACACCTTTTAGTGTATGGACTACTGGTCCAAATACTTCTCTATTTCACAAGAAGTTTATATCTTTGTCTATTGCATCTTTCTGATTTGGCCAATCATTTCTTTGTGTACACTTTTCAATAGACTTTCTTTCATGATCCTCTTTCTCATTTATTATATCAACTGCTACTTTGCATGTATAATATCATCGACGTCAATTTTCTTATCGGTTCCATTTTGTTTCATACATGACATAACTTATTGAGATCTCTTCATTTGTCTCAGGTACCTGAATTTTCGTCAGTCATGTTTAATTTCTCTTCTGGAGATCATACAAAACTATATTGCCTCGTTTTGACCATTATCAATATATGCTCCTTTTCATTTACGAGGATTTATCTTGGGAACCAATCTGTCTACCACGCTGCAGGCGTGACTAGCAGTTTGATATTGTTCTTGTAGAACATTTATTCTTATTGGAGCATTTACAGCTGGTATATGTGACTTGATCACTATATTTATATGGGTCGTGTCTGGCAACTGCTTTAGTAAGTTTTGAAATGAATTATCTTTTGGACTTCTATTTCACATTGTGTTTAGCCCGAGGATCAATGATAATTCATTTCAACTTATTTTCTTTTCCAGCTGTTTATTTTCTCCCCCTTATGTTGGAAGTACTAACTCACTTTTAGAATTCATGTATAGCCTTACTTATATTTTTCGGGATGGCTCTGGATTCTTAAGTGTCAATAGAGATTTATATCCAACATATATTTCCAACCTCATTTGAAAACACATCTTCATTTGAAGCTCTGTGGCGGAGCAACATCCAACATTCTTAGATGAAAATGATTGGTTTCTGATCCTATACCAATGATGGGGAGAACTAGTGAATATTTATTGGCTTGATGCGAACCAGTGTTGCTCAAAATGTTTAGCACTTATCTCAGTGAATGTGCTATAGTCGTTAAAGACTTTAAGAAGTGAATTCACCAATATTATAAAAATGCATAGTGGGTGATCAGTCCACTAACATCTTCGTTATTTATGCCAATATCTTATTTTGGCTGGTGAAAACCATATTACCCTTTTATCTTATGGGTAAACAACATATGTCAAATCATTCAGAAGAATCTTCTGGTTCTTATATGACTATGCATATGATTAAGTATATATTCGCATTATTAATGAACCAAAATGGTCTAACTGATTCATGCCAAATGTAAACTTCTAGTTTACTATACATTTATCTTCATTATACTAATCTTTGTGTAGTACAATATATAAGAGGCTGTAGATATTTTCTCTAAAATACTTATACTGCTTTGAGAATTATTTCTGATTGAAATGTATATATCATTTCGTTTGCTTATTGTCTCAACATAAGTGTCTCAAAATCTTACGGATTTACTTTGAGAAAAATTCATCAATCTTAGTTTTAGTGTAAACATAATCTTCTGGATGTTTGACTTATCATAAAAAGTGAGATTCTTTAACTCTTCCCCTCGAGATTATAATACTACAGGTTTATCAATCTCGAATGTATCTCATTTTCTTAATCAACAACATATCCTACATGGGTTATGTATTTTTCGTAGATCCTTTTAACTTTTGATACTTATAAAAATACAATACCTTAAGAACTTTAAATTGCATTCTTAAGAACTTTAAATTAAATTTTTATGTGCAGTAATACTATGTATACTTCTGGAGCATCATATATATCCTCTTTTTAAGCATTCTATAAGTTTTTACTACCTTGTATTGTACACACAATAAATTTTCTTTCATCTTCAGATGAATTCATAATTTCTTTTCTTTATTACCATGTTTATTTTCTCAACTTTAAGTGAGAGTATGAGTTCTATAAAGAAACTCTTTGGACCTTGACCTCATTTATGCTCACGTCTAAAACCACTATTTATGAGTTTTTAAATGTCATATTCTCTTCAGGAGAATGAATCATAATCAACTAGACGTGATTTATCAATAGATATTTTTCAATATATATGCATCATAAAAAAATTTCTTGAAGAAATTTTACTTTTAAACTTAACATCCAACATAGTTGGCTTTATTTACAGACTTCAGGTCTTGTAATCTTTAAATGCAAAATACAAAATGAGCTTTAGGTAATCACTTCAGGTGATAATACCTTTTTTATATATATTATCTTCCAAAACTTATGGATCTTTTAGAGTCAAGCTTTAAACTTAAAATCCTCAATATAAATGGTAATAAAATCAAAATATTTCAAATATATATAAATATGTATTAACAAAGGTGTCTTATTATATCAGAAAATAAATAAAACTTTCATAGTAATTATTATATAGACTATATTATTACTCTCATGCTTTTTAACAAAGTTTAACCTATCAATCAATTTAATGAACAAATTTATATCACTGCCAACTTCATGCAAATTGATTTATCTAATCAAGTTTGTTAAACTTGTATATAAAGCATAAAAATACTTATCTTATAAACAGAAGTATATCGGCGATGAAAGTTTCAGCTGTTCACGTTTCTGAATTGGCTGATAACTTGTACATATCTTTCCGAGAGAATACACAATCCTGAAAACTTTAAATTTTGCTCATATAAACATGGCCATTACATTAGTAAATATCAACATATAATCCAAATTCTTTTATGATATTAGACCAAAGACTAATCGACAACAAAACTAACCGATTACAAATAATTTCTTTTATGATGTTAGACCATGAATCATAAAGTATGTTTCCTTAATACCATTAAATCATGAAGCATATTAAAGTATAATAAGCAAAATTTAATTCATAAAATAACTATTATTCTTACATATAGACAAGCGTTGATATATATATATATATATATCATCGTCTAAAATGACTATATATATATATATATATTTGTTTTTTTTTTTTTTTAGAATTTCGCAATTTTAAAATGAATCATTTATTATGAACTTCATAATTTAAAAACCGTTTACATTAATCATACAAGAAATTACAAGGAGAAGCGATGTAAATAAAATTAAACCGATATTCATCTTAAATTCACTCGGAGTAAATTCTCCAACGAATAAACCATAAATAGAAACACAAATAAAAATGGCACATAAAAACAAAAGTGCGCGAATCATCTTTCTTGAAATGAAAAATCGGAGGAGAGCGATTTGAAATTTTTGAGAGAAGATGAAATGTTTTGGATGATGAAATGGAGTGAAAATGAGTTGTATTTATAGATGAAAATTACTGTTCATGACCGTTGGAGAAAGGGGAAATTTTTGAAAAATTTTCTTTGTGACCGTTGGGGTTTAATCGAGTGCACCAAAAATTAGTCTGAAAATATCGTATTAAACGGTCAATCAAATCTATAAAATTTCATAAAAGTGAAAAATTATGACAATGAAATATTTATGTTATATGACAACAAATCATGCGACGGCTCAGCCGATCAATGCAGAATAATAAATAAATTATACGGCGGCTCGGCCGACCAATTAATAATAAACAGAATATAAGGCGGCTCAGCCGACCAATAAATAATAAACAGGATATAAGGCGGCTCGGCCGACCAATAAATAATAAACAGGATATAAGGCGGCTCGGCCGACCAATAAATAAATTAAATTACTAGTAAATAATATAGGCGGTATTCCGGCCATTATAACATGATATAAATAATAGTAGAGGCGGTATACCGACCATTATAACAGGGTATAAATGATACAAATAAATTTTACCGAATCGCAGAGTGATCGTGCTGATAACGTGTTATGAAATAACTTATAATTTATAGTATCGAGAAATTTAAATAAGAGTAGAATTTAATACCCGTAGGAAGCAAATAACACTAGTATAAGAGAGAGAGTTTATTATAAGAAGGAAGAAGAAAATGTAATGATTCTTTGATTATAAACTTTTGTTCTTGTTTTTGGTGTACAAAAGAGTGAGATGAGTGATGGTATTTATAGTGAACAACAATACATAAAATAACAAAGATAGTGCTTAATTTGGTAAATGAGTGGGTGATCATAGTGTTTGATGAGTAGATGATCATAGTGCTTGAGTTGGTAAAGGAGTGGATGATCATAGTGCTTGGGTTTGGTAAAGAAGTGGATGATCATTTCAATGCTTAATTTATAACAGAAAGAAATTATATTATCATACGGGGATTTTTGAAGAGGGCTTGGGGCATATCGAGTTAAAGTCCAGTTTGCCCCTACATCTGTTTGCTCCGTCGATCATTCTAATGAATTCCTCGTTTTACATTACAGTGGCTACTGCTCTCGCGGTTGCACTTTTCTGTGTACTTGGTATACAAAAAACCCAGACCAGTGGAGCCTTCGTCATCTCTGATCTCATCTCCTCCGTCTCGTTCGTCCCCTCAGTCACGAATCTGGACGCACCAAGTGTTCCGCGGGGAAGACGTAAGGAAAGGTCTTCTGAGTCATATTCAGAAGGGAGTTCAAAAGCAGAGGAATCGTTCCTTTCATTGATAACGAGATCAAGAGAGGCGAGTCAGTCGGTCCTGAGCTCTTTCGAGCGATTAGGGAATCAAAGATCGCCATTGTCTTGCTCTCAAAGAACTACTCTTCGTCTAGCTGGTGTCTCAACGAGTTGGTGGAGATTATGAGGTGCAGGGATGAGATTGGTCGTCAAACAGTGCTGACTGTGTTCTATCCAGTGGATCCCTCTGATGTGAGAAAGCAGACGGGAGACTTCGGGAAAGCCTTTGACAAAACCTGTGTCGGAAAAACGGAAGAGGTGAAGCAGAGATGGAGGCGAGCCTTGATGGACGTTGCCAATATACTCGGAGAGGACTCTCGCAACTGGTACGTATGTTCTCTTGACTGGTTTAAGGCGTGTGTGTGTTTATGAGTCCCTTACTCTCTCTCTCTCTCTCTCTCTCTCTCTCTCTTTTCATTTGATTCTTAGGGATAGAGAAGCGGACATGATTGTTAAAATTGCAAAACATGTGTCGGACGTGTTGAACTATACACCGTCGAGGGATTTTGATGACTATGTTGGACTCAGGCCTCATATCACAAAGATCAATTCCTTATTATGCCCAGAGTCTGGTGATGTGAGGATGATAGGGATCTTGGGTCCTCCTGGGATTGGCAAGACCACCGTTGCAAGATCTCTGGAGATTTCCAATTTGCTGTTTTTATAGAGAATATCAGGCTAACCTATATGAGACGCTGCCATGATGAGGGTTTTCTGGAGATCATGAAAGGTGAGCGGCAAAGGAAAATTAATTTACAAAGACGGCTCTTGTATGAAATATTCAACCTGAAGGATATCGAGATTCATCATCTAGGTGCGGTGCAAGAGAGGCTCAAGGACCACAATGTTCTTGTCATTCTTGATGGGGTTGATCAGTTAGAGCAACTAAATGCCATGGCCAAAGAAACTCAGTGGTTTGGCTATGGAAGTAGGATTATCATCACAACACAAGATCAAAGACTTTTGAGTGCACATGGTATAAGCCATATTTACAAGCTGAACCTTCCAGCTACGGATGAAGCTCTCCAGATCTTATGTCTATACGCTTTCGGTCAAAAGTTCCCCCACATGATGGTTTTAAGAAACTTGCTATGGAGTTTACTCAACTTGCGGGTGAACTTCCTCTGGGTCTTAGAGTTATGGGGTCTTATTTGCGAGGAATGTCCTTGGGCGAGTGGGAAGACGCACTACCAAGGTTAAGGACAGGCCTTGACGGTGAGATTGGTGAGATCGAAAGAACTCTAAGATTTAGCTACGACGCCTTAAGCTACAGAGATAAAGCTCTTTTTCTGCACATAGCATGTTTGTTTCACGGTTTTCGAGCTGACCATGTGAAACAGTGGCTTGCTAACAGCGGTTTGGACGTTAACCATGGATTGGAAGTCTTAACTCGTAAATCTCTCAAAACTTCAAATGTGGGTTTCTTAGGGATGCATTCTTTGCTGCAACAACTGGGGGTTGACATTGTCCGTAAAGAATCTATCAGAGAGCCTGGGAAACGTCAGTTTTTAGTAGATGTTGATGACATTTCTGATGTTATCACAGACAATGCAGTAAGGCCATGTTCGTTTGCTCACCTAGGTGATCCATCTGGGCGAAGATGCAAATCAATGTTCGTTTTGTGCATTATAATGCTACATCCAGATGGATCACCCAGCTGAATTTTTAAAAACTCATCTCAAATTGTCACCCAAATGAAGGTGAGTCTTGATGGTGCATCTGGATGCAGATGCATCTAGTTCAGTCCAAAATGATTAATGACAAAAATGACTTTTTAAAATCAAAATATCATTTTCAAACCGTAAATTCTATTTTCTTGCATATACATTTTTCCGCTATAACCAAAAAATACATTTTCTCGCAAAAACTGAAAAACACATTCCCGCAAAAACCGCAAGATGCGTTTTTCCGCAAAAAAAAATGTAAAACGCACATTTCCATAAAAACACATTTTTCAGTCAAACCAGTAAAATCGTACTTTTCGACCAAAACCGAAAAACGCATTTTCCCGTCAAAACCGAAAAAACGCATTTTCCCGCCAAACCCCAAAAAAACGCATTTTCCCGCGAAATCCCAAAAAAATGCATATTCCCGCCAAAACTCCAAAAAGCATTTTCCGGCCAAAACCGCAAAAAGCATTTTCTCGCCAAAACTGGAAAAACGCAATTTTCCCGCCAAAACCAGAAAAACACAATTTTCCCACAAAAACCGGAAAACAGAATTTTTCCGCCAAAACCGGAAAACGCAATTTTCCCGCCAAAACCGGAAAACACAATTTTCCCGCCAAAACCGAAAAACACAATTTTTCCGCCAAAACCTGAAAAATGCATTTTCCCGCCAAAACCAGAAAAACACAATTTTCCCGCGAAAACCAAAAAACACAATTTTCCCGCCAAAACCAAAAAAACACAATTTTCTCGCCAAAACCGGAAAAATGCAATTTTCCCGCCAAAACCGGAAAATACAATTTTCCCGCCAAAACCGAAAAGCCGAATTTTCCCGCCAAAACCGGAAAAACGCATTTTCCCGCCAAAACCTGAAAAACACAATTTTCCCGCCAAAACCGGAAAAAATGGAATTTTCCCGCCAAAACCGGAAAAACGCATTTTCCCGCCAAAACCAGAAAAACACAATTTCCCGCCAAAACCGGAAAACACAATTTTCCCACCAAAATCGCGAAAAAGCTTTTCCCTCCAAAATCACGAAAAAAAACTTTCCCGTCAAATCGTGAAAAAAAAACTTTTCTCGTTGAAAACACTTTTCCCGCCAAAACCGCAAAAATACACTTTTCCCGTCTAAACCGCAAAAACGTATTTTTCGCCAAACCCATAAAAACATATTTTCCGCCGAAACCACGAAAATACACTTTTTCGCCAAAAACATATTTTTCTTCAAAAACCGCAAAAATATTTTCCGCCAAAACGGTAAAAATGTTATTTTTCCGCCAAAACATAAAAAATTATATTTTAGTCATTTTATTAACAATTCCACCTGGATGCAGATGAAAGTTAAAAATTGAAAAGCAAACGAACATAGTTGCATTCAGATGATTCATCTGGATGCATGGACGAAATGAAGAAACGAACAACACCCAGATGGAGCATCTAGATAAGACATCTAGATGGACCATCTGAATGCATCTTCTAGATGTACAAACGAACAGGACCTAAGTATATATCTACAGCTGACTGACTACTTGTCGTCTAATATACGTACTTAGTCAATTAACTAAACCATACTCGTCTTTGCTTTGGAAATAACACATGGCACTGGGACTATTCTAGGCATAATGCTCAATATCTCTAAGATCGAGGACGCATTAGTGGTAGAAGAAAGCGTGTTTGATGGGATGACTAATCTTCAGTTTTTTTGATATTTCACCACTGTTTAAGGGATAAGCTGAACTTTCCTCTAGGTCTAAATTGTCTTCCTCGTAAACTCAGGTTACTGCGCTGGGACTACTGTCCATTGAGAGTTTGGCCCTCTACGTTCTCCACAAAGTTTCTGGTTGAACTTATCATGCGGGGGAGCAAATTTGAGAAGTTGTGGGAAGGAATCCAGGTAAAACACTTTTGTATTGAAAAAAAGAAACATCTTGACTGACTGACTCTAAACACATGAAGTGTGAACCAAGCGCTCGTAGCTTGGTGGTAAAGGAGGTACAGCTGTACTGTCCGCCACCCGGGTTCGAGTCTTGGTCACAACGGATTTAACATCCCTTCCGTTGGGGCGCTGGACTCCTTACGAGGGGATAGTTGGGAATGTGACTACCCAGATACCAGAGTTACAAATAAAAAAAAAAAAAACACATGAAGTGTGTGTGCCCTTTGTTTGTGCAGTCACTTAAGAATCTCAAGCGGATGGATTTGAGTGATGCCAGGAGCTTCCAAATCTCTCAAACGCCACTAACCTCGAGTCATTTCTTCTCTCGTTCTGCACGAGTCTATTGGAAATTCCTTCCTCTGTTGGAAACGGTACTAGTCTTAAGACACTGGATCTCAGTTGCACAAGTCTTGTGAACCTCCCATCCTCTATTTGTAATGCCACTAGTCTCGAGAAACTGATCCTAAGTGGTTGCTCCCGGTTGAAAACTTCCAGAGATCACCACAAACATCCAAGAGCTCAATCTGAGTAGTACAGCAATCGAAGAAATGCCTTCATCTCTAAGGTTGTGGTCTTGTCTCTATAAACTAGAGATGCAGAGGTGCAGAAGCCTGAAGGTGTTTCCACCTGTTCCTGAAGGAATTGAAGAGCTGGACTTGAGTGATACATTAATAGAAGAAGTTCCTCCGTGGATCGAGAATCTCTCTCAGCTTCGACACTTGGCTATGTTCAGATGCTGGAAGCTGGACAACGTTTCATTATCAAGAATATCCAAGATGGTAGGTGTTTCTTGTATGCATATTACTCGTGGTGATAAGGATACCTCTAGGTATGTGGAAGTAAACATCAGGTGGTTTTCTGACTTCTTAAACCAGTGGACTTTACAGACGGACATGTTACAGATTTGTCTACCAGAGACGGTTTACATTTCTCCACTGTCACTGTTCTTCATCCGTAATGATTTCAAGACTATTCCAGATTACATCAAACAACTTCCTCAACTAAAACAGCTTTCACTCTATGAATGTCGAAGTCTTGTATCGTTACCTCAGCCTCAAGATTCCCTTTCATCTCTAGATGCGGAGAACTGTGTCTCACTTGAGACAATAGATGGCTCCTTTCACAATCCAGACATCCGTCTGAATTTTTTGAACTGCGTCAAGTTGAATCATGAGGCTAGAGAGCTCATCCAGACATCGGTTTGCAAACATGCGCTTTTACCCGCTGGAGAAGTTTCCCGACACTTCATTCATCGAGCTACTGGAGGTTCCATAACAATCCATTTGAAAGAGAGGCATCTTCCTATGTTCTTGAAATTTAAGGCTTGTCTTTTAATGATCGACGACGAGGGCGATGTTGATGAGGAGGATGATGACTATGACGAGGAGGTCATATTCTATGGTGATTATGATACTTACCCACATAGCGATCATTATAGGAAACAGGATACTATGAGGCTATCTTGTCGCGTCGACGGCAAACAGAATGGGGTCACTACTCGATATGGATCGAGTGTGCATATATTACCAACTCCACGTGCATTCACAGACCATATCTTTGTATTTGAAGCTTCTTTTTCTTTAGACGAGTGCAACAATCCTGAAGGAGAAAGCGAATTTGTCTTTGACTTCAAGGTTCACGATTACTTTTGGGTGATAAAAGAGTGTGGTCTTCAACTCTTGGAGCTCCCTCATGTTCATGAAGACGACTGATGAGATGTTCCGATAGAGTACACAATTGGATGAAGAAGAATCTGGTGATGACGAGGAAAAGCATAAACCTGTCTCCTGCATATTTTAAAGGTAACATACGAAGCAAAAAAGAGGAAAAAAATTTGTAAGAAATGGCAGGTAAGCAGATCTTTTTTTTTTTTTTTTTTTTTTTTGACATCAATGAAAGGTAAGCAGATCATTTGTATGCTTTCAAAGCTTTGTTGCTTTCTGAAAGAGAGCAACTCCTCATGGAAGATAAACGTTGGTGGGATAGGACTTTTATGGGATCCTTGTGGGGGAGAGAAGCAGAAGTTCCACTTGGCATATAAACACACACATTGTACACTCTACGAGAATAATTAAACAGTGAATACAAATAATTTACAAAATATCGTTGGATATCTTGACTCTTCCTCTCCACTTGAAAATTGTGTATCCTTATCTATTTACTCGTCTTTACTCTTTTAGAGCACCTCCATCAGCAATATCAGGAAGTTCTAATCATTTAAAAAAATAATAATAATAACAAAATTAAAAAAAAAAAGCAAAAATTCTTAATTAAAATCTTTTAAGAAATTGTCTACATACTTAAGGGACAAATGTCATTTTTTTTACAACAAAAGAACTACTTAACTAAGAAACCGCCGTATTGGATAGCCAAACCGGAGGTGAAGAATCAACATATAACATAGCTAAAGGAGAACTCTTCGCACCACGTGCAGGCTGTCCGCCATTGTGTTTTGTACCCTTGGAATATGTCGAATTTTGAAATTAGGGAAGAAAATCTTACTGCGGTAAAACTCCTTCCATGTGTGTAGCAAAAATTTACCATTCTTCAGGTGACAACACCATCTTCACCAGTTGAGGACAATCCGTCGCAAATACTACATCTGAAAACTGCAGGATCTTCATGCACTCCATCGCCCAGATAAATGCTTCACATTCCGCATGTAGAGGTGATAGGCTTCATCTTAGATTCATTGCTCCCATCATGGCGTCTTCTGTACTCTCTCGACAGTACCAACCCTGTCCAGTGAAGGCATCCTGCTCCCTCCATGCCCCATCAATATAGCAAACTCTGTTGCCCATATTGCCAATTTGTGTCTGGCTGTAAATACTTATGTTGTTGTTCCAATAATTGCGCCTCAGCCCAAAGTGTTTCTTCAATCTTCTGGTTTACGCATTATTTCTTAAGGATTTCCATTCCTATTTTGATAATTTTTTTCATTTGTATTTTTCCACATAATCCATTTCTATTCTGATAAACCCATTTAGTAAAACCTTATAATTAACCGTAGATATACATTGCATCAATAACACGACCCAGTCTATAGAGAACCCCAACTTCAATAAAAGTCGCTGTAGAAAAATTCATTCTACTCTGTCATATGCCTTGCTCATATCTGTCTTGATTGCTAAAAACTTATCCTTGCAGCTATTGTTAGTACGTAGCCCATGGAACATCTCCTGTGCAATGAGAATATTATCTGAAATTAACCTTCCTGAGACAAAGGCAGATTGAGTCTCCGATATCAGATTTGGTAATAAACCTTTTAGCCTCTGGCATAATACATTTGAAATGATTTTATAACCCACATTGCATAAACTTATGGGTCTAAGCTCAGTCATTCGGTTTGGTCTCACCATCTTTGAAATGAGACAGATGTTTGTCAAATTAAGTCTATCATCAAACCTTCCCGTTCTCAAAAAATCATTAACCATGACAACTACATCATCCTTAATTATAGACCAAGACTGCTGGTAAAAAAGTGCAGTCATACCATCTGGTCCAGGGGTTTTTTCCGGGTGCATCATAAAGAGTGCAGCTTTAACCTCTTCTTTTGTTGCCATGGTTATCAGCCTTAGGTTCTGAGCTTCTGACTAAGGTAGGTACCTCCGCCAAGAAACCATCAAGATCCGCTGGCGAGGTTGTTCTGTGTTAACCCAATTTCCTTGCTCATTATGTAGCCCAATAATCCTATTATGAATGCGCCGTTGTTTTGTCAAAGCATGGTAAAATTTGGAATTTCTGTCCCCACAGGTATGCTACAGAGTTCTACTTTTCTATTCCCAATATTGTTCCTCATCTCGATACGCTTCCTGTAGTTTCCTTGAAACCTCCAAAACCTCCTCATTAGATTTAGTAAAATCCTTTTGAATTTCCTCCAGTGCATTTTGAAGCGTCTTTATTCTTTCCTTCCCATATGGTGGGTTATTTTTCCTCCAGACAGAAATCTCATGTCTACACCAATGTATCTTGTCTACAATTCCTACATTTCCCCTTACACGACTAGAGTTCCATCCTCGAGTAATTGAATCCATTAGGCCTTCTTCTCCTATCCACCTCTTATCAAAACGAAATGATTTCCTAAATTTCATTACTTTATCCTCAATTGTTGCCACAATTGGTCTGTGGTCTGATCCCACCATACACAAATATTCAACGAAAGAACATGGGAATAAATTATGCCAATCATTATTACCAAGAGCCCAGTCCAAACGACACATAACGACATGTCGTTGTCTCCTCCCGCTCCACGATATAGTATTTCCTAGGCTAGGAAATTCCATAAGACCACAATTATCGATCATATTATTAAAAGCCACAAAAGTGTATGCATGCCGAAGAGCACCACCTTGTTTCTCATGGTTCCTTCTAATCTCATTTAATCTCCAATAATAAACCATGGGTCATCCCGAGAGATGCCTATTCTCGTTAGCCTCTCCCAAACTGGTTCTCGGAGATTTTGATTTGGTTCCCCATACACAAAGGATAGGAATATCCGCTTACCTTTATACTCCATTTCGATATCTATAATCCGGTTATTCGATGATATAATCTTCACCTTATAACTAGAGTCATAGAATAAAGCCAGACCACCACTTCTGCCATTAGGATCAACAGTGTGAAGATGTCTAAAACCGAAGTGAAACTGAAAAGATTGAACAAACTCGAGTTGTTGTTTTGTCTCCGACAAAAACATAAACGCTGGTTTGTGTTTGTAGTAGATTTCCCGTAGATAACTAATAGTCCAACTGGTCCCAAGACCTTGACAATTCCAACTCAGAATCTTCATTACCTAAATGATTTCACTTATCGCAAAACTTATTACGGTTACTGATGAATCTACTACTGATATAATCCACCCAAATATATTCCAATAAAGATTCTTCCTGATTCGAACTTGTACCAAAAAGAAGCCAAATACGACCAGCATTACTGATATATTAATCTCCAAGACTAACACATTCAGTACCACATTCCGATACCGTATTAATAAGTATACAAATAAAGTTTGTGTAACAAAGAGCACCTCGAGATAAAATTACCCTCATAACAGAACCTTTCCATCATATACCAAAGATATACACTACAATCCCAGACTTTAAAAAACATTCCTTTATCTGTCCTGATTTCCTCACAATATATTTTAAACGGGCACGACCTTCCAAATGTTATCTCCACGGTGAAACCATTCCTGCCATAAGTATAACACGAGTCCCAGACATAAAACATAGGTTTTTTAGATGAGAAATTCTTGGGTTCACCCCCTAGGGTGAACCTCTAGATTCACCAACCAATAGTGTTTGAGTAATTGATATTTAATATCTTTTAAAAAAGAAAACAAAATTGAATTTCCAAATAAGATTATATTTTTAAAATAAAACAATAAAAATACATAAAAATAGTTACAAAAAAAAAAATATTGGTAAATTTTAAAATTAAATCCTAGAGTTTATGATTTATCCAAGGGTTTAGGGTTTAGTGTTATTAAGATTTAGTTTTTAATGTATGATTTAGGGTTTAAAATTTTCCAATGGTTTACGGTTTATCCAAGATTTAAGGTTTATAATTTAGGGTTTGGAGTTTAGGATTTAGGGTATAGGATTTAATATTTTGCTAACGGTTTAACAATATATTTTTTTTTGTAACTATTTTTATGTATTTTTATTGTTTTATTTTAAAAATATAATCTTATTTGGAAATTCAATTTTGTTTCCTTTTTTAAAAGATATTAAATATCAATTACTCAAACACTATTGGTTGGTGAATCTAGAGGTTCACCCTAGGGGGTGAACCAAAGAATTTCTCTTTTTAGATATAATTTTACTGTAGGATTGTTTTCGCTCCCAGCCACAGTTCCCAAGTCTAGTCCTTAACCAGCGGTCCGAAGCCTCTTCCCACGCTTAGCAAACTGGATCTCTTCCTCTTTTGGCAAAAACACAATTCAAAGTACATCTACTTTTTGAACTTTTCCCAGTTCGGGATTATCGGTCACTGCAAGTCTCTGAAGCTTTACCCACCGGGTTCTTCCCCCGACCAGGGTCGGAGGGACCAGTCTCCGCCGCTCCTCCGCCGTTCCTACACCTGAGACTCCATGGCTGACCTTGCTGGACACTCCAAGATGGACCTCACCGCTGGAAGCTACTCTGTACTCTCTACAAGCCAACAAAAACCAGTCACAAGCTAAACCCCAACACCGCTAATACCCATTTCCTCATCTCTAGGACGTTTACAACATCAGATATCGACTGTACTGCTCCTGCGTGAGAGCTCTGTGTTTACTCAACAACTCTCAAAACCCTGGTCACAACATCTCCTACCATACTCAAGCTACAATGAGTGGTCGCTATTCAAGAGAAGAAAAGAAGAAATGGATTACGGCTCAAAACCAAGCTAAACGAAAGCCACTAGTACAAATTCCAGATACAGATACTACTGCTCTGATTGAGGAAAAAAAATTTACCCTTATTGGGAGGGTAACAAACCCAACAGCTCAAAATACGAAGGCTCTGGTTGACTTCTTCCTCCAACACTGGAATGTTGCTGGTCGTTTCACCGGAAGAGCTCTGGGACCTCTCATGTTCCAATTCCGCTTTGAAAATGAAAGGGACCTCCTCACCATTCTCAACAAGGCCCCTTTTCATTTCAAAAGATGGATGCTACTCATCCAACGCTGGGAGCCAGTGGTCTCCGACAAATTCCCAGCTTATCTACCCTTCTGGATTCAGATCCACGGAGTGCCTCTGCACTATTGGGAAGATGGAGCACTAAGAGCCATAGGAAAAGAACTAGGTGAGGTGGAAGACTGTATTCCCACTCAGGCCAAGGTTCGAGTCCTCATCAATGGTCTTAACCCTCTGGAGATGACAAGAGATATAAGCTTACCGTCTGGTGAGATAATACCAGTGAAGTTTGACAACGACAATCTTGAAAAACACTGCTTCAAATGTTTCTCCCTCACACATAAAAAGGATGATTGTCCCCTCTATGAAAACGCTCGCGAGCGGGGTAGAAGCCCACAATGGCTAGGAATATCCCAAAGCAACAGTATGGCTCGCCTTGATGAGAAAAGGAGGAAATATGAAGACATGAGAAGAGAAAAAGCTCCCCTCATCAAGAAATATAGAGAACATTCACTGCTGTACTCAAGAAGAAACGATTATGATGATCGTCGAGAAGAACCACAGTACAAACCCAGACACCAGCGCAATTACTCACCAGTGGTGAGTGAATATCGAAGAGGAGGAGAAGACCCCAGTAATGATAGGTCCCTCTCACGAGCCCCTAATGCTCAAAATGGAAGTAGAGGAAGCCTTCAAGTCGTTGACAGGCCAAACAAATATGTTGAGCCATATCGCAATAACAGAGACAAGCAGGAAGTTAAAGTTGAGTACAGGAGAGTACCTAGCCCGGAGGCAGGATCAAAATCTATCCAATCTCCGGCCCTACCTATTAGTCCACACTCATCAGACTTAAGAAGAACTCTGTCACGACGAGAAGAAGAAGAAGACTCTGATCCTCATATCTCTGCAGACAGACGCCTAAATTAGGACATACTGCTCCCACCTTCAATCCCACACTCATCAGACTTGAGAAGGTCTCTAACCCTCAGAGATGAGAGTGAGGAAAGGGGAGCTCAGTGAACTGCTGACAGAACCCCTGCAAAGGAACACCTCTCTTTACCCTCTAGTGGGACACCCTCTAATGGGAAGTCAAAACTTGATCATCAAGAAAACTCTATAAGCTCAAGTCGCCTGCAGGACATAGAGATCCAGTATCTGGAGGAAATAATGGAACCTCCACGCCTAGAGAGCAACTCTCGACCATCAGGCTCAAAACCACCGGGAGCTCTCAGTTCCCCACCAGCAGAAGCGTCCCCAATAAGAACACTTAGCGAAGATAGAAGACACGTCTCCCTGCATCTTGGACCCTTAGCTCCAAGCCCGACTGGCACTCCCATTCAGGCTCGTTTGTCTGAGAGACCAGTTATGACCACAAGGAGTGCTGCAAAAAGAAAAGAAGGAATCACCACACAGAAGAAGAAGTACAACATCAGCCCACTCCACGGAACCATCGTGAAGAAGAGGAGAGTAACCAAAATCCAAAGCTCCCCTAAAAGAAAGACTCAGGGAAGTAAAGCAGCAACACAAAACCAACAGAAAGGTTCCTCGAAGACCAAACTTATCCCAGCTATAACGAAGAAGCAAAAGGATTTTCGGGCACACCCAAGCGCTCTTCCTTAGCGCTACTTAGCTGGAACTGTCAAGGGATTGGGAGCATCCTGACAGGCCAGCGAATCAGGGAATTCAAGAGAAGAATATCCCCTGAAGTTATATTTTGATGGAGACTATGAATCAAGACGAAGTGGTGCTCCGAAGGTTCCAAAAAAAACGGAATATACAAACCACTTTACTGTACCCCCGAGTGGGACCAGTGGCGGACTCTCGCTATCATGGAAAACAGACACGCAGGTTGATATCCTCTCTTCCTCATCCAACTTTATTGATACTATTATCACCTTGCAACAGAAACCTATGTTTGTCTCCTTTATCTATGGAGCACCAACGTAAAATAGGTCAGAGTTCTGGAACAAACTAACTGAAATTGGCCTAGGAAGAGATGAGGAAGCTTGGTTAATAGTGGGGGATTTTAATGACCTCTTAGATAATTCTGAAAAGGTAGGAGGTCCCTTAAGATGGGAGGGATCCTTTCTTGCCTTTAGAAGCTTTGTATCGCAGATGGGACTGTGGGATCTCCAACACTCCGACAACTCTCTTTCATGGAGGGGAACTCGCTACAGTCACTTCATCCAGTCCCGACCGGACCGTTCCATGATCAACTGCAAATGGGCTGAAGTATTCCCCTCTGGGTGTTGTGAATACTTAAGATTCGAGGGTTCTGATTACAGACCAATACTAGTCCACCTTAACCAGCCACAACCTAAGAAGAGAGGCTTATTCCGCTTCGATAGTAGACTCAAAGACAAGCTTGAGATAAAAGAGCTGGTTAAAGAACACTGGACAACAATGTCATATGAATCGGTGTTCTCAAAGATTTGCATAATCAGGAGAAAATTAATGTAGTGGACCAAGCTCCAGAACAGAAACAGCAAAGAGGAGATAATTGAGACACAAGCAAAACTGGAGGAAGCCCTCTCGAATACAGTCCCAGACCCAGTTGAGATTGCTGCCCTTTTGCAGAAGCTGGAGAAAGCATACATCGAGGAGGAACTCTTCTGGAAACAGAGGAGTCGAATCCTCTGGCTCCATAGTGGTGACAGGAACTCCGGTTTTTTCCATGCCATAACCAGGGAAAGGAGAACCATTAACAAGTTCTCGGTGATATAAAACGCCAATGGTCTAGCGGTTCACGAAGAAGATCAGATAGTCCGAACTATTGCGGACTACTATGGTAAGCTATTCTCCTCGAGACAGACGACATCGCTGCAAGTCATTGATGAAGTCCTTTTCCCCCATCATTGCCTCGGATATGAACAATGCCTTAATTAGGATTCCGGATAAACTCGAGATCAAGAAAGCAGTCTTCTCTATCCATCCGGATAAAGCTCCAGGGCCGGATGGTTTCTCGGCGAGCTTTTACCAGACCTACTGGGACATAATAGGCGATGATGTAACGACAGAGGTTGGAAACTTCTTCAATACAAGCACGCTCGATGGCCGGTATAATGAAACCCACGTTAGGTTAATCCCGAAGACCAGGGGCGCCAAGAAAGTGGCTGACTACCGACCGATTGCGTTGTGTAGCACCCACTATAAGATCATCGCAAAATTTCTCACTAACCGCCTCCAGCCTGTACTCCAAACCATCATCTCGAAGAATCAGTCAACGTTTGTTAAGGGGCGAGCAATATCGGATAACGTGCTCATCACGCATGAAGTGCTTCATTACCTCCAGACATCGGGGGCCCAAGTCCGCTGCGCCATGGCTGTGAAAACGGACATGAGCAAGGCCTACGATAGAATCGAATGGAGCTTCCTAGCCAGAGTCCTTGAAAGACTCGGGTTCCACCCCACTTGGACCTCTTGGATTATGGAATGTATCCAATCAGTCTCGTACTCTATATTGGTGAATGGAGCAGCACAAGGAAGAGTTATTCCGTCCCGGGGAATCCGACAAGGAGATCCCCTCTCGCCTTACCTTTTTATTCTCTGCACTGAAGTCCTCTCTGGACTGGGCTCTAAAGCGATGCATGAAGGGAGACTGGCTGGAGCAAAATTTTCGAGAAGATTCCCTCCGGTAAATCACCTTCTATTCTCAGACGACACTATGTTTTTTACCAAAACAAGTGTCACCTGCTGTGAAGCCTTGAAGCATGTCCTAACCTTTTATGAAGGGGCTTCCGGACAGTGCATAAATCTCGGAAAGTCAGCTATAACCTTCTCCGCCAAAACACCAAGTGAAGTGAAAACCTGAGTAAAGGATTTCCTCAATATCCAAAATGAGGGAGGAGTGGGGAAGTACTTAGGATTACCCGAACACTTCGGAAGAAAGAAGAGGGACATTTTTGCCAACCTCATTGATAGGATCAAGTAAAAATCTATAAGCTGGTCGACTAGATACCTTTCGAGTGCGGGAAAAGGTTCTCCTACAAGCAGTTTTAGCAGCCCTCCCAACTTACACGATGTCATGCTTCAAATTACCCCTCTCAATCTGCAAACAAATACAGAGTCTTCTCACTCGGTTTTGGTGGGATGCAAAACCCGAGATTCGAAAACTCTGCTGGGTATCCTGGTCACGCCTAACTCGCCCTAAGAGTGCTGAGGGCTTAGGCTTTAGGGAGACCAAACAGTTCAATAACGCCCTGCTAGCGAAACTTGCGTGGAGAATCCTTAAGGAACCGCAGTCTTTCCTTGCTTCCTTGCCCAAATCCTTATGGGAAAATACTGCAATAACTCATCTTTTCTTGACTGCAATGCTCCTGCCTCAGCCTCCCACGGCTGGCGAGGAATACTGGCGGGAAGAGAAGTCTTACGACATGGACTTGGCTGGATTGTTGGGAATGGCAAAGAGATACGGGTCTGGTCTCAACCGTGGTTACATCTTGATGGACCAACAACCCCCAATGGACCACCAACGTTCTCAAATGCTAATCTCCGTGTGACAGATCTCCTACAACCTGGCTCCTCAGAGTGGAACCTTCAAGCCATAAGAGAGCACTTGCCTCAGTATGAGGACGCCATCAAAGCGATCATTCCTAGTGACGGTGATATGAACGATGAGCTAGTTTGGTTAAAGGATACGACCGGGAGTTACACTACAAAGTCGGGGTACGCAGTGGCCAAACTTAACACCGAAGCTGAACCATCTGATCATTTCGACTGAAAAAACGTATATGGCTGGTGAAAACCTCCCCAAAGCTCCGACATCTGCTCAGGAAAGCTACGGCAGGAGCACTTCCGGTAGGTGCAGGTATCCATAGCAGAGAGGCATGACCATTGATGCGAATTGCAAGCGGTGTGGTACACTCGAAACAGAAATCCACGTCTTGCTCCACTGCCCTTTTGCCTCAAGCGTTTGGAGTCAACTCCCCTGCCTGCATCTCCCGCCCTCGCTACCACAGATCCCAGACTCAATCACAACACTCCTTGACAGCTGCAACAAAATCGTCAATCTGCCTCCAACGGGTCTAGGCGATGTTCCCATGTTCCCGTGGGTATGCTGGACGTTATGGACGAACAGGAACAAACTCCTATTTGAAAACAAAGACTTCTCGGTTGCAGAGACAGTACTGAAAATCCTACAAGATTCGAGAGCTTGGAAGGAAGCTCAAGAATCACAACAAAATCGAAAAGTACCACAGTGCGTGGATCCTTCACTGCAGGTGTCTAAAATCCAACTGCCTTCACCCCCCTTCTATTGCAGGTACCACCACATGGAGTCTTTTCTCTGATGCGGCTTGGGACTCAAAATCTGGAAGCTGTGGCCTCGGATGGCACTTTCGCGACAACACAGACGCACCAGCAGGCAATTTCTCTTCAAACCGCCGATCTGTCCCCTCCGCCCTTGTAGCAGAGGCCCTGGTGGTAAAGTCTACGATTCAAACTGCAGTTTCTCGTGGTGTGAACTCTCTTCGAGTCTTCTCAGACTCCAAAAGCCTCATCACTCTCTTGGCGACCAAGAAGAACCATGTCTGGATACAAGGAATTCTCTTTGATATCCACTCTCTATCAAACTCTTTTAGGAATATCTCTTTTCATTTTCTCCCTCGATTGGGAAATACTTTGGCTGATTCCTTAGCAAAATCAGCGCTACTCTCATTATCTAACTCTCTGGTGTGTGGATGAGAATCTCCCAATTTTAATTAAGTATGTTTTGCCTCAAAAAAAAAAACACGAGTCCCAAACTCTGGTACTAGCCACATACATAAACATGTCATATAAGATCATAACCCCAATTGCAATTGTCAAACTGAGCAATAGATACAAGTGTCTATCTAAATTTAAAGTCCATATCGTTATTACATCTTTACCTTTTAACCATTTGTTGTTCTGATATCTTACTTCATCCCAACCCTGACACCTCATGAAACCAGAAAACACCAGGTGAGACAAGAGGTGAGAGTCATACCAAGACCCCAACCTATGCTTGACCAAAGTAAACCTCAATCCGAACCGATAACAAGCGTACACCATCATATACTCCTTCCTGACACATCCAACCAAATCTTTAGTTTCATGTATATAATGCATTCCTAATTTAGTCACTCGGAAGCCATCCTTATGCTCTGAATCCCAATTAAATAAATTAGTATCCCATCCTAAAGATGAATCAGAATCAACCAAACCACAACCATAAGAAAACCAAAACAACACCATCTTATTAGAAGTATTGAGACCAAATAAGACCAGAAAATCATAAGCGCAAGCAAAGCGCACCGCTACCCCAACTCGGTAAAGATCAAACACTGAGACACACAACCTTCTAGGACCAGACTGATTCTACTGGATTTCATAACTGAACCCCACATTATTATAGTAAAATAAAAATAAAAACACCAGCAACCGAGACAAATTACTCCGATGTGTTCGTAGGCTTAACGGGGAAGCCTTCTTTGCAGGTGCAGTTCCCTTATCCCCATTTTTGGCTAAGTCCTTGGCCATAAGCTTCTTACGTAGAGAAATGAACCCCTGGACAAAACCGCTTCTTTGTTGCTCCCCCTGCCACACCTCTTCCGTCTTTGCTGACTTCTTCTTTGCGGCCTTTTCGACACTACCTTCATTAGGGATGTCATTAACTTCAGTTTGTTCATCACCCCCTTCCTCGCCTCCATCTTCCCCTCCCAAGACTTCCTCCTCCATGATATCAGTAATCTCTCCTTGCTCCCCTTCCTGCTCATCGTCAATGCCATCCTCTACCTTGAGCTCCGAATCTGAGAGTATCTCTCCCTCCACCATAAGCTCTGAGTCTGAGAGTATCACCCCCTCCACCATCAAATCCGCATCATCTAGAGCCTGAGAAGGCACAAGATCCTCTAGCACCTTATCTTCTACTACTATCCATTTCGGTACCCTCTGAAATTGCACCGCTTCCCCCCCTAATACTTTCTCGCCAGAGCCCTCCACAGCTTCTGCAGTGATACCTGCAATGGTGTCTGCGCTAGTCCCCTCATCAAACAGAAGAGCCTTACGGGCTTCAGATGCTCCACTCTCTGCAGAATCCAAACAGCTTCTCGTACCTGAGAGACACCATAATCTCCACGCCTTCCTCTATCTCAACAGCCATGGAGAAGACAAGCGGTTTGAAACCATCAAGCTCCACCCTAACGCGCCCTCCATATAGATCAACCTCCCTATAACCCGGCCAATGGCTTCACCAACGCTTTGGAATATTTCTGGAACCCAGAACTGAAGTGGAATGTCAAGAACGAGACCCAAAAAAGTGATTTTTGATGGGTAATTGACCTCAAGCACTGGTTTCCACCTCACAATTGACACCATCCAGTAATCAAAGTGGAAGGGTTGGTTTCCACCGCACAATTGACACCATCCAGTAATCAAAGTGGACGGGTTCCATCTTCATGACTTCGGAAATGTCTTCCTCCGTCTCAAAGTCAAACTGGAATCTTCCCAGACCAAGATCCACTCCAAATACACGCCCCTCGACTTGCCAGATCCTCGGAAGCATAAACAACAGGATCTTCATATCTTGCTTCGATGGGTTCATACACCTTCCAATGAGTGTCTTGCCATAACTCGCTATGAGCTCCGAATTATCAAACCGAGGGACCGTAATCTTCAAAACCGCCTTAGCCACCTCCTTCTTTCCACCAGACTTAGCCATCCATTGACCTTGCGTCATTTTGAAACACCAAAAAAGAGAGCAGAAGACAATACAAGATATTACAGAACCAGTAAATCTTAGAAGAGAAATATGTTGTGATGTAGAAAAAGACTCTCCCATATTGCCTATAAATTCTAAACATCCATATCTCCAAGACTTTACACCCAAGAAAATCCAGAGATTTCTATTAACCAAAGAATCTCCAATCAACAGATCCTGACAGATACCATCACCATAAATTGATACAATCAACGGATTATCAATGATCCTAGATAATATCTTAGAGATTATCTCCATATACCACATTCCAAATCTTGTACTAAAAAAGCAATTCATATTCAGAGCAGCAAATCGTAGAGATTCTGATACATATCCCAGATCAGGAGAAAACCTCCATTGATTGACCCCAATAAAGTCCAATAGAGATAGAGAAACATACCATATTTGTTGTTTAAGCAAATAATATGTTTTCTGAAAGAAGTTATTCACAGATCTCGCCGTAATAAAATTGTACCCAGAAGAACTCCAAATCCAAATAACCTCATCAAATCCTTCCCCCGAAAATCCATCAGTCACCAAAAAATCCGTTGAGAAATCACCGATCTGAGGCGTAAATGCACAGAAATCCTGACCAGTAGATACCCCATTGATCCTGATCCCACCGAGCCTTGAAATGTTAAGATCCCACCACTCCTTCATCGTCTTCGATCAATCGCCTTTTCCATCGCCGCTTTTTTCTTTTTCTATTATACTTGACAAATGTCATTCTATTAGGCAAAATAAATGCTTTATATGGTTTTAAAAAATGAAATATAAATGAATGATTATATTACTAATAATTTTATTTTATTTTAGAAACTTTGATGGATTCTAACCGATGAAAGTGTATGAGGAATCTAACACAGTTCACTGTTACATTTGCAATGAATTGTTTTCAGTTGGTGAAAATAGTTTCAGAACCAGAAAAATGGTCAGCATTTGCAAGTTACTTAAAAGACATAAAAGTTTTGAAGAGAAGTTTCAACAGCTCAGAGCTCATTCATATACCACAGACGAAGAATTCAAGAGCGGACAGGAAGCAATAGTCTTTTGTTGTCCATATATCGGAGCTACCATTTTGGTTCGCAGAGTCTACACTATTCCGTTTATGTTGCTGACAAAAAAAAACCGATGAAAGTTCTCTATGTTGTTATGATTTATGAGCCACACACAGAAAGCCTCTTTTTCTTATCTCTTCATCATATCTGAAAGCTTTGTGAGCCTTGTGACAGGAATTATGGTTAATTCCGGTTTATAGATTTTATGTGTGTATTTCGGTTTACTAGAAATAAACCAGCTCACAAACCATTTACGTACGCCTTTTGGCTATTGTGAGATATTAATAAAAAATCATCTTTATCTTCTTCCTCAAGTCTCTTCTCTCTATCACCACCTTCATGATCTATCATCACCATCATCGCACGAATCCAACATCTTCGAGATGATATATCTTCCCTTCTAGGCCTGTGTTCACCTCGTCTTCGATCCTTTGTGGATTCTAGATAGAGATTTATCTATCAACCCATTATCCTGTTCAATGGAAAGAGCATCCTCGAAATAAAACCACATGGGCATTCTACCAAGATCTCATTGAGGTCAGGGACATATCTGCTCATTTTGTGGATCACACTCCATTCAATAATTATTTGAGGATCCGAAAGACAAGCTGTTGTATTTCACATGAGACTGATCAAAATGCTTCATTTGTGTGGCATCGTTGGAAGATCAAGGAGAATATGATGCAAGCTGATACTCTCTGTTCTAATATGAGGTTAATAAACGCTGTGGTTCTGATAGGCCTTGGAAGTATTGTGTGAGGCAGAGACTAAAGAATAAATAAGGAAAACGAGCTTCAGTGTCTGGAAGTGCAGTGTTTGAGGAAGAGATAGATGATGATGCGGAGGGAGCTGAATAGAGACGCGGGAAAGTTATTTTGAATGTGGGGCCAGTTGTTTAGGCCGTTATACGATTCTGTTAGGCAATTAGGCCGTTGGGCCAGCTTGCTAGTATAAATAAGATGAATCTATTAGAAGATCCAATTGAAAGCCCATTTTATATCTTGTGAAAAATCTATTAGCTCATGTAACTAGTAGGATTTGCCACATGAGTTCCCATATAAATAGTCATACTATGTAATGAAAACCTCAACTTTTGGAATATCAATATCATTTCATAAATATCTTTGTTCTTGGTGACAAACTCAATCTCTTCCCGTTTCTTTACTTTCATTTGCATAATAAAGCTCCTTTGAGCTATTCATCTTTTGCATCAATAAAGCTTTATAAGTATAAGGCGATAGTGATGGCGACACAGGCGACGGCTTAGGGTTTTCATGATTTTTCGACGATGGGATACCGGAATTCAACGGGAGGAGCAAGATGGGTTAGATCATCATCAAGATGGTCGGATCGGAAGGTTACAGACATGAAGGGGAGTATTGGCAAGTATATCTCATCAGGATTCTCGATGGATCCTTTTGCAAAAAGGAAAGAAGGAAATTAGAGGATCTTGGAAGGTTTCACAATATGTGGTTTGGATCGAGGTTTCAGGCATCATCAAGATAAAATCTCCGTACAGGAGGGTTTTGTCTTCCCTTTACAATGGGATTGATAAGATCGCAGCCTGGTTGATCAATTATAGGAGATACGGTATTATCGGTGAAGAATCTTGGTGCGTGGAGGTGGGTCACTGGAACTACTATAACAGATGGGCACCTGGCAAACCCTAGTTACATGGGCTAATGGACTTCTCACAAGATATAAAATGGGCTTTCAATTGGATCTTCTAATAGAATCAAGTACTGTTGAAGGTGGGTTTTTTATCGAATGGATAGAAAAAGATTAGAGTGTAACTCTAGTCTTAGGCTCTACTACGAGATTTGTTTGTAAAAAGAAGGTATACGGTACTCGTATTCAAATTTCATATACAAATACAATTTGATTCCTATCATTTGGTGCGGTGAGCTATAAGTCGATCATCGATCGAAGATGGCAAAGCAAGGACAATCGGAGCTATGACGCGAAGATCCGGAGCAGCGGATCAGTGAACTCCACAATACAGTGGCGAGACTCAATGAACAAGTCAAGTACATCCGTAAACGCTACAATAAGGCTTACGAAATGAAGATCGAAGCACGGACCGAGCCCTAGTACAAAATAATATAAACTATTCTATTTTAGGACCAAACTATTTTATCTCAAACAATAACAAATTATACTTCCTCCTTTTCTGTATCCCAAAAAAAACACTTTTTGCTTTTCTATTTTCTGCGTAGTATTAACTAAACTAATTTTTATTATATATAAACAATTTTCATACACATTGTCATGTAATCGAATCGGAAGATGCATACATGTTAAAATTTTATCTCACAAGAATCTTCTAACTCTTTTACCCAAAAAAATATGTCTGACCTCTCAGCTGCCTAATAATTTAAAGTAGAATTAGCTGATAAATAATGCTAACTGCAGTTGCTTTTTAAAAAAAAAGCTTTTTTTACAACAAATAATAATAATGCTAATTGCAGTAAATTACTAAAAATAAATAAGAGTGACTTAAAGTTACGTAATGCTGAACGATAATAACTTTGAAAAACAATTGCTAGGCAGCTATTAGGGTGCGAGTAAGTGAACACACTTACAATATCAAGTAGGAAAAAGCAAGTCGTGAAATAAGAGAAAAATGATCAATGAACGAAACAGAGGAATCAAAGAAAGAGAGAATTAAACAATGAAGTGAAAGTGAGAAATCAGAGAAGCAAACAGTGCGATAAACAGAAGAAACAATAGGCAAATAATCAATCAAGAAAACAAGAAAGCAAGCAAAAAAACAAAGCAAATAAGTTAATCAAAAAACACAAGCAAAAAAGTAAACAAAAGAAGCAAAGAATTAAGCAAGAAAACAGGTCAAGCATGCAAGAATCGGTGAAGGAAGCAATCAAAAGAAACAAATAATTACAGAAGAACATATGCATGAATGCGATGTATAGATGAACGTATGCATGAATGCATATAATGTGTTTCAGGCAGTTTGATATGAGAAATAAGCATATACATTATGTTAGATTAATCAAAAGAATAGATGAACAATTATGAGGAAACAATAATGTACAACACAACGTCCTTCATGAATGGTTAAGTGATGAAGCGATACCTTATATACTTATTTCTTCGTAATTGAAAGAACACACGTAATTCTTCCAATTTTCTGGCATCCAAATTAGTTCTGCAACAGCTAAGAAAAAGTAAGCATGAATCTCCAACCGCTAGTTAGTAATAGTCACAAAAGTTAGGTATCAAAGATGGACTACATGCAAACATGTCTAATGAAAAATATTTGGCAAATACGTACTTGAAAAAGGAACTTGTTTCATGGTGTCAGAGACTCGGTTGCTAGTAAATGGCAGGATCTAACCCTCCTGAATAATTAGCACAGACATATAAAAGAATTTAGATACAAACGAGATCAGCATGAAGAAATAACAAAAACAGAATGATCATCACAAAAGGGATGATCCATGTGGAAGCGATGTTCATTAACGAGACTTTCCTTAGTGATCAAGAGTCTCCATCTATGCTATTTTCAAACAGTAACCGAGAACTATATAAAGATATGGTTAGTTCTGAGTAAGAAAGTTAAAGCAGTCCAGTAGGTAAGATAACCAAGTAAACAAAGGAAGCAAGTACGAAAATGACAAAAGCAGGAAGCTAGTAAGGAATCAAGTATTTAGGAAATCAATGTTAAACAAGGAAGCAGTAAGAAAGTAAACAACGAGTAAGTACAGCAAGAAACCAGGAAATCAATGTAAAACAATGAAACAGTAAGAAAGTAAACAACGAGTAAATACAGCAAGAATCCAGGAAATCAAGTAAGAAAGTAAATACAGCAAGGAACCACGAAATCAAAGAAAAACAAGGAAGAAAGCAACAAAGGAACACAATAAAGCAAGGAATCAAGAAACAAACAAGAACGCAGGGAACTAAGGAACAGTTGAAACAAAGCAAAGAGAGAAAATAACGAAGAAAAAAAATAAAAATAAAAATAACAAAGCAAGTAAGAAAGCATACCAGTAAAGAATTAAGAAAGCAATAGGTCCGAATGCACACATGTATGTATGTGAATGAAAATTTAAGTGATTGAGAAGAACCTATATAACATTCTCTGAGATACATCACATCAGACTATGGAATCCGTTGCTGCAGAGGAAAACAGATAGAATATCAAACTATACAAGCAAAATCAAAACATCAAAAGAAAATGATTGAACATACTTACAAAGTTTGGTAGGATTACTCTGTAGTTCCCTGAATGATGTCTAGAAAGCTTCATTCGTGATTATATCTGTAGGCAAAAACAACAGAAAAGAATAGAAGATAATAGTGAACACAACTACCTGGAAAAAAACAAGAGATTTAAAACTTAGGAAACTAGAAGATGCAGTTCTAGAGGTTGTCTTCCATAGTGCATCACATAAGCGATTAGAAAACATATGAAGGCATACAACTTTCAGTATTATTTCAAAACAATCGTAATCGAGCCCCAGTCATTTTTTATTGATTACCTTTTCCATAAGTTTGTGCCTTTCTCTGTAACCGTTTATGCCTTTTTCTCCAGACTATGGACTGCTGTTCTTAAAGGACCTGACAATATGAGAGATACATCAACGAATACTAAATACTGATTGAACTCAACAAGAAACTTACTAGTGGTTTGCAGAGGCTTAAGGAGGAGTTCCAAGCCACCATAGTCTAAGAGACAGGTTTTAAATGTTAGGCGATATAACATATTTGATTGGTATAGTAACTTGGACATTAAGACCTGTAAAGCGTACATTCAGTTTTGATTCAGGGGTGGAGTATCTGTAGAGCATGTATATGTTGAATGACTGCTATAAATAACTTAATTACCTGTTAAGGACAAAAGGTGCAAACCTGCCACAACTGGGTTTTTATTTTTCCATGTTGTTAACTCGACAGAAGGATTTGATTTAGAAACAAGAAGATGACATGGTATCGTGGTTGTATCTTAGCCATATTAGAGCTCCACTTGCGATGGACCTGAAATAGACAAAACGAAATCTTAGAGATACGATATTGTATACGTGGATCAGACTTGAGAACACGCCAAAAGCTCGAAATTTATAACTATAAAATCAAAAGCAGAAGAAAAGATGGAAGACAGATACATGGGACACAGACTTAACTTCAAGAAACTTGAAGAAAGATGTTATCTCACAGACATTTAGAGCTCCACTGGTGATGGATCTGCCAATAAGCATATACATTATGTGATTTTGATATTGAGAACACATCAAAAGCTTACAATACAAAATCATCTCAAAGATCAACTCCACATGCAGTGAACTTATCTTCAAATTTTTCAGGGCTAATGCCAAATGGGATCACGACAACTACTGTGAAGTGAACTGATTGTCGCTCTTGACATGAAATGCATTACAAAAACATATACATCTCTTTAACATTTGTCTGGCGTCATTCGATTGCTCCAACAATACATATATTTATTCAAAACGTTCTTATGACCGGAATACCTGATCTGATCTACTTATTTTCACTAAAACTGTTAGATTAATCAAAAGAATAGGTGATCATTAATGAGGAAACAATACAAGTACAACACAACGTCTTTCATGAATGGTTAAGTGATACCTTTTATAATTATTTTCTTTGTAATTAACTCAACTTCGTCAAATATTCTGCCATCCAAACTAGTTTTGTTGGAGATTCTTATACTGAACTTGTTCTGCAAAACCTAAGCAAGAAAGCAACTTCTAGTTCATAATAGGCACAAGCACGCACATCTGACAAAAAATATTTGACAAAGACTTGCTTGTATGAGACATTCATGAAAAAGATGAACCTGTTTCATGGTGCCAGAGAACTCATAAGGTTCCTGGTTCAGTGACTGGTTGCATTGCAAGTAAATGTCTGATCTCAGACCCTGAAAAATTAAAACAGTCAAATGAAATATTTAGATACAAACAAGATCAGAATGAAGAAGTAACAAAAACAGAATGATCATAGGCCTTAACAAAAGAGAATGATCCATGTGGAGGCATTGTTGATGAACTAGGACTTATTTTCCTTGATAGACGCTAGAGAGTCTCCACCTGTACAACATTCAAAGAGTAACCGAAAAGTATCTAAAGATATTAAGCTAGGGGTTAGTTCTGAGTAAGGAAGTAAAGAAAGTTAAACAAGTCCAGAAGGTAAGGAAGTTAAGTAAGCGATGAAGAAACTAAGAAAATGATAAAATAATCATTAAGCTAGGAAGGAATCAACTATTTAAGAAATCAAAGAAACAAGAAAGCAAGCAAGGAATAAATAAGAAAGAAAACAAGCATGCAGAGAATCAAGGAACAAGCAAAAAAAATGTAAGCAACAAATCAAGAAAGCAAACAATTAAGGGAGCTAGTAACTAACGAACCAAAGAAAGAAAGTAACGAAGAAAAAGCAAACCAGTAAAGAATCAAAAAAGCAAGTTATGTACAGAATAAATAAATATATGAACTATAAAACTAGTGTAATAAATAGTTAAATTAAATTTATTGGATGATGATTCTTAAAAATCATGTTAGACAGCTAGTAGTGTGCGAGTAAGTGAGCACAGTCAAGTAGCAAATAATCAATGAACTAAACAGAGATATCAAAGAAACAGAGAATAAAAACTGAACTCAACCAGTCAGAGAAGCAAACAATGCACTAAACAGAAGAACCAAAAGACAAAGAAGCAAGCAAGTAAAGCATCTAAGGGGAAGCAAAAAACAAGTTGAGAAAAAAGCAAGCAATGAAGTAAACAGAATACGCGAAAGAAGCAAGTAAGCATTAATGGATAGGTGGTCTTATATGCATGAAGAATCCATGATGTATGAGGTTACCATCGATAAAGGAAGGCCCTGTTTCTTTTTCGTGCTCCTGTTTTCAGAGTAACATACTGAGAGCTAATAAGATGACATATTTCATCACTGCTGCCACGACTTGATCTTTCTTTTGCCATGTTCTTACCTCAAGCTTCACACGTCTGACATCTCCAGCTGAGTAATATAGCCTTCTAAAGTGATGCCATACCTAAAGCATCAAAAACAAATTATAAATTGTTATGGAGTTTCCGAAGGTAACGTCTCACATAGAGAACGAAATTTGCATGCGCTGAAGAAATAGTGAGAATGTATTTCATCCTACAAAGCATATCAAAAAGAGCGAAGACAACATATCTGGCATAAAGATTAATCTTTAGAAACTAGAAGACGACACTCCAAAGGCTGTGTCTCGGAAATTTTTAGAGCTCCATACATAACGGTCTATTGGAAGTACGACATTATGTACGTGTTTCTGATTTGAGAACGTAACAAAAGCTTAAATTTTACTACTGCTGAAGAAAGAACGAGAATGCAACTTGAAACTACAAGAAAAATCAAATGACTAGGAACAATAAAATAGGAAGACACATACCTGAATGTTAAACTTCATGAACAAGAATCTTAGCCATTTGTGATGGACCTAAAAGGCAAAACAATGTCTGAGAGAGAAGATATTGAATAAGTGGAGCAGATAGAAAGTGGGAAACTGGATGACGCAAAGAGACTATTTGATGCCTTTAACAAAACATAGGATGCTATTCACCTGATTATGTTTTGTTTTCCTCTCGGGCTTCCTTCAACTGAGCAACGTTAAAGATGTGGTACGACAAGCAATAACAAAAAAGTAGGTAAGATTCAGATAAATTCTTATACCTGACAGAATGATTTATTCAGAAACAAGAAGATGACACTCTAGAAGTTTTCTATTAAATTGACAACTTTGCGTGAAGAGTTGTATTTTCAAAGAAAGTCCATCTATCTTATAGAATTTGGTTTCTAAATTTTATGATAGCTTCACATGATTGCATGGGTTATTAACGTAATACTCTATAAGAAGAAAATATGAGGTTGTCTAAATAGAAGAAATCACTAAGAAGAGTTAAGGATTAAAACTTACAAAATGTTAAGACGAGGCCGTCTCGCATGCATTGTATAATTCCACTGGCGAGTGACCTGCGTTGCTGCACATAAAGAGGCTTAAATTTTTCAGTACAACTTCAAAAGCCCCAGTTATTTTCTATTGATTTTATCTGTTTAATGTAAAATTTTCCGGAGCTATGGACTGAAGTGCTTAAAGGTACCAACTGAAAGTTATGGGTTCGAATAGACATGATATCATCTATTGCAGAATATATAATGAGAATGTAATTTCAGACTACTAAGCATATTAAAAATAAGAAAGAAAATAAACCTGGCAAACGGATTAAACAAAAGACTAGAACTATTGATTTCAGTTCTTAGTGGTGCACTAACATTGCCAATGGTTTGCAGATAGTTAGTGCGGGGTTCCTAGCCAGTTTTCTCCAAAAGTTCTCGCTCTCTGTCACCAGCTTAATCCGAGTAGCCAATCTATAAATTGTTCAAAACAAGTATAATTAGAAAAAGTTAAATAGTCGAATGACTGATTCAAACCAAAGAATTCTCGGCTAACATGTTATATTAAGGTGCTAATCAGCAAAAATGTCATTGCCCAGTTCTCATCACTGCTGCCACAAGTGAATCTTGATATTTCTGTTTCCTTACCTCAAGCTCCACATGTCTGACCGTCTCCAGCCGAGTAATATAGCCTTCTAAAGTGATGTCATACCTAAAGCATCAGAAGTAAATTAAAATTTTGATAATTGTATTAGTTTTCAAAGGTAATGTGCAGAAGAAATACTGAGAATGTAATTTCATTCGAGAAAGCATTATAAAAAGAGGAAAGGCAACATATCTGGCAGAAGGATTAAGCTGTAGAAACTAGTAGACGATGTCTCTCAGAAGTTTTAGAGCTCCATTTGCGATGCACTTGATATCAACAGAACAGTCTCTGAAAAGTACTACAATATATGCATGATTCTGATTTGAGAACATAACAAAATCTTAATTTTACTACTGCATGAGAAAGGAGGAGAATGCACCTTGAAACTACAAGAGAAAAATCAAATGACTAAGCATAATAAAAGTAGGGAAGACACATACCTGACAGAATGTTACTTCGTGAACAAAAATCTTAGCCATTTGTGATGGACCTTAAATACGCAAAATAATGTCTGAGAGATATGACACTGCATATGTTGAGTAGATAGAAAATGGAAAAATGGATGACGCAAAGAAACTCTTCGATGAATCTGTTTTGTTTTCCTCTGAAGCTTCCATCAACTGAGTAACCTTAAAGATGGTCGTAAATCCCTTCCGCCACTTCGAAACACTTACAGGAAGAGCATTTCCTAATTATAAATCTAACGGGAGACCAGAAAAGGAGATTGTTCAAAACATAAGAGCAAAACAAACGACAAACAATAATTAAAAGTAGGGAACAATCAGAAACATTTTTATACCTGACATACGGATTTGATTCAGAAATAAGAAGATGTAAGGCTAGTAGTTCGTTATCTCGTAGCCATTTAGAGCTTTTGCGATGGGACTCAAAGGAATTCCAGAGATTGTCTCACACACATTTTAGAGCTCCGTTTGCTATAATTCTGCAAATAAGCGTATAAAGTATGTACTTCTGATTTGAGAACACATCAAAAACTTACAATACAAAATCATCGTCAAAGAGCTACTCCACAGGCAGCGAACTTATCTGAACTTGTCTGAAAGTGAACCGACTCTCGCCTTTGACCTGAAATGCACATTCCCCAAACATATACATCAATTTAATTTTTATCTGGCTTCATTCGATTGCTCCAACAATACATATATTATCTAAAACGTATTAAGACTGAGCTTATCTGATCTAATGATTAATCAAAACAATAGAGGATCAGTAATGAGGAAACAAAAAAGGAATACCTCAACACGTAATTCTTCCATTTCTGCCATCCGAACTACTTTTGGTTGAAGATTCATATCCTGAACTTGTTCTGCAAATTCATATCCTGAACTTGTTCTGCAAAATCTAAGGAAGTAAGCATGAATCTCTGACTTCCATTTCATAACATGCACAAGATAACACATCACATCTGACGAAAAATATTTGTCTGGTGACAGAGATGGTATGAGACATGCATGAAAAAGATGGACCTGTTTCATGGTAGCAGAGAGAGTAAACGCCTGATCTCAGACCCTGAATAATTAGAACAGTCAAATAAAATATTTAGATACAAACGAGATCAGAATGAAGAAGTGACGGAAAAAGAATGATCATAGGCCTTCACAAAAGAGATGATTCATGTGGAGGCATTGTTGATGAACTAGGACTTTAGTTTCCTTGATAGACGCTCAAGAGTCTCCACCTGTTCTACTCTCAACGAGTAACCGAGAAGTATCTAAATATATTAAGCTAGAGGGGTTAGTTCAAAGTAAGGAAATAAAGAAGTTAAAAAGGTCAAGTAGGTAAGGAAGGTAAGGAAGGTAAGTAAGAAAATGATGAAAGTAGCATGAAGCTAAGACAAACAAGGAAGCAAGCAAGAAATAAATAAAATTAGAATAGAAACATAAGCACGCAGAGAATCAAGGAATGAAGCAAAGAAGTAAGCAACAAATCAAGAAAGCAAGTAATTAAGGGAGCTAGCAACTAACAAAGCAGGCAAGAAAGCGAACCAGTAAAGAATTAAGAAAGAAAGTAATTAAGCACAAAATTAATAAATAAATGAACTAAAACTAATGTAATAGATCTTGCATTAAATATATTGGTCAATGATGATTTTAAAGAACAGCTAGTTAGCGTGCGAGTAAGTGAGAACACTTACAAAATCAAGTAGCAAATAATCAATGAACTAAACAGAAAAAAAAAACTGAACTCAACAGAGAAATCAGAGAAGCAAGCAATTAGGAAACACAGGAAGGAAGCAAGAAAACAAGTTGAGAGAATGAAAAAAAAACAAGCAAGGAAGCAAGTAAACAGGTTACGCATGTAAGCAACGAAGTGATGAAGGAAGAAATGGACAAAGAATATAATTAAAGAAGAATATATTATATATGCAAGGATGCGTATGCATTTATAGGGATTGTATGCCTAAACGCAAGCATGTAAGCAATAGATATTAATGAATAGGTGGTCTTATATGCATGAGTCCATGATGCATGTAGTTATGTTGACTCCAAACTTTAAGAGCAAAAAAGAATATAAAGAAGACGACATTCTAAAGGTTGTCTCTCAGTCATGTTTAAAGGTCCCTGAACGGTACGGAATTATAGACGTGTTTCTGATTTTAGAACATAACAAAAGTTTAAATTTTACTAATGCAGAAGAAAAGAGGAGAATACAACTTGAAACTACAAGAGAAAATCACGCGACTAAGAATAGTAGAAATAGGGAAGACACATACCTGACCAAAATCATTTGCGATGAACCTTAAACAGGCAAAGAGACTCTGTTTTGTTTTTCTCTCAGGCTTCCTTCAACCCGCTTCTTCAGAAAACGTTCAATAGGAAGTGCAAAACAGCGTCGAGTTCTTGACACTTACAGGAAGAGCATTCAGCCACTTCTATGTACTTGCAGGAAAAGCATTTTCCACAAAATGGAGAATGTAACTTCAAACTATAACAGCAAAATTAAAGGACAAACAATAATAAAAAAAATAGGAACGTTCAGAAACATTCTTATACCTGACAGAGGGATTTGATTCAGAAACAAGAAGATGACATAGAGGTTTTTTCTTAGCCATTTAAGAGATCCATTTCGATGGACCTGAAACAGACAACACGGTGTCTGAGAGATACTATAATGTAGAGGCTTAGCGCAAATACATGGGACTCACTGAAATTTCAAGAAACCTGAAGATGAAATTCCAGAGATTTCTTCCAGACACTTTAGAGCTCCATTTTCGATGGACCTGAAATAGACAAAACGTGTACGCTATACAGTATGTTGTTTTCTAGGTTTGATCGAATTATATAGTTATCTCCTTCATTATAAACTTATCTTCAATGTAACTGAGTCAACACGTAATTTTTCCAATTTTCGGCCATCCCAACTAGTTGTGCAAAAGCAAAGCAAGTTAGAATGAATCTCTGAATTCTAGTTCGAAATACTCACAAGTTATGCGTCAAAGATGAACTAGATGAAAACACGTCTGAAGATCAAACTATAGAAGCAAAAACAAAAGAATAAGCAGAAGAAAAGGATTAAGGGAACATACCTGGGCTTAATTACTCAAAAGTTCCATGAATTATTACTAGAGGCTTCGTTTTGTGATCGTATCTTCCTTGGTAAGAATAAATAAAAGAAAATCACTAAGAAGGATTAAAACTTACAGAACTGTAAGATGAGGTTGTCTCTCATGCATTGTATAATTCCACTGGCGAGTGACCTGCATTGCTGCACATATATAAGCGATTTGAGAACACAGAAAATGCTTAAAATTTTCAGTATAACTTCAAAATCCTCAGTCATTATCTATTGATTTTATCTGTTTAATTTAAATTATTCCAAAGCTATGGACTGCAAACAATTTCAAAGTTATGAGTTCGGATAGACAATGATATCTGCTACTGCAGAATATATAATGAGAATGTATTTCAAACTACTAAACATATTAAAATAAGAAAGAAAACATAGGATTAAACCTCAAAAACTAGAAGATGACACTCTATAGGTTGTCTCTCAGACATTTTATACTTGAAACTAACAAAACCGTGTCTGATAAATACATAGTGTGTATGTGTTTCTGATTTGAGAACACAACAAACTTGCAGTCTACTATATAATTTCTAAGACTATTGAAACCAACCTACCTTGCAAATTTCAAAATCTTTCATGTTCTTCCAAAAAATCTGTTCTTGCTCCAGTTCCTGGTTCTTCTCTGGGCTGTTTTTCAGCATTAGAAGGTAAAACAGAAAACAGATGAATATACCTACGAAATAATATCTCGCAACAGAAGAAACCCCCAAAATTCCAAATAGATTCTCAATTTTGCAGTAATAATAAACCATAATTTAAAACAGACTTTACCCTAACATTGAAAGGAGTTTTGATTTATTCTCGAATTGTGTCTGGCATGGACTCAATTGTGTGCAACAGAAAGAATTCAGACAGAAAAAAGATATTGCTTGGCATAGAATAATAACTAAATGTGCGTCTGTATAAGACGAATGTAACTAATAACTACTAAGGGAATCCAACAGATATAAGTCAATTTAACCTTTGTTTGGCTTTATTCCTTTTCTCCAACGTGTTAAGACGGACCTGATCTGATTTACTAATTTTCACCTAAGTGTTAGATTAATCAAAAGAATAGATGATCAGTAATGAGGAAATAATACAAGTACAACACAGCGTCCTTCTTGACTGGTTAAGTGATGAAGTGAAACTTCATATAGTAATTAACTCAACACGTAATTCATCAAATTTTCTGCCATCCTAACTAGGTTTGTTGGAGATTCTTATACTGAACTTGTTCTGCAAAAGCTAAGCAAGTAAGCATGGATTTTCTGATTTCTAGTTCATAATAGGCACAAAGCACACATCTGACGAGAAGTATTTGTCAAAGAGTTGCTGGTATGAGACATACATTTAAAATATGTACCTGTTTCATGAATTTTCTGATTTCTAGTTCATAATAGGCACAAGCACACATCTTACCAGTGGTTTGCAGAGGCTTGCCGCAGCGTTCCAAGCCAGGTTTCTCATGAGGATATGAAGCAGTGAAACAGGTGAACGATGATGACCTAGTGTCCAAAGATTTCAAGAGACTAATCATAGGCGGTCATATTGAATGCATGAAGTTATGATGACTTTAAGTAAGACAATATCGAAGATTATATAGAAAAAAGAGATTGAAGACATACCTGAAAGAAGGATTTAACTTAACAAACTAGAAGATGGTACTGCGGAGGTTAACTCTCAAGCATTTTGATCTGCATATCAAAACCATTGATCTGTAGCTTCAGTGTCCTGTTTTCAGAGCTAGATTAAAATTATGAAACACGAATAGTCCTATAAAAATTACAACTAAGTGATTGCAGAGGCGATGTAGCGTATGTTATTTAGATGCAATTTTTGCTTTCTAGCATTGTTCACTGGCCAGGAAAATGGATGTACACTCATAATCTTTTTTTTTGTTTATGTCGATTGGCCTGACTACACTGAGACAATTTTAAAGGTAATACCTTACCCGATTGTGTATATGTAACTACTCAAGTTTTGGTGCATCTGCTTCTGAGTAAATAATTAATTTACCTTGTAAACTAAACCCAATATAGCATAAGGTTGCTGATCAAATAGATAGACCAAAGGTTCATGCTATTCCGTGAACGTCTTCAACAACAAACCATAGATTCTGAACCCAATATAGCATACCTAATGATTTCTACATGTGCTGAAACTCAGAGGAATTTTGATTTTATGCTACTCTTGATAAGCACACATTATTGTTATTGAAGTTTACGCAAATGAGATCACCATTACCACTACCTAAGACGAAAGAGAAAGCAGACACACACATCACTAAACTGAAATTTCACAATAAAAAGATCACTAAATTCGAAGTGAATTCTCACATTGGCAGTTTCAATAAACTATAATTAATATTGATTACTTCAAAAGAATCTTGATTTCTCCAACTAGTTTCTGAGTACGTTTCACTATCACATAGATTAAAACGTGCTACTATATAAGAAGAAGAAAAAACCTACATATTTATATATGTTGCTTTCTCAGTGCTTTAAAAGTTAACGGAGGGCAAGATGGATTACTTACATAGCAATCGGAAGATGTATCTTCAGCTTCTTCACATAGTGGCGTTAAGATAAGTGGGTAGTTTATTCTATCAGTGCACAATAAAATCACCACAAAAGCCTGAATTATTTTAAAGATTTAGTATAAACAGCGTTTTGAACTGCTTTGTTATATGCTTCAAACAAAATTACTTTCAAACGTGCTATTATTAAAGGCATAAACAAAAGAAAATATTGAGCATAAATACCTAGAGGTTTTCTCTCAGTTCTTAATGGTGCACTAACATGCACTAACATGCATAAAAAGAACATGCATAAAAAGGACTCATTAATTTAAGGTATATAAAATATTTGACTAGATAAAAATTTACCAATGGGTTGCAGATATTTAGTGCGGTGTTCCAAGCCAGTGCTCTCCAACAGTTCTCGCTCTCTGTCACCAGCTTAATCTGAGTGGTCAATCTATAAATTGTTCAAACAAGTATAAACAATAAATACTTAAAATCGTCAATTCAGCTTTGGAGTATATTTCCTTAACAACCAAAGAATTCTCTGCTAACATGTTATAAAAAGGTGCTAATCAGAAAAATGGTCATTGCTCAGTTTTCATCACATCTGCCACAAGTGAATCTTGATATTTCCGTGTTCTTTACCTCAAGCTTCACATGTCTGACGTCTCCAGCCGAGTAATATAGCCTTCTAAAGTGATGTCATACCTAAAGCATCAGAAGTAAATTAAAACTTTGATTCACATAGAGAACAGAAGAAATATTGAGAATGTAATTTCATTAAACAAAGCCTATTTAAAAGAGTAAGGCAACATATCTGGCAGAAGGATTAAGCTGCAGAAACTAGGCGACACTCTAAAGGCTGTCTCTCAGAAATTTTCAGAGCTCCATTTGCGATGGACTTGACATCAACAGAAGAACGGTCTCTGAAAGGTACTACATTATGTACATGTTTCTTATTTGAGAACATAACAATATATTAATTTTACTACTGCAGGAGAAAGAAGGAGAATGCAACTTGAAACTACAGGAGAAAAGTCAAACGACTAAGCATAATAAAAATAGGGAAGACACATAACTGACAGAATGCTGAACTTCATGAACGAGAATCTTAGCCATTTGTGATAGACCTTAAATAAGCAAAACAATGTATGAGAGATACGACATTGCATATGTTGAGTAGATAAAAAATGGGAAACTGGATGACACAAAGAGACTCTTTGATGCCTTTAACAAACATAGGGGAGGGGATGCTATTCACCTGAATCTGTTTTGTCTTCCTCTGAAGCGTCTTTCAACTGAGCAAGGTTAAAGATGTGGTCACTGCGCCGAGCATCGTGCTGATGGTCGTAAAGGCTTTTCCTCACTTCGAAGCACTTACAGGAAGAGCATTTTCTAATTATAAATCTAACGGGAGACCAAAAAAGGAGATACTTCAAAGAAAAATCAAACGACAAACAATAATAAAAAAGATGACACTCTAGAGGTTCTCTCTTAGCCCACCATTTGCGATGGACCTGAAATAGGCAAAATGGTGTCTGAAAGATACCGACAGTGTAGTGGCTAAGCGCAAATACATGAGACTAAATGAAACTTAAAGAAACTTGAAAATGGAATTCCAGATGCTGTCTCAGAGACATTTTAGAGCTCCATTTGCAATGATCCTGCAAATAAGCGGATACAGTATGTGCTTCTGATCTGAGAACACATCAAAAGCTTACAGATTCAAAATAATCGTAATCAATCCCTTTTCTACAGATTAGCTTCTTGCTTCCGGGATTTAAGGCGCAAATGCTACATACATCATACTGACATTAAAAGAAATGATGTGAGGTATAGTGAGATGTATTAAAATTTTCCTTGAATTTAATAAGATGAAAACTTACAACATGCGCGGAGGCTTAGCTCACTGGCACTGTTTACAGTTACTAGAAAATGAAATATGTTCTGTTTTAGTGTTCAGACCTTATTTGGCTTGGGTACGGTCAGCGGGGATACGACTGTTCATTCAGTTTTGGTGCGCCATTCTTAGCCAGGACCAACCACTTCATTGGGTGGAGTATCCTTCAACTCATTTAAAAAAAAATTGTTAATCGAAAGATGAGTACTAAAGTGTTCTAAGGAGAGCAGATACTTATCGAAATGACAGATATGAATAACTTAGTTACCTTGTAAAAGATGTTGCTACATGTCAAAGAGTTCATAATCCCAATTTTTTTGGTCAAAGATGAACTACATACATGCAAACACGTGTGATGAAGAAATACTTGTCAGAGAATATTGTCCAATGGACCGATATGAATAACTTAATTACCTCGGAAACTGCACCCAAATGGATAGACATAAGGTTTTGACAATCCCTTTGCAGCCTTCTATCTTTTTTATTAGATGGAATTAGATGCAGAAAGATAAGAACTCAGAAGTGTAAAATCACAATCAGAACAACTCCACAGACAGTAAAGTCTCATAAATCTCAAAACTAGGCTACTAAATTGCATCTAGAAACACAAAAGTCTGATAATATTTGGACTGCTTCTGTTAATTAAGCTAATCTAGAATTCACATTCTCCAATAGAGACACACTTATTAACTCCAACCTTTGTCTGGTTTAACCCGATTTCTCCAACTGGATACTTATTCAAAGACGTGATACGATAGTTATACCTGATCTGATCTGCTAGTTTTCCACTTTGACATGTTAGATTAATCAAAAGAATATATGGTCAGTAAAGAGAAAACGATGCAAGTACAACACAGTGTCTTTCATGAATGGTTAAGTGATGAAAATGCTACCATCGCAACTAGTTATGCGAAAGCTAAGAAGAAGCTAGTTCGTAATAGTCACAAGTTATGCGTCAAAGATCAAACTATAAATGCAAACACGTCTAACAAAAAGTATTCGTGAACTTGTTTGAAGATCAAACTATAGAAGCAAAATAACATACCTGGGCTTGATTACTCAATAGTTCCGTGAATGATTACTATAAGCTTCGCTTGTGATCAAACTCTGTATCTTCCTTCCTACAAAAAAAAAAGAAAAAAAAGAAAAACAAAAACAGCAATTGATGGGGAAAAAACAAGAAGAAGCATGATCCATGGATTCATATCTTGCTTCTGTTTATATATTTGATTGAAGAAACGATCGACAAAATTGCGATTATGTTCTGAAAACTTAAGACAAAAGACAGATCGAAAAACAATAAATGGATTCAAAATAAGAAGCCACAAAACGAAGCGAAGGTTTCGTGATCAACACTGTAGGCTCTTACGTACAAACCCAAAAAAAAACAAAAAAACAAAAACTTACGGAAACAACAATTGATGAACAAAATAATTTAATCATATCCGCGTAGGTAACAGTCAGTGAGAAAGAAGTAGAAGACTGTACCTGATTTCATACAGTAATCGGAGTCTGCATCCTCCTCGGGCCATGGGCAATCTTTCGCAGAAGAGATAGAGGAGGAAGAAGGAGAACACAAATCGAACCGAAGATCCTCTTTCAAACGGCTAATTTTGTTGTGATTTCATTTAGTTCCCTTGATTTGAATTTATATCTTTTCAAAAGCCGATGGGCCAAGACAAAAGGCCCATTTTGTAAACCTCAGAATTTTGAATCTCAAAAATAAAAGTAAATTTAAAATTATTCCCTTCCACCTAAAATTAATGTCGCCGACCCAAACACCTAAACATAAAAAAAATGAAATTCGTTCTTTAAAAGAAAAAGAAAAAAAAAAAGAGAGTTCTTTATGTAACAAACCAGAAAACAAACAGTAAAAAGGAAACTTTGCAACAAAATTAAAAAAAAAAAACAAATGCAATGACGCGCTTATATATTTCTCATTAACATAAACCCTACACTTCACAATCTCATTCTCTTAACTGCTACTCTTTCTTCTCTCACAGTCAATTTTGCTATTTTCATCAGTCTCTCATTTGAATTTGTTGCGTTTTCAAACATGAATCTTGCACAAGTGAATTTTCGCGTGACACAGTCGAGACCACTTTCTCCATCAGAAGGATACGAAAACTCACTCACAATCACCATCGACACCAAATCTTATGATTTCCTTGAAAACCCAACCACCGGTCATCGAATCTTTACCGGCCGGTCCACTCCGGTTTATCCACCCGCTCTCATCAACATCAGTCTCCTTAGTTCAAGTCCCCATGACATCTTCCGACAACTTCTCAGGGAACAAGCGATTCAAGATACTAACCGTCCTCACGTATTAGCATATTTAGCCAAACAGATCTCAGCGGCTGCCATCTCATTAGGTTTTGGACGCAACGGTTTTGTCATGGAAATCGACTACAAAGTTGTTTACGTCGTGGTTAGGTCTGATCATCCTCCTATCGTTGAGGGCTTCCTTGTTGAGGTTGGTTCTATTAGGGAGTGTCGGACATAGAGAGGAAACCAAGGGCTTGAAGATGGAAACAGAGCCGTGCTGCTCTATCTGTCTCGACCCTCTCGTCTCCCGTGGTTCGAACTCGAAACGTGGTGTCCCTAACCTGTTCCCATGTCTTCCACGATGGTTGTCTTTTGGAGTTGCTTCAACGCAAAAACACCTGCCCCTTGTGTCGCACTGTGCTGTACGATCGGTCTACGATTTTGAACACTGAGGATTAAAATTAAGGTTTCGAAGAGGAAGCTAGATGTTGTACTTCCTAAAATATGTAATTTTTTTTTGGGTTTTGAATCGATTCAGAGAGTGTAATTACTTCTTATTACATAAACCTTCATAACTTCAATGGTTTTATCTTAACGTCAATACTTTTAAAAGTTATTAATACAAAATAGTCTTAATCACCAAAACACTAACACTCATACAATAGGAACTTCCACAAAGCTCTCTTGTATGCTATGTTGTACTAATCATGTCTTTCTGAAGCCCCCGTTCAATCTTCACCACTGAAACCAGGTTTCTAGAGAACTTGTAACACAAACAAAGCTACAAACTTGATTGCTGCCTGCCACTAACAAAGCTACAGCTCTTTTATATTTTTCAATTTTCATCGTGTACTTTGCCCACAAGCTTCACTCTTTAATGCCCTTTAGCTGACTCGAACTGTTACACACATTTCTGATTCTCCTTCTCGTGAATCTGATGGAAGTGACTAACGGTAGAAGACTACCTGATTTCATAAAATGATCGGAGATTTAGTGACCAACTTTTCAAATGATTTCATTTAGTTCCCTTAGTTCGAATTTATATCTTTTCAAAAGCCGATGGGGCCAAGACAATAGGCCCATTTCGTAAACGTGAGAAGTTTGTTTTTTTTTTATCAAAATAAACGTGAGAGTTTTGAATCTCAAAAATAAAAGTAAAATTTTAAAAATATTCCCATCCTCCTGAAATAAATGTGGCCGACCCAAACACCTAAAAAAAATGAAATTTGTTGTTTAAAAAAAAAAAAAAAAGAAAGTTCTGTATATTAATTAATTAATAAACCAGAAAAAGGAAATTTATAACAATTACAGACAGTAAAAAGGAAACTTTTTTATATATGTTATGACGCGCTTATATATGTCTCATTAACATAACCCTACACGTCACAATCTCATTCTCTTAATTGCTACACTCGTATAATTTCTCTTTCTTCTCTCACAGTCAATTTTGCTATCTTCATCAGTCTTTCTTATGAATTTTTCAAATATGAATATTCAACAACTGGATTTTCGCGTAATGCAGTCGAGACCTCTTTCGCCATCAGAAGGATACGAAAACTCAGTCGCCATCACCATCGACATAAAATCTTACGATGTCCTTGAAAACCCAACCAACGGTCATCGAATCTATACTGTACTGACCGGTCCACTCCGGTTTATCCACCCGTTCTCATCAACATCAGTCTCCATAGTTCAAGTCCCCGCGACATCTTCCAACAACTTGTCATGGAACAAGAGACTCAAGATACTAACCATCTTCGCTTATTAGCATATTTAGCCGAACAGATCTCAACGGCTGCAACCTCATTAGGTGTCGGACAACGGTTTTGTCATGGAAATCGACTACAAAGTTGTTTACGTCGTGGTTAGGTCTGATCATCCTCCTCAGACGAGTCGTTATCGTTGAGGGCTTCCTTGTTGAGGTTGGTTCTATTAGGGAGTGTCGGACATAGAGAGGAAACCAAGGGTTTGAAGATGGAAACAGAGCCGTGTTCTATCTGTCTCGACAATCTCGTCGTCTCCAGTCGTTCGAACTCGAAACGTGGTGTACCTACACGCATGACCTGTTCCCATGTCTTCCACGATGGTTGTCTCTTGGAGTGGCTTCAACGCAAAAACACTTGCCCTTTGTGTCGGACTGTGCTGTACGATCGGTCTACGATTTTGAACAATGTGGATTGAAATTAAGGTTTCGAAGAGGACGTTGGATGTCGTAGTTCCCAAAATATGTAACTTTGTTTTTTTTTTCGTTTAGGGTTTTGAATCGATTGAAAGTGATGAAATTTAATAGCATCAGTACTTACTTCTTATTACATAAATCTCCAAAGTCAAACATAACTCAAATGGTTTTATGATCACATACAAGTAACAAATTAAGTCTTTCTTTTTCTGTTACAAACTTAATCACCAAAACATTTTACACCTACACAGACACCAAAGTATCATCTCACAAAAGCTGCATATGTAGTGTAATTCTAATCCTTCATGCTGAGAGAGTCGTTTCTTAGAGTAATTGTAATCCTTCATGATGATTATCTAAACTGAACAACCTATATCACTTGTATGAGTAGTTTCTGTCTCACAGTCAACTCTTCGATCACCTTCTCTATACAGAAAGTTGAAGATCAGAAGTGTCCTATTTATATTCTAAAGTCACCAAAACGAATTAGAAAACACAACAAATTTAAGGGTTTTAATCAATTAAAATGAAAATTGTATATCCTACCACCTGAAATTACAATAATTAATTTATAACTGCCTCGACCCATAAAAGCCAAAAAAGGAAACTTTTAACAAAACAGAAAGAAAAAAAGGGAAAGTGATCGATGACGACGCGCTTATATTAGTTATATATATCTCACTTAGCTTCACAAGTCATTCTTTAAAAAAAAGTTATCTCTTTCTTCTCTGTTTTCAGAACATGATTCGTCCCCGTGAGGAGCTGAGCGACTTCAAACATGAGAGACGTTCAGGAAGCTACGTAAACTCGATCATCATCGTCGTCGACACAATATCTGATGAGATTCAAGTTTCTCCAAGCGTTCGCGTAGATATAAGTCTCCCTAGTTTCTTAGGTCGTCACCACATCCGAAGGCTCGTCCAAGATCAACTCATCAACCGCCGTTGGTTATCCCCGAAAATCTCAAGGACTGCAACCAAGTTAGGGTTTAGCCGCAGAGAGGTTCTCCAAGATCAATTCGCTAGCCACCGTTGGTTGTCTGATAAATTAGCCCCAGGGATCTCAGAGATTGCAGCAAGGTTAGGTTTTGGTTGTAACGGTTTAATTGTGACCATCACTGTCAAGATAACCCCTTCTCCATCGAAGGAAGAAGTGTTAACAAGGATGGTTCAACTAGGGAAGATAAGCAAAGAGGAGTTAAAGAGTTCTAAGATGGAAACAGAACCGTGTTCTATTTGTCTGGATAATCTTGTCTCCGGTAAACATGTTGTCTCTACACGCATGACCTGTTCCCATGTCTTCCATGAAAAATGTCGATTGGTGTGGTTTCAACGCAAAAACACTTGCCCCTTGTGTCGGACTGTGCTGTACGATCGATTGATGATTGGGAACAAAGGGAGTAGAAATTAGGGGTTCATCTATTGATTCAAAACTTGGGTGACACGGTTTATATATTGTTACATGTTTTAATTTCCGTAACTGATTTGTAATTTTTGTGTTTTGAATCAGTTCAAGATGTTTAAATTTTGAATAACATCATTACTTCGTATTACATAAATCTCCAGTCATTCACAATTCAATGGTTTTATGTTAACATACAACTCTTAAAGTCTTAATACAAAATAGTTTTAATCGACGCCCAAAGGAACTCGCCTTTCTTTTTCTGTAAATCAACTTAATCACCAAAAAATTGACATCTGCATGCATACTATAGGAACTTCCACAAAGCTCTGTTGTGTGCTATGTTGTACTAATCATGTCTTCCATGATGGTTCTAAATGTTGGAACTCGTTTTTGACAAAATGGTTTTAGACCATATTTCGGTAAGTTTCTGGACGAAAACGTTTGTCGGAATAACCGAATGTTAGCCACTACGAAGTAGTGTAGATACATGTCAAAATTAGAGTTGGTTTGAATGAGAAATAGAGATCCAAAGTGAATGTTTTACAAAGCTGGTAAAACTTTAAATTGGTTAAATATGAAAAATTAGCAATTGTTTCGATTTGAAATATTTGGATTGAATTTAGATTAAATTTGTTAATTGGATACTAAGTCCATTAACTTATTAATTTTATTCACAATAACATTTTATGTTTTTAAAATATAAATATGAACCCATTAGAAATTATTTTGTTGCAATTGATTTGGTCAATCAAACAAAATGAACTTTGAAAAGTAACGTGTTATCATTACTCATGGGAATCATTTCACCATAATGATAATTCAACCCTTATTGAATACTCCATAATGGTCACAATGTACGTTTTACTCTTTGAGAGTTATAAAACAACACTTGTGCTCTCATTTAGAAATATGGATTTATACACGATCAACAAAAAAAAAAAAAAATCCTTCCACTTGAATAATTTATTTTTTATTTTTTTGAGTCTGAGAGTATATCACAGAAATAGGGTCGATAGATTCTGTTTTTCGGTGATGATAAACAGAAACAATGCTGCAATTGTATCCTGAGAATCTGAGTGCCATGAAACCGTCACACTACGGGCCGTTTATGGATTTAAGGAAAGAGATTAACTATCTCGACTCTGCAATTCTTCTTTATTTTTATATTTCGGTATTGAAATTTTAATTTATGTTCTTATTATTCTTTACAAATATCATTTGTCCTATGGTAGTAAAATAAAGTTCCTACACTCTTAAATCTTTAAATATTGTTTATGCTTTTGCACTAACAATACTGATATTTGTTAAAAGTTTTTATTTTTAAGAACAGGTTAAAGAAGCCGGAATCGGATCTTGTTTTATCATAAAAACATGAATTCGAGAATTCATGGTGATGGAAAATACAAGCAATTGTTATGATCTTTTCAGATCGATCATGTGCAGGAATCTTTTATAATCATTATTGCTTTTCTGTGAATCTTCTTTATCATCAAGCGTTGATCATTAGTTACAGATTTTCTGGAAAAAAAAAACAATTTGATTTGATTTGTCTATTGACATGTTGAAACCGTCGTGTTGCACTTTCGCTTTGATTTTTAAAATTATTTTGAAACAAAAGTGTGACTTGTATGATCTAATTTTGGTTTACTTCTGGTTTAACCATGCTTATACAGCTGGTTTTTATCAAAATTCAAGCGTTCGATCTTGCATATATTAGCAAGAGTCAAGCGTTTCTTGTAGCATTTTTAATATGAGTTAAATGATTAGTATGCATATATTAGCAAGTGTGGAGCGTTTGTTCTTGTGGCATATTTAATGCATTTATTTTTGTGTATTTGTTTTGCATTTAGTTGTGAACAAATAATTTTTTTGTTCAAAATATGTTACTGCTTTGACTTGCTTAATGGTTGCTTTGACTTGGTTAAAGATAATTATTTCGCTTTAATAATCAAAAATGTCTGACGTTTTGATTTTTTGTTTCAGATATTGTCCTTGTGGTGTGTAATTAATTTAATTATTAAGTACATGTGCGACCAATGAAAAAAGAAAAAGAAATTCAAGGTTTTAAGTATGGTGAAATACATCAAATTATAAAAACATTTTGATCTTTAAGAGATAAAATGGTATATATGGAAATGGATTTAGTGAGTCGACGTCCAAAATTTAGTTTGGGAGAGGTCTGCCACATATAAATCATTTGCCATAGAAAATAAAATGCTTGTTGATACTTATCAAAACATTTATATTTCGTCAATGCTTAAATGGAATTTGTAAAAATATTGACCATACAAAAACAATGAGAATTTGCAGACTAATATGACTAAAACTGACATGTGTATTGTAGTTTATAAAATCAATATGGTTGAGAATAATCATATAAAATTGTGTGGTTTTGATGACAAAAATAATATATTGTAATGAGATGTATATTTGCTAAAACAATGTTTGGAAAAGATCCAAAACATACAAGTTAGATTTATTAATTAACTTGAGAGAACTATGAAAATAGTTGTATGTAAAATGTGAATTTCTAAGAATGAAATACATTTTCTGGAATTGCTTTTTATTCATTTAAATCTAAAAGAGTTGTAGATCAATTTTCTAAACTCTTAAGAGATGTTAAATGTAATTAAATATGCATATTCTTAAGTTATCTCAAGAAATGTGGGGGAAACTTTGCTTACCATATAAAGTCATTGGCAAGAGGCCAAATGAATTTAATGATAGTTATCACAATATGATTTTACTTTTTAAAAGAAAAGAAAAAAAAAACTAGTGTCATGCACTGAGTTTTGTGTACAATGATTAATTGTATCTTAAAAAAAAATTGACAAAAATCATTAGACAATTGATCTCGACTAATCTCAAGTGATTATGTTCATTATGATGACAACCTAGAATCCTTATATTAAAGGTGTGTCATGAGATCAAGTTGTTATATCATCTAAAGGAATGGGTAGCCTGTCAATTAAGATGAGGTTTGGTGGTAACTCTACCTAACTGACTAGAGATCCCAAGAAATAGGTTCAAGGAGACAACCAAGTCAAATTAAATCTGCCCAAAGCACTGTAAGACTTGGTCTATACCCAGTTCCTATGATGATTAAACAGTGCTACATGTAAGGAATATAGGATAAGCATTAGCTTTTAATGATTTGTGTCAATTGTTTTGAAATATGAATGGAATAGTACATGATACTCTTCTAAACAAAACTAATGGCAAATCATCTGATGAGTGTGAAATGGGGCCATTTCTAGGAGAATGAAGGAAATGCTATATTCTCAAAGTTCACTCATGATTAACCAGGACTGTTCACAGCCAAAATGAACACAATAGAGAACCTAGTTCTGTGAGAGAATGAAACTGTGTTATAGCTATTGTCTAGGTTTACACTAAAGCCCGGGAGGTTCAAGACATCATGGCCACCTCCTGGCCGAGTGAATCCGATATCTATTAACAATGACTGGTTCAAAGCTGAAAAATTGCTACCATCTCATCATGCAGTGGATTTTTCGTTTGTACTCTCAAAAGTCATTAGGTCGAGTCTTGTCTAGGAAGTCAAGTCTGTCGAGTCGTCTAGTGTCTAGAGTCATTTCTATTCATGTGGGGGATTGTTGGAACTCGTTTTTGACAAAATGGTTTTAGACCATATTTCGGTAAGTTTCCGGACGAATACGTTTGTTGGAATAACCGAATGTTAGGCACCACGAAGTAGTGTAGATACATGTCAAAATTAGAGTTGGTTTGAATGAGAAATGGAAATCCAAAGTGAATGTTTTACAAAGCTGGTAAAACTTTAAATTGGCTAAATATGAAAAATTAGCAATTGTTTCGATTTGAAATATTTGGGTTGAATTTAGATTAAATTTGTTAATTGGATACTAAGTCCATTAACTTATTAATTTTATTCACAATAACATTTTACGTTTTTAAAATATAAATATGAACCCATTAGAAATTATTTTGTTGCAATTGATTTGGTCAATCAAACAAAATGAACTTTGAAAAGTAACGTGTTATCATTACTCATGGGAATCATTTCACCATAATGATAATTCAAACCTTATTGAATACTCCATAATGGTCACAATGTACGTTTTACTCTTTGAGAGTTATAAAACAACACTTGTGCTCTCATTTAGAAATATGGATTTATACACGATCAACAAAAAAAAAAAAGATCCTTCCACTTGAATAATTTATTTTTTAGTTTTTTGAGTCTGAGAGTACATCACAGAAATATGGTCGATAGATTCTGTTTTTCGGTGATGGTAAACAGAAACAATGCTGCAGTTGTATCCTGGAAATCTGAGTGCCATGAAACCGTCACACTACGGAGCGTTTAAAGATTTAAAGAAAGAGGTTAACTATCTCGACTCTGCAATTCTTCTTTATTTTTATATTTCGGTATTGAAATTTTAATTTATGTTCTTATTATTCTTTACAAATATCAGTTGTCCTATGGTAGTAAAATAAAGTTCCTACACTGAAGCCCCGTTCAATCTTCACCACACCATTTTACAGTGATATATATGTAAACCCTCGTAATACAAATGTACCCACTGAAACCAGGTTCTAGAGAACTTGGAAGTGTACCTTGCATTTGCCAAGACAATCGTTCAGCTTCACAGTTCGTATAAGGCATTCGGATAATTCGGTTCGGTTAGTTTGGTTTCGGGGTAGTTTAATTAGACTAAAATCTCGCAAAATTGAATCATAGAAAAGTTTGGTTGGTTCTGTTTCGATATTCTGTAAATTCGGTTTTAAAAACTTCTACTGAAACAAACCAAAGTTTTGGTTTCCATTATAATTCATTTTAAAATTTAAGTAAAATCGGGTTCGTTAGCTGATTCAAATTTTTTTGGATAATTGGGTTAAAAAAATTTGATTATAATTCGGTTCAAAATTTGGTTTTCTTTTTTTTCGAAAAATAGAACTAACCGATTACCGAACCAAAAACCAAATTCGAACCAAGCTTCAGTTCGGTTTGGGTGGTTGGGTTTAAAATCCGAGACCTATTTCTTATCTCCTATATATTAAAAGAGAAACATTGTCATTTAATGTTTTCACACTACCTTGGACACATGACAGCCTCACATTACTTTGGAAATAAGGACGCTGACGTGTCTACTTAATAGAACTTCTCAGAAAATGTCGAGTAAAAATTTTATATTTTGATTAGACTAAACACAACCACGTTTTATGATTTAGCTCATACCAATGGACGTGATGCGAAGCTAATTGTGGCCATACGACCAAGTTTTGAGAAGCCTACATTTTCATAACGATTTAGTAGATGTAAAGTCATTGCTAATAAGAGAAGTTGATGCAAAGAAAAATAGATAAATCTATCATTGGCGTATAGAAGTGGTTTTTCAACTATCAAGAAAAAAAAATCAAATTTGAAAGTAAAAAACAGAGAAGGGACACCTGCTTCAACTACTGTCTATAGCCAATATTCAAACAATGGCATTCCTAATAAGAAAAGTTGATGCAAAGCCAATACACTGGCGCATAGAAGTTATGTATCGCATCGAAGTTTTTTGTCTACTATCAAACAAAAAGAATCAAACTATATCATTGCTAACACTCAAAACACGAGGGGTTACGTGAATTCATTCAGCTCAAAAATCTAAATTTGGGATTAAAAAATTGTTACAAGAGAGTAATGAAAAAAGAAAAACAACTCTAAAGCAAGCGAGACTCAATAGTTCTTTATGGTTCCTATAAGGAATTCTGCACGGTTCTCATCTATCCGGTGGATTTTTCCTCTTCACTATTTGGGGAACAAAGAGCTACTGTCATCAAGGCAGTCTTCATCCACTTGATATCAGTTTATACTGTGGCAAAGAAAGAGCTACCATTGTGAAAGGTTTGGATACACAAACGCAGTCTCACCGAAAACAAAAAATCCAAGAAAGCTTAACCAAACAAAACAAAATAAATATAGATTTAGAATGATAGTTATTTTTAGTAGATTAAAAATAAAATAAAAATATCTTAAAAACGAACCGATATCCAAATTAAACAGACATAACGTTTTCTTATCTAAAAGATAACTAAATTAATGATCTCATCTCACGCGGGTTATAACCTAGTGAAGAAGTAAACTGTAAACTTGAATTTTGACAGAGTATTCATGTAGCAGTTAGCACAAAATCATCCAGCGACTATAACTGGCCGGAAAGTTCCAACCTTTATTACTTGTTAAACAGTGTAATACAAAAACAAAGGTACGAACTTGCTTGCTGCCTGCCAGAAACATTAAAGGGCAGCTTCTCGCCGTAAAAGTATTCAACTTTATTCTGTAGAACTACAAAAACAAACACCGACAACAGGAATCTTGTTACCGGAGCATCTAATAGTAGATGTAAACATATTATGTAAAGCCACAAGATTTTGTTCAAATATTTTCTTTTAACCTCAAAAGAAGTAGTTACTAGGCAGAGGCAACCCCTGACTGATTCTGTTGGAACCACTCAGCAGGCCACCACGTCGGTCTAATCGCCTCCACCTTCACCTCCTCTGACCCGCTGCTTACGGACAGTTCACCTGATGCTCTAAAGGCTTCCTCTACTCTCATCACTCCCATTCCTCGGCTACCCAAAGCCGTTGAAACCGTCCCCACTTTCTTGCCGCTTCCTGATTCAACCACCTCAGCTCCAGATGCTATTTTCTGGTTCACCTCTGCAATAACCAACAACCAATTACAAATCTTTTGCATTCTTGACCACAAAGATTCAAAGAAAGTTTTGACCTTTCCCATTGCTATCAATGAATCGTAAAGGGACTAGGCGTTTGCGGATGACACCACGGTGGTGAGTACGAGCTATAAGTTCTTGTCCAACATAGCAGCCTTTGTCAAAGCTTATCGCATTAAGACCAACGAAGTTATACTCAAGCGGAATCGCTTCACCTGTAGGTTGCACAACATATTATAAAGAAGAGGGCATCAATGAGTTAAAAAGAAAAGAAGAAAGATAATACCTTTAGGTATTTCAGATGATCCTTCAGCAACTCCATGCTCTAACCTCCACAAAAGGTAATTGCTTTCATCTGTTTCTTTATCCGCCTCAACCAAAGGCGCTGCAAAACAAAGTAAGTAACATCAGTATCCAAAGCTCTAGAACTAAAGCTTTGATTCGATCAAGAACCTTACGGGTTGCATCGGAAGGAAAGATGCTTCTGTAACCTAAGCAATCCAACCTTGGATCCTCGTACCATTGCCAGCCATACTTATTACCACTAGCTGTAGATTCACCAGCACGATCAACACCACCTCCCCAACCAACAGACGAAGATCCAGAAAGGTTTCTACCGTAACGCTGCCAACACGAGAACTCCTCTGCAACGTTTTCAATATCAACTTTGGACCTCAAACGATATCTATCAAACATTCCACAAACACTACACGTCAGAGCTAAACCCTTAACAAGAAAAAGGTTCCTTCTTCTACAAGAATCTAAATGTAAACCCCAATCAGCAAGGAGATTGTCTAAAAGACCTAAAAGAGATGGCAAAAAAGCTTACTTCTTTAGTGTTTCAAGCAACTCATCGAGGACAGAGACATCAACATCTGCAAACAACTCAACAGACCCATCACGACCCGGATCCGACCCGGGTCCGGAACCGGTTCGATCGAGCTTTTCGTCGGGTCTCGTCGGGCTATACAGGAAAAAATCGTACAGAAACCTTCCCTGGGGAGTTAACAGCGCCGCGTACATAGGCGGCGTGGAAACGGAAGGCATATTAGGAGTAGGAACCGTGGAGCTTTTCTCGCCGGCGGATTCACCGAACCTTCGTACATCGTTGGTCAACAATCCCTGGAGAAATTTAACCGTATCCGGTCCGCTAAACCGTACGACGGATCGGGATTTGAGCTTAGATGCCATTGGACCGGCATCTTCGAGACCGCTGTGTATGTTCCGGCGATAAATGCCGTTTGAATTGGAGATTTGACGGCGGAGACTGAATCGGAGCATTGTAATTGTGTGAAGGCTTTGTTCGTATTCTTTCTTCTTCTCTGAGGTTTAACGATTGCTTTGGAGGAAGAAGCTCTAAGACAAAGCCACGTGAATGACACGTGCTTTGAGCTTGACCTCTGCTTTGTGACACGTGTTGCCTAGGAAGTGCTCGGTCAGCATTTCTTTTGCCTCATTTGACGTTTGCGTTTAGACCAATTCCAGTAGATCTTTATTTTATTTTTTTGAAAAAGATAATAACTTTATTACTATTAAATTAAGTTTTTCTCTAATATGTGTACTTTAATAAATAAATATAATTTTCTAAAAGAATATAAAGAAAATACTGTTTTGCATCTATAGTTGTAAAAAACATATATTTTTGTATATTTTTCCACAAAAATAGCATTTATCTATTATATATATAGATATACATCTGAGAAACACTCAATTTTGTTCTTATATTTTTTAAGAAAACTATAAAGATAAGTACAAATTAACATTTGAGTTTTTTTTTTGTGTGTTAAATTTCATTCGTTAAAAAATTCATGTGTTAAATTAACTAAGAAGCGACCAAAATTTTGGCTGATTTATATGATAAAAATAATAGTCATATATTCATTTTTATTTGGACAGAAAATCAGACACAAAAATATGAATTAAACTAAAAATATCAAAACATTCTTGAAAATTATAAAGATGGTCAAATTCTTGAACATTTAGTTTTGTTTAAAGTAGCTAAGATTGTGAATATATATATATATATATATATATATATTTTAATGAATGTTAAATTTATTCAAGATAAAAAAAACATTTTTTTAACAATACATGTGTCATTGATTTAAGAAATTTGAATTTTTAGAACTACTAAAGAAAGAAGAAATCTAGTAGTAAACCTCACTCCCATAATTTTACTATATCGTTCATTGTCATGTCTTGGTAGTGAGTCGATGCAGACCAGTTTGTCAATAATATACTTGACAATGTGAGTTGCGCTCTGTAGAGCTTCACGATGTCTTCTATTGTTCCTCTCTCGCCATAACGAGTATACCACATCCTGAAAGGTGTAACGAGAAATAACCTTTCAGGTTGTGGTATACTCTTTATGGAGAGAGGTCTAATGCTCATTACTTTACTTGCAGTAGAGAACCAACGGGAGTTTGGATTCTAAAGAAATGGATCAGGTCAAACTTATTAACGTACTGTATGTAATTTCTCAAGAAAAGACTTTGTTGAGACGTCACTTTCTGAGTTCTTTAAGTGTTTATCTTTTATTGGCGCAGCCAAATTATATCCTTTTACCATAAACTAAACTAGTGATGGGTCATGTTCATATCATATAATAATGACGGGTCAAGTTCAACGATCCATATATTAAACAAGTATGTATGTTATTCGAGATCAGAGTTGCTAATTCACATTTCCCAAATGGATCCAAGATTGATCTCAGCCGCTCAAATAGGAAGCATAGATGACTTGTACGCTCTAATCCATGAGGATCCCTACATTCTTGAAACCATCGATGTCGTACCTTTCATAAGCACTCCTCTTCATGTAGCTTCTGCTTTTGGAAATCTTACTTTTGCCATGGAGATGATGTATCTTAAGCCATCATTTGCTAGGAAACTTAACACATATGGGTTAAGCCCATTGCATCTTGCTATAGAGGAAGGTCAAACACGGTTAACTATGGGGTTACTCAAACTCGATCCCGATCTAGTTCGTCTTCGAGGAAAAGAAGGTATACAATATTTCTTGTGATTCTACCATAAAACAAAATAAAACATCTTGTATGTGTTTGTTTGTTGAAAATGTTTGATCTCTTGTTTTGTTTTGGTGTGACTTGAGTGAGAAACAAAATAAAACAGCTTGGATGTGTTTGAACTCTTGTTTTGTTTTGGTGCAGCTTGTGTAAATATATTTTATTTTGAAAATAGGTACGACCCCGTTTCATATGCTTGTAAGAAGAGGAGAACTTGATCTTATGACGGAGTTCCTTTTGGCTTGTCCTCGTTGTGTTAAAGATGTGAACGTAAACGGCGAGACGCCTCTACACATTGCGGTTATGAACGATAGATATGAAGAACTCGAAGTACTCGTGGGATGGGTGCAGAGATTGCGTCAAATAGATGCCGAATTGCTAGAGATGCAAGTATTGAACCGATGTGATCAGAATGGTAACACAGCCTTGCATATAGCAGCATATCAAGATAAAATCAAGGCAATAAAGATTCTGCTAGGTTCTCGAGCGGTTAACCGAAACATCTATAACCGGAATGGCTTAACCGCTCTAGATATTTTGCAAAATCAGAGATATAGGAATCGAGAAATCGAAGAAACCATTCGAAAATCAGGAGGTGACATCGCAAACTCTCTACCAAAGTCGAAGAAATTATCAGAAATATTGAGATCACCTATACCTTTCAAAGAGTATTTGTTCACAAAAGCAGCCCGGTATAGGAAACACATATCAGATGGATCACGTAGCGCGCTTTTAGTGATAGTTGCACTAATAATCACGACTACTTATCAGACAGCTCTTCAACCACCTGGAGGTGTGTACCAAAGCAATGCTGAGGAAAGTAGTGGTAGGAAGAGTGTTGGTAAGGTTGTGATGAACCAAACTTATTTCAATGTTCTAAGGAGCGTGAATAGCATGGCTTTTGAAGGAGCGGGTCTCATGGCGTTTACCTTTTTACCAGCTGGAGAAGAATATGTCTGGTCTTTTCTATGGATAATGGTGCCTCTCCATGTCTCTTACTTAGTCTCAATGTCTGTTATATCCCCAGATACGATAGGGTACTTATCGTTCAGTATTGGTTGGGTTATATTTGTTGTTATTGTTTACATGATTGTGCTTTTCCTGCGGTGGAAACGGTCTAAGAAGAAGATACCTGAACCAAGAAGCGAGTTGATTCTTGAAGGCTTGACAACTTTGAATCAGGCAAAAGGAGTGTAGTGATGTGAGTTTGTGTGTTTGGTAATAATAAGACGTTAAGTAGTGTTGATTGTGTGCTAGATTGTTCAATGTAAAATATGAATAATATCTCTTTGTTAGGACAAACATGAACTTCCTATTTTCAAGATTCGTTGGAGAGATGATTGATGGCAATATTTGTGTGTTCTAATTCCCTAAATTGTTTTTGAGTAATTTTCCTTGATAACATATCTAACAATAGTTATGTGCAGGGTTCTAAAAATCGGTCTAGGCGGCGCCTAGGCAGCAACTCGGTCCTATACGAAACGATTTTTTAAAATCCGATTTATACCGATCTATATGATTCAAATTGGTTTAAACTGTTCTAAATCAGTTAAAATTGGTTAAAATCGATCTAAAATTGTCTATATATGTTAAATAAAGCAATAATATTATTACAAATCTACAAATTTGTCTACTTTCTTCTGTTTTGTATATCTAATTTTGATAATTCATCACAATAATTTTATAATTAAAGTTAAAAACTAAAATATGTTATACAAATGTATAAAATATATAAAATAAATCAACAATTTGCTAACGCCTAGGCCTCGCCTAGGCCCCGAATAATCCGCCTAGTCACTAGTCCTCTATAAATCACCTAGTTACCGCCTAGCGATTTTTAGAACATTGGTTATGTGGAACATACCTTAGTTATTATGATAATAGAAAATTACTAGAATGTTATAGAAAAGCTGGTTTATGACTATAGTGTTATACATCTTTTTTAAATTACTAGAATGTTTGTATACTTCTAGTAAATGATAATAAGGGCCTTTGGTTAGTTTTTTTTAATTGAAATTATTTTAAAACATTAAATCCACATAATTAATTAATTATCCACATTATCAATAGAAAACAATCAATTGTCTCAACAACACGTACAACTTCTTCGAAGAACTAAAGGAACCCTAACCGCCGATGTTCTGAAATCGTTGTCGACATTGTGTTTACTCCATCTTACTCAAACTAACTCTCTGTTTTGTCTTCTCCGATGTCGTTGGGGTCGAAAACGGCTACGACGAAGTTAATGTCCAAATCTCCGTAAAAATCAGCGTGAGCATTTTTTACGAAAGTTGTACTTCGTAAAAAGATTCTTTACAAAGAGCCTCGTGGTAAAATCTTGTTCAAATCTCAATCGAACCAAATATCGATTATCCAAGGCAACGTACAAGTATCCGAACCAACCACGGGCAAGCTCGAGTATGGCAATCGGACCACGGACAAACCAAGCTCGGTTGCTACGTAGAGACCGAGCACGCACACGGCTCGGTCGCTACGTAGCGACTGAGCTCGAGCCAAGCTCGGTCGCTGCGTAGCGACCGAGCTAGAACCAAAGCTCGGTCGCTGTCGCTACGTAGTGACCGAGCACGCACACGGCTCGGTTGCTACGTAACGACCGAGCATGAACGTGGCTCGGTCGCTACGTAGCGACCAAGCACGTACACGGCTTGGTCGTTACGTAGCGATCGTGCTCTCCCAAAACGTCGATACGACACGAATCCATGCATTCTCGTTTACTCTTTAAAATGCTATCTCTCGTAGACCGTAGCTAAATCATTCTATGTTTCTGATATTCCGTGATTTTAACGGTTCTAAACTCGTTTTGGAGCAATTAAATGGTCGGTTTTAATTAATGTTTTGGTCTATTTGATGCGTTTTGGTGTTCTTAAGTGTAATATGCAGGTTACTAGATAGCTTGCAAGAAAAGAACGCATTCGGGATTTATTCAGAAGCAAGATGGACCGAACAATGGACCGAATGAGAAGTATTGATCGCACAGGACATAGATCGACCGATCTATTGTCTGTGGATCGACCGATCCAGAGCTAAGAAGAAAAGCCGTACGGTTTCATGCACTAGATCGACCGATCCGACCACTGAGGATCGACCGATCCCACGCTCTACGGGCTCCACACGCACCAATGAGCTTTTCACTCCTTTTTACCCACTCCCTTCAATAATGGACGAGAAGAGAGGACTTTTGGGACTCAGAAGAGATTAGAGACGACCAAGAAGGAGATTTACAAGTTCTTGAGAGAGATTTGAGAGTTTTGTAACTTGTTTTGTGTGATTTGTGAAGATTTGTAAAGGAGTTCATCTCAAAACCATTTGGAGAAGATCTTCTGAACCTTTACTCTGTTTTAATACAATCTTATCATGTTTTCTTCATCAAAATCGTGTTGTTCTTACTTAGTTATGTGTGAGTAGTCATCTAGTTGGGTTTAGGGGTTCTCATAGGGGATTTCTTGATGTTTTGATTCATAAAACGTGTGTAGACTAAGGGATTACGTTTTGGTTCTTCATCTAATGGATTTCTTACTGCTTGAACTGAATTGATCACTTAGTTCATGATATCAGATTGTTTGATGCACCGAAAGTGATTGTTTGAACTTCCGAAAATACTTTAGATGAGCAAAGTGTCCTTAACCCTCGGAAGTTGATGTTATTGCGCTTTGTGAACATATTGAACCTGTTCTTAATGCTTGTTTAGAAATTGAAACTCAGCGGAAGTTAGTGTGGAGATTTCTATAACATAGAGAATTAGCGCTACGGAAGTAGGTTAATTCTAATATCTTGTTTGAGTTCTAGACGGTTTTTAATATATCCCTGTGTCTGCCATTAATTGTATCTTGATTAAAAAGAAATCCCTGAGAATTCCCAATGCCCAACGTTTGTTTTAAAATAGTTTTCAAATCGTTTAAATCATTTTTTTTTACAGCTTGTTTATGTTTTGTGACACTAAAGAAAATTAAATAAAAACCATCAAAAATATATCTTCGTTCGCTGTAGCTATTAACTTGTCTGCAACTCTACGTGTGATCATCGGTCCCTGTGGATTCGATCCCGCATTACTACTGCGTACTTTACTGTGCACTTGCAGTTAGATAATCGGGTTAAAACTCGACACATCAAGTTTTTGGCGCCGTTGCCGGGGACCATTTGGTCACCCTAGAGTTAATGATCAGTTTAAGACTATAGCATTTTTATTTTATCTAATGTTTCTGTCTTTCTCTTTCTGTTTGTGTTTTCAGGTGAATGAGCGGATTTCATACTAGAAGCAAAGGATCATCGAATTTAATACCTTTGGAGTTAGAGCTCGGCCGCCTAGAGAGACAAGTGAAAAAGAAAAGACTTGAGTCCGCTGAAGAGGTTGAAATGGCTGAACACCAAGAAGACCAGTTTCAGGACAACCCGCAAAATCCAATTCCTGTAGATGAACGAGAAGGCAACAATGCTGGTGATAATCAGCAGGCTGGTGTAGCTGCAAGACAACAGGCTGGAGACTATGGCATGCCTAGGATGACGCTTGCACATTATGATACACCAGATGCATTCTATGCCGATCGTTCTGGGATTCGCCCACCTCCCATTGAGAGAAGAGACTTTGAGATCAAGACTGGTCTCATTAATTTGGTGGAGAAAAATCCGTTTCATGGAAACCCGTCTGAGGACCCGATGTATCACTTGGAGCATTTTGAGCGAGTCTGTGACACCAGCAGACATAATGGAGTTCCTCAAGGCGCTTTGAAATGCAGGTTGTTCCCGTTTTCCTTAGCTGATAAAGCTATCAGATGGTTAAAGTCCATCCCTCCAGGATCTCTTACTACATGGGAAGAGACAAGAGCTGCTTTTCTACAGCATTTCTTCACCAAGTCAAGGTCCACATATCTGAGAAGCAGAATTGGAAGCTTTCAGCAGCTTGATTCAGAAAGCTTTCATGAGGCTTGGGAGCGTTTCAAGGAGTACACACAGGACTGCCCTCACCATGGTTACACTGATGTGAGCTTGCTGAACATTTTCTATAATGGAGTTCATGAAGAGAGTCAAGATGCCATGGACACAGCAAGTAATGGTGATTTCATGACCAAGACTGTTGAAGAAGCTTACACCTTGCTGAACAACCTGTCATCCAGCAAAGCAAACCGCAAGTCAAGGTTTGACACCAGCCAGAAGGGTGTTGGTTATGAATCCAAGAAGATAGATGAGCTGAATGCCAAGATTGAGATGCTTCTCAAGAGAGATCAGAAATCTGTGAAATTTGTGGAGGAGCAAGGCTATCGTTCCTCACAAGAAACTGTTGGTGATGATTCAGATGATATGCAAGCTGATGTGAACTACATTGGTGGTCAAGGAAACTACAACAGAGGCTACAATCAGAACCTTGGATGGAGTCAAAATCAGCAAAATAATCTGTCTTACCGGAGCAACAATGTGGAGAATCCACAACATCAGTCCTACCCTCAGGCAGGAAACAGGCAAAACCAGAATCAGAACCAGAGTGTGTTCAACCAAGGATATCAGAACAGAAATCAATATCAGGGGAACAACTCGGGCAACTCAGGATTTCAGCAAAGGCAGCAGTACAACAACTACCAGAATCAAGGGAATGCCTCTTCGTCACAGTCTTCTCAGGATAACGAAATTAAGAAGATGCTGCAAATGGTGCTAGAAGGTCAGAAGAATAGCACTGCAGAGATAAACACCAAGGTGGATAACATGTATGGAGAGCTTAATGGGAAGTTTGAAGCTTTGAACACCCATTTGAAAGTTTTGGAAAAGCAAGTTGCTCAAACCGCCTCCAGCAGCAGAACAGCACCTGGATTTCTACCAGGGAAGTCAGAGACGAATCCCAAGGAGTTTGTGAATGCTGTAACACTTAGGAGTGGAAAAACGATTGAGGATCGAATAAGAAAGAGATCGACCGATCTCAGGAACAGATCGACCGATCCAAGGGGACGGAGATCGACCGATCTGGTCCATCTGGATCGACCGATCCCGTGTCAACGAAGCCAAATTCCTCTGAACCTGAAGAGGTGTATGTGGCGCCTCCTGCTTATGTTCCTAAGGCTCCATACCCATCCAGACCAAGGCAGAAGATCAAAGAACGTGAGTACGAGAAGCTAAAGAACCTTGTTGGGGAGTTACATGTGAGATTGCCATTCGTTGAAGCGGTGAAGATGGTACCTTCTCTTAAAAGGTACATGAAGGAGATTCTTACCGATAAGATGAGCCTAGAGCGTGGTGTGTTGATGCTCAATGAGGAATGTAGCGCAGTTCTACAAAATGTCATGCCTAAAAAGCGTGAAGATCCCGGAGCATTTGTTCTACCATGCCGCATTGGATCACTTACCTTTGAGAAGAGTCTCTGCGATCTGGGTTCAGGAGTGAGCCTAATGCCTTTCTCTGTCTCTGAGAGGCTAGGCATGACGAACTACAAACCTACAAGGATCTCCTTGGTCCTTGCTGACCGATCAGTGCGAAGACCAGTCGGTGTACTAGAAAACATCCCTGTTGGTGTTGGAAAGGGATATGTGCTTACCGATTTTGTAGTTCTGGAGCTGGAAGAGGAACCTAAAGATCCTCTCATTTTGGGCAGACCGTTTTTAGCTACTGCTGGAGCCATGATTGATGTACAGAATGGGCATATAGACTTACGTCTAGGAGACATGGCGATGAGATACAATGTGGAGAAGGTGCTGAAAAATCCGACTATTGATGGACAGACTTTCTGGGTTGATACATTGACTGAACTGGTGGAGGAAATGGATGAAGAGTTGCACACTGATGATCCTCTACAAGTCGCATTGACCCAAAGGGAGAGTGAGTTCGGGTTCATGAACCAAGAAGTGGTTGGATTTTCTGAGATTTTGGATTCAGCCTCACCGATTGAGAAGCATGTCGCCTATGTCAGCCTTGAAGACTCAGGCACCGATAAAACCGTCAAACCGTCATCCTCCCAACCAGATTGGAGTGAGGAGAATGCTCCAAAGGTGGAACTTAAAGCCCTCCCAGCTGGGCTGAGGTATGCATTCTTGGGACCGAATTCCACATATCCTGTTATTATTTGTGCTAACCTGAATAATGTGGAGACCGCTTTGCTTCTTTCAAAATTGCGAAAGTATAGAAAAGCATTGGGGTACTCTTTGGATGATATTACAGGTATTTCTCCAGATCTTTGCATGCACAAGATTCACTTGGAGGATGAGTCAAAGACGTCCATAGAGCACCAGCGAAGACTGAATCCCAAACTGATGGAAGTTGTGAAAAAGGAGATTCTAAAGCTGTTGAGTGCAGGGGTGATCTACCCAATTTCAGACAGCACTTGGGTGAGCCCGGTTCATGTGGTTCCTAAGAAGGGTGGCATCACTGTCATCACAAATGAGAAGGCTGAGCTGATTCCTACCAGAACAGTCACAGGGCATAGGATGTGCATTGACTACAGGAAGCTAAACTCAGCCACAAGGAAGGACCACTTCCCACTTCCTTTCATTGACCAGATGCTGGAAAGACTAGCCAACCACCCCTACTACTGTTTTCTCGATGGCTACTCCGGGTTCTTTCAGATACCCATTCATCCAGAGGACCAAGAGAAGACAACATTCACCTGTCCATACGGTACTTTTGCCTACAGGAGAATGCCCTTCGGATTGTGCAATGCTCCTGCCACTTTCCAGAGATGCATGATGTCGATCTTTACTGATCTTATTGAGGACATTATGGAGGTTTTTATGGACGATTTCTCAGTCTACGGTTCTTCATTTACCGACTGCCTTGCTAATCTGTGCAAGGTGCTGGAAAGATGTGAGGAGAAGAACTTGGTGCTAAATTGGGAGAAGTGCCATTTCATGGTGAAAGATGGCATTGTTTTGGGTCACAGGATATCAGAGCAGGGTATCGAGGTTGACAAAGCAAAGATTGAAGTTATGACCAGCCTACAGCCTCCTAGGACAGTGAGGGATATTCGGAGTTTTCTGGGACATGCCGGTTTTTACAGGAGGTTTATCAAAGACTTCTCTATGATAGCGAGGCCACTCACCCGTCTGCTGTGCAAAGAAGCGAAGTTTGTTTTTGATGCTGACTGCCTCGCTGCGTTTCAGATTCTCAAGAAGTCTCTAGTCAGTGCTCCCATTGTGCAGCCACCAGATTGGGACTTGCCATTTGAAATAATGTGTGACGCAAGTGATTACGCGATTGGAGCTGTTTTGGGGCAGAGAAAAGACAAGAAACTCCATGTGATCTATTATGCCAGCCGAACGCTTGATGATGCTCAAATCAAGTATGCTACCACTGAGAAGGAGTTGCTGGCAGTAGTTTATGCTTTCGAGAAGTTCAGGTCCTATTTGGTGGGCTCGAAAGTAATTGTGCACACAGATCATGCAGCCTTGAAGTACCTGATGACGAAAAAAGATGCTAAACCGAGACTCTTAAGGTGGATCTTACTGCTACAGGAGTTTGATATTGAGATCAGAGACAAGAGAGGAGCAGAAAATGGAGTGGCAGATCATCTTTCCCGAATGAGAGTGGAAGCTGAAACACCACTGGATGATACATTACCCGAGGAGAATGTCTATGTGATCACCTTGCTGGAGGATGAGTATTTGGATCAGGCTGATTGCTGTGTCATGAGACAAATTCAGGATGATCTCCCATGGTTTGCAGACTTTGCAAACTACCTATGTGCTGGAATTGAACCACCGAACCTGAAGGGGTATGAGAGGAAAAAGTTCATGAGAGATGTGAACCACTACTACTGGGATGATCCCTTCCTCTACAAGAGATGCTCAGATGGTTTATTCAGGAGATGTGTTCTGGAGAATGAGATGCAAGGGATTCTTTTCCACTGCCACAGTTCAGAATACGCAGGCCATTTTGCAACATTCAAGACGGTTTCTAAGGTCCTGCAGGCTGGTTACTGGTGGCCTACACTTTTCAGAGACGCCCATGAGTTTGTCTCAAAGTGTGATGCATGTCAGCGGAAGGGCAACATCAGTAAGAGAAATGAGATGCCCCAAAATTTCATCCTTGAAGTTGAAGTTTTTGATGTATGGGGAATTGATTTTATGGGCCCTTTCCCATCTTCTTATGGAAATGAGTACATCCTGGTTGCGGTTGATTATGTCTCCAAGTGGGTGGAAGCAGTAGCCAGCAAGACAAATGACTCTAGTGTTGTCAAGAAAATGTTCAAGACAGTCATTTTTCCAAGATTCGGGATCCCGAGAGTGGTTATTAGTGATGGAGGCTCTCACTTCATCAACAAGACGTTCGATAAACTGCTGAAGAAACATGGAGTAAAGCATAAGGTAGCTACACCTTATCATCCTCAGACAAGTGGGCAGGTTGAAATATCGAACCGAGAAATCAAGGGGATTTTGGAGAAGGCTGTAGGCAAAACAAGGAAAGACTGGGCTGTGAAGCTTGATGACGCCTTATGGGCGTATAGAACCGCCTACAAGACTCCCTTGGGCACCACTCCTTTTAATCTGGTCTATGGAAAGTCTTGTCACCTACCTGTGGAATTGGAGTACAGTGGTTTTTGGGCAACGAAGTTGATGAACTTCGACATTAAAACCGCTGCAGAAAGGAGGATGGTTCAGTTGAACGAGCTGGACGAGATTCGGTTGAACGCCTATGAGAACACCAAAATCTACAAGGAAAGAACTAAGGCGTGGCATGACAGAAAGATAATCCCGAGAGACTTCGCTGCTGGAGACAAAGTCCTTCTGTTCAACTCTAGACTCAAGCTATTTCCTGGAAAGCTTAAGTCTCGTTGGTCCGGACCTTTCACCATCACAGAGGTTAGACCTTATGGAGCTGTTGTCTTGGAAGAGAATGGGAGGAAGTTCACAGTCAATGGGCAGAGGCTAAAACCTTACTTCACAGATGCAAAACCCGAAGAAGGAACCAACATTCCTTTATCGGAACCTGATCTCGCCTAAGGACAACAAAATAGTCAGGCTCGCGACTTTAAACAAGCGCTGAGTGGGAGGCAACCCACATGGTTGATTTTCTTTCTCTTTTGTGATTATGTTTTCTTGTGTGAATTGATTTTTGGTTGTGTTTTTAGATGATTTTCAGGCATGTATCACGATCAGGCAGAGATCGATCGATCCAACAGAAACAGAACGGGCGATCCATGTAAGAGATCGGTCGATCCGGGTGAGGTAGAGCGGTCGATCTCAGGAAACGATCGGTCGATCCGACTCGTATGGATCGGTCGATCTAAGGTAAGTATTGCCCGGTTTGATTTCTCTTAATTTAAACCGGAAAACACCCATAAAACACCCAACTCGCGAAAATATCGATCAAACACATAATATTTCATCTTCCTCTCCTCTCAAACTCTCTCAAACCTCTCAAGAACACCAAATTCGATTTCCATCATCTCTCATCCGATTTTTGTAATTCTTGGTGCTAAACTCATTAGTTTTTCAAGCTTTATCCGTTTCTACCATCAGTTTTCATCAAGACACAGGTATGACTCTCTAATTTTGGAATCTAAAATCGCCCTAGGGTTTGATGTTGGGGAATCTCCGAATTCTAAATGGAATGGCATCTAGGATGGTTTATTTGTGATGATTATACTCATGGGTTACCTTGATTGCCAATTTCGTGGGTTGAATTGAGATTTTAGAGAAATAATTTCCAATGGTCATAATGTTGATAAAAGTTCAAATTAAAACTGAAATTCTAATTGTTTGAATGAAATGCTTGAATATCCATGATGATTAACACTTTGCAGCATGATTTCTTTAAGCAATTATGAATTTGGAACTGAAAAATAAAAATTTTAATTTTGGAGTTTAATTGAAAAACGAAAATTGGAATGGAGTGTGATGTGTTATCTTGAGTTTTGAGAAGAGATGTGTGCTAAATTTACATGTTTAGGGGATTGATCAGAATTGATTTTATAAGAGTGTTTTTCTATTTGTCTCTTACTTGGGTTTTGATGAATTAATTTTGCAGATAATGCCTAAGAGACAGAAGAAGAAGGGTGAGCGTGGGAGTTCCTCGGTACAGACTGCTAGGCTCAGCACAAAGGGCAATTTCCGAAAGACGGATAGGTCTCATCCTGCGAATCGAGAGATAACCCAGCAGTGGGATATACATGATGATGATTTCTACGAGCAGATGAGGGGAGTGGAAATATGTCCGTCGCGCTTCGCTCACAGAGACACTACAGATGCATTGGGGATAACCGAGGATATTGAAGCCTTGTTCGAGAAGATTGGCATGGGGTACATCTTCGATCTCCACTGTGATTGCTATGCTGATTTGACCAGGCAGTTCCTCGCATCAGCCCGCCTCTACCATCCTGACGAGGACAACCCGGTAGCTGATAAGGCGATGTTCTCCTTCATTGTGAACAGGCAGTTCCACTCCATGACCATCTTTCAGCTGTGCGACGTCTTTGGGTTCGAGAAAGGACGTCAATCTTGTGTTCCTAACTTCCCGGAACACAATGATTTCTGGAAATTCATCACTTCAGGAAACTTCATCTCTAGCCCTGTTCTGCGATATGCAGTGAGAGTGATCAGCAGTGTTATCTATGGGAAGACAGAACCCGCTGCAGTGACAAAAGATGAGCTAGCTCTTCTGTTCATCGGGGCTGGACACCTATGGCCTCAGGGCGCAGACATTACCTATGTTAGCGGGAAGGACATAAACATAGGAGCTGTGATCGCGGAGAAGCTTGCGTACTTCAAAGTTTCAGACACGAAGAGATGTGGGTTTGGAGCGGTCATCGCACGGATCTTAAGGCAATGTGGAGTGTTTCTTCCACCTTTTGACAGAGTGGTGGATAAGAAGGGGATGCATCAGAACTTTTTCGACATGAGAGCACTCATTAGCAGCCACTACCTCACCGGCCCTTGGCGAGGTAGCATCGACAAGTCAGCCCCTCATATCTACCAGTTCCATGACCCACAAGGGAGAGAGCAATTTGTCAAACTACCCTATACCGCCATCACCGAGCTGACTGATCCAGGTGCTCTCATATTTCTACCACCGCCTGCATTTCTCTGCGCCAGACCCGCGACACTGAAGAAGAAAGGAGTCGCATCATCATCGACACACCAGCAGGCACCACATGATGATATAGAGGAGGAGCCTGAAGATGAGGAAAGTCTTTTCCCCACGGATTTCACTCCGTATATGCTGCCACCAGCACCTCCCGCTACTGCATCCGCTGCTGAGATCAACGCTTGGTCCATCAAGAGCCATCAAACCAACAACTCCATACTGCTGAAGATGTGGAAGGGAATCTGCAACATTAAGAAGGGATGCGCATCACAGCCAGCTGTTTCTGGAGATAGCGATGACGACTCAGGCGCTCACGACACCGCTGCTGGACCTGAGGCAGCGGAGGACTCTGATGATGATGGAGCATTGGAGAGGCGCTCGAAGAGGCGCACTGACCGCAACGCCTGATCGGTAATCTCTCTTGGAATTATTTTCACACCGAGACGGTGTGAAGTAAGTCTGGGGGAGGATGCTACTTATGTACCATATTGCATTATTTCTTTTATTTTCTTAGTTTATCGGATTTGCTTGTGTTTTAAAAACTCTCTACGTATTTTTATCAGACCCTGTGATGATTATTAGACTATTTCCTTGTGTGTTGTGCATTACATTTCATATTGGCCATTTTTCAGGACTGTTAGCGCAGACAAACCGAGGAACCACTTGACCAAACAACCTCTCCTTAAATCTTTTATCAAGTCTCGGTGAATTGTAATCGACTCAACTATTTTTGACCATTAATGAATTTAATTTCTTTTGACCAGGAATCAACATCAGGAAACGGTACACCATATACACATTCAGGATTTTCTTTACCACATTTTACCACTCTTTAATAATCCTGAATGGCCAGACTCATCAATAGTTTGGTACCACACCTACACCTTACCCTTTTATTTCATCTCCATGCATTCTTACACACTGATCATATGTGCATACATGTGCAAAAACAATGGAGAGATTAGGGTAGACATGGTTCATCCGACTGCTTAGGTAGGATCGGAACATTTAGGTGGTTAGATACAGACCTGTGTGTCTAGAGGTGTAAATAGAAAAATTGGGTGTTGAAAGTGTGTGATTGCATCGCAGTGTATATATTCGATTTCGGTTTGTATAAGTTTTCGTTCTGAAATATCAAAAAAAAAAAAAAAAAAAAAAAAAAAAGAGAGTTCATGTTTATATCTCATTCAGTAGATTTGATTTAGACATTTATTTTTATTTTTGTACCAGAGATGATGCGTTGTTTAAATTTGGGGTTAGAGTTTGAGATTTGTTGGGTTTTGATCATTTGAGACTTGAGCAGTTCGAAAACGTGGTTATCAATATACTCGGTTTCTCCAGCGATTTTGCATAATGTTTTGCATTTTTTGTTATCGCTGATACCCACAAACACTTGAGCCTCACCTAATTAAACACTAAAACAGCCTCCCAAACACCGAGCCCGTTATACCTGATGGAGATATCTTTGGTGGAAAGGTCACGCCCTTTTTAATGAATGTAAAGAGTTGATTACTTGAAACTGAGACTTGCAGGTCTGAAATATGGAAAGGTTTGCGCGGTCTTGGTGGGGATTTGGAATGAATGCCTTGACAGTCTCTGATTTAAGTGGTTAGCGAAATCACAAGGTAAGGTCTACTGAGGGTTAGTGAGCTCCCAAATTTTAATCCTCTTTACTTGAGGACAAGCAAAGATTCAAGTCTGGGGGAGTTGATATTCCGTGTTTTTAACGGTTTTAAACTCGTTTTGGAGCAATTAAATGGTCGGTTTTAATTAATGTTTTGGTCTATTTGATGCGTTTTGGTGTTCTTAAGTGTAATATGCAGGTTACTAGATAGCTTGCAAGAAAAGAACGCATTCGGGATTTATTCAGAAGCAAGATGGACCGAACAATGGACCGAATGAGAAGTATTGATCGCACAGGACATAGATCGACCGATCCATTGTCTGTGGATCGACCGATCCAGAGCTAAGAAGAAAAGCCGTACGGTTTCATGCACTAGATCGACCGATCCGACCACTGAGGATCGACCGATCCCACGCTCTACGGGCTCCACACGCACCAATGAGCTTTTCACTCCTTTTTACCCACTCCCCTCAATAATGGACGAGAAGAGAGGACTTTTGGGACTCAGAAAAGATTAGAGACGACCAAGAAGGAGATTTACAAGTTCTTGAGAGAGATTTGAGAGTTTTGTAACTTGTTTTGTGTGATTTGTGAAGATTTGTAAAGGAGTTCATCTCAAAACCATTTGGAGAAGATCTTCTGAACCTTTACTCTGTTTTAATACAATCTTATCATGTTTTCTTCATCAAAATCGTGTTGTTCTTGCTTAGTTATGTGTGAGTAGTCATCTAGTTGGGTTTAGGGGTTCTCATAGGGGATTTCTTGATGTTTTGATTCATAAAACGTGTGTAGACTAAGGGATTACGTTTTGGTTCTTCATCTAATGGATTTCTTACTGCTTGAACTGAATTGATCACTTAGTTCATGATATCAGATTGTTTGATGCACCGAAAGTGATTGTTTGAACTTCCGAAAATACTTTAGATGAGCAAAGTGTCCTTAACCCTCGGAAGTTGATGTTATTGCGCTTTGTGAACATATTGAACCTGTTCTTAATGCTTGTTTAGAAATTGAAACTCAGCGGAAGTTAGTGTGGAGATTTCTATAACATAGAGAATTAGCGCTACGGAAGTAGGTTAATTCTAATATCGTGTTTGAGTTCTAGACGGTTCTTAATATATCCCTGTGTATGCCATTAATTGTATATTGATTAAAAAGAAATCCCTGAAAATTCCCAATGCCCAACGTTTGTTTTAAAATAGTTTTCAAATCGTTTAAATCATTTTTTTTACAGCTTGTTTATGTTTTGTGACACTAAAGAAAATTAAATAAAAAACCATCAAAAATATTTCTTCGTTCGCTGTAGCTATTAACTTGTCTGCAACTCTACGTGTGATCATCGGTCCCTGTGGATTCGATCCCGCATTACTACTGCGTACTTTACTGTGCACTTGCAGTTAGATAATCGGGTTAAAACTCGACACATCAGTTTCCCGTCACGCGAAGTCATCAGTCAAACTTTACGATAAAAACCGCGGGAAGTTTGTTTTTATCGAAGAAACCGTAATAAACGTTTCGAGCCAAAGACGGCCCAAAGAGACCTAAGACGAAGCTCGAAGCCCACTTACGATTTCTTAACCAAAAGCCCATAAGCCGTATGACGGTTTATGCTTGGTTCGTAAGGGAAGATAAATGTCAAGTTTCCGCGGATAAATGTGAAGTTTCCGAAGATAATCACGAAGATCGGGAAAAACAGAATATCTCCATTTTTTAGCTATGACGGCTTAAGGGCAGAAGGAGAAAAGCGTAAACCGACCTAGGAGCAAGTATATAAAGAGTTCTAGGCGAGAGGCACGAAGAGAGAACTTTTTGACAGCAAACTTAGCACTTAGAGCAGTTTAGACAATTTTCCGTTTTTGTTATTCGAGCTGCGACTCAATTAGGCTTAGCAGCTTTAGGGTTTTAGAATTAGGAATCTCGCCGACAGCTCTCGTAGCGCAGGCTCTTACCTCGTTGTAACGCTCAAACGCGAATTCAGAATAAGACCTACTTTGCTCTCTTTTGCGATTTCTTATTTCTTGTCGTTTTTACTTGCGTGTTCAGATTGCTTGGCGTGTGGTTTAGCAGATATTCGGGACCTCTGGGAAATTAGGGTTTTCCTAACTTTCCTAATTTAAACGAAAATCGATAGTGCGAATTTCGGTTCCCACAGTTTGGCGCTAGAAGGAGGGAGGGTACGGATCAATCTAACTCTCAGCCACAACACGCTCAACCAGACATGTCAACTGACGACGCGGATAACATGCAAATTCCTCTCAACGGAGGAAGCGACACCAATCTCCACACTCCAGCAGCGGATGTCTCCGCCGTCAACGCACCAGCCAACGCCGCAACTCTTGAGGAGTTTAAAAAGATGTTCACCACCTATGAAAAAAGGTCAGAGGAACAGGACAAGCTCGTGAACACCTTGACCAAACGGGTCGAAACCTTAACGGCAAGGACTCGAGCAATCCGTCCCCGCGGAACCACTAAGGTTCGCGGGAAAAGACTCGACTTCACAACTCCACACGATATGCCTGGAACGTCGCGGGAACGTCCTTCAGGACAGAATCCCAACGAAACATCCTCTGCCGAGAAACGGAACTCAGAGAGTCCTCCACCTCCTGCTAAGGACACGGGGGCGAATGAAGTCGAGCATGTCGACTTGGATCCCAGCGACGTCTCCAACGATACTTAGGAGGACGCTGATAGACATCCAAGAAGAACCAGAAGCCGATCGGCTCGGGAAAGCTCCCCATTCGATAAACCAATGACAGAAGAGGAGGAAAACCTCTACTGGGTCAAACAGGAGGAGCTGGCCAAAAAATAAACCGAGGTCACTCGCAGCAAACGCCGACAAGCTAGGAAATCTGCTGACGAGAAATCAGACATTCGCGACCTTCGCGATTACGTAACCAAAACTGCAGCGGAAGTAAGGGCCGTGAAATCCCAGATCCATCCCGCTACCAGCGCTGCCCCGGAGATCAATAGACTGCTCGAGGGGGCTCGAAAAACACCCTTCACCGCCCGCATCTCTGATACGAGGGTATCTGACCCGGGAAAATCAAAGTACCAAAGTATGATGGTAAGACTGATCCTAAAGCGCACCTCCAGGCTTTCCACATCACGATGGGAAGGGACAGACGAAAGGATAGCGAAAAGGACGCTGGCTATTGCCGTCTGTTCGTCAAAAATCTAGAAGGAGCGGCGCTCAAATGTTCCGCACGCCTTAAGTGAAACTCCATCGGATGTTTTCGACAGCTCGCATCGGAATTTCTCAAACAATACTCTATGTTCATAGATAGAGAAACTTCTGATGTCGACCTCTGGAGTCTGTCCCAGAGGGAAGACAAACCCCTCCGCGAGTTCATAAGCCGGTTCAAACTGGTGATGTCAAGGGTTAGCGGGATAAGCGACAAGGTGGTCATAGACGCGCTCAGAAAGACGCTCTGGTACAAGTCAAAATTCAGAAAATGGATAACCCTCGACAAACCGCGGACGATCCAAGACGCCCACCACAAGGAAACAGGCTACATCATAATCGAAGCGGAAACAAAAATTTTATCGCAAAAACATAAACCGATGAACCCGTCCTCGAAAGATGTAGATCAAAAGACCAAAAAGAAAAACTCTCGTAACGACAAGTACGTCCATCACGAGGGTGAAGAACTCCAAGGGGCGCATAACTACGCGATCAATTCGGATCAAGGCCGAACCACGAGTAATACATGGACTTGCAACCAAGGATACGACGAAAACACCTTCTACGAGTTCCACCAGTCCCGAGGCCACTCCACGACTGACTGCAAAGTCTTGGGGGCGAGGTTGGCCGCGAAGCTACTAGCTAGACAGCTCTCCGAGGAGGCAAGCGTTAAAGATCTCATCCTCGAGACCGACCGCCCTCCGAAGACGGACAGGAATCTGCCCGCGGAGAATTCCGCTCAGAAAAATCAATCAGGGGATAAACGCGGAAGAGGACCAGACGAGAAAGGAAACGATAACAATCGCCGCAGAGTCAACATGATCATCGGAGGATCGTAGTATTTCAACGACACGGTCTCAACCATCAAGGCTTACCAGCGAAAAGCCGAATCAAGTGCAAACTGGCCTACGTGGTCTCCTCCTCGAGATGGTCTAAGCAACTCGATAACTTTCACGAGAGACAAAGCCGGCAGAATCGATTAACCTCACTGTGATCCACTCGTCATAGATCTTGTCATACGAGATCTGGAAGTCGCGAGAGTCCTCATCGACAGAAGAAGCACAATTAATGTTATCTTTCGCGATACTCTCAAACGAATGAACATCAAACTCGGGGAAGTTACCCCAAAGCCAAAACCACTGATGGGTTTTTCAGGTGAAGTATTGATGACTCTCGGACGATCCAGCTACCAGTCATGGCCAAGGAAATCACATAGATCGTCGATTTCACGGTGGTCGATCATCCCGCCATCTACAACGTGATCATGGAACCTCATGGCTTAACGCCATGAAAGCCGTTCCATCTACATATCACCTCAGCGTCAAATTCCCGACCCAGAGCGGGATCGCAGCCATCTATGGTTGTCAGAAACAGTCGCGGCTTTGCTTTCTCGCAGAACATAAGCTAAGACAAATCACAACTACCGCGATGGCAGCTCGCAAACACACAAAGTTAGCTCAGCTTCGGCCGAAAACACTTCAAAGAAAGACGATTCGACATCGTCTGCTGAAGCGAACGCTTCGGACATCGAAACTCAGCACGATTCCGAAGTCAATGCTATGACTCAACCGGAAAACCCAGACAAAAACGTCGACCCTGCCACAGTCACCACGATTAAGGCGGTCAGCACGGCTACAGCCGCCGAGTAAGAACACTCGCGGCATAAAAAAAACTATGAGATGGCTTGATCCTCGAAAGAGGTACGTAGGCAGCTCGTCGAAAGACGAGTTCATCTATCCCCCTCTATAAAAAGGGGGGGTGGGGGAAGTGGGTACGTATACTCGTATACTCCCAAGTTTTAAAAGATGCATCATTGTAATCGAGCTTTTTAAAACTTTTACTACAATACGCATTTTTCGAACTCTTACGCTTCAACTACGCAAAAAGTCTCAGGACACGCTTAAAAATAAAAATGTCTACAAACATTAGACTCTTGTCAATGGCCTTACCTGGCCTCAATCACAAAGCTTTCATTCTTCAGCACCTAAAACATATGTATAATCTTTGAAATAACTGCGAGACGTCGCCAAGTTAAAATCGAAACTATGCAAACAACTGTCTGAATGCGGCCATAAAAACTCAACAAATATTTACACCCCGTTCATCGATTGGCCCCGACGGACACACCATCCGTCTTAAACAAACGCAACCTGATCATTCTTCTGATCCTCGAACATCCAACACAAGGATAAAAGCGCACTACAAAAAAATCTGAAATTTTGGTCTAGCACTTCCAGTTGGCTTAGAAACCGTCTCTAGAGAGATGCTCAATTCGTGCCATACAAGTCGTATAAGCCGGGAACCTGTCGCGGATTTTAAATTGGTACGAATCAGATAGAAATCGCAATAGAAAAATCGATAGCCGGATAGTCACCGCACAAACCTTAAAGCCGAGAGTAAACCTAGATCTTGCCCTAAACCCAACACATTGGTCTCTAACATCTCAAGACATGATATCCAAAAGTGATACGAGATCTTAAACCATGTCTCTCCGTCCATATCTTAACGTGCATGAAAACTTCGTAAAAGTACGAAAATTCACATCTCAAGCGAACCATCAGATTGAACGTCTCGTTAGAAGTAAATAGGAGAAGACAACTCATATTTATTTCACATATTCAGAACAATGCACTTCGATAAATGTTCATCATATATATAAAACCGCAGAGCGGTAGGGATTCAATGCCACCAACGGCCAGTCCCGATAAAGATAAAGCGGCCAAACAGGCCCACGCAAAGTCTCAAAATAAAAGCCAAACTCGGCCAGACATAGATAAATAAAGGCCACACTCGGCCACAAATACAAGATAAGGTAAAAACTTCTTCCCGTCAAACGCTCACTTCACCTCTCACAGATCAAAGTTAAAATTCCCGGACAAGGAAGCTCTGAATGCATCCGCGGGATAGTTCACCTCCTCATCGTCACCAGCGAACTTGGTCGTAACCTCCAACGTATCGGGAGAAACCGGGATGGGATCTCAGAATCCATGAATCCTCTCATCAATCAGAGGAATAAGCGCCTCAGCATGGGGATGGTCCTTCATGCCATCTTTCATGTCCCTCATCTCGTCCTCGAAAACGAAGTCGTCCGCCTGCATCTTCCAAAGGGTGCCAAATGAACCACGACAAGCATCCTTGAGGCTTCCATACTCGGTCTTGAACTGGGAAGCACGGTTTCTCATCACCTTGACGATCTCTCTCCTACCCTTTCTTTCCACTCGACGAACGGCCTTTTCATGGTCCCTGGCGAGTCTCGAATCTCGCTCTGAAATTTCGTTTTGCATGCGAGCAAGGTCCTTTTCCGCTTTCTCCACCTTGAATCGATAAACCATGGCCTCCCTATGGCTCGCCTCGAGGGCCGAGCCAAGCAAGTTAAGACCCTCGAAAGAAGGAAACTATCCCCATTGATGATGCGAGATCCTTCCACGACAACCTTCGACCTTCCCAATTCGTCCACAGACGAGGGAGGATCGAAACTCGAGGGTAAACCAGCGAAGAAATCGTCAAAATCTGGGATAGGAGCCTCGCTCGTACCACTCCCATCACCATAAGCAAGGTCCGGATCCCATCCTGGGAGAATAGAATCATCCACGGAAAAATCTATATCGTCAAGGTCAATGTCTTTACCTTTCAGTGACCTCGCGTTCGCCTCCTCCGCGGGAACTGATTAAGCGTTTAAGCACACACCAATTAACCTAATGTGCCAACAATACCACAATCGAATGGTATGTCATTGTAGCATTTTAGGATTGAATCCACAAGGAACTAGTGATCTATAACACCAAGAATACACAAGCTTTCCTAATCTAAGCAAGCAAGAAGATGGATGATTTGTAACAAGCTAATATCCTAGAAATATAAACAAGGTGATCTCAAATCCAATCAAGAAATAAGTGCAAGAACTTTCAAATGCTAAGGATTGATCCATGGGCAATGATAATTGATATAAGGTGATCAAGGTTCAATCTAGGATGTTCAAACAAAACAATCAACAAGTTTATAGGTCTAGATCTCATTCAAAATAGATTAACCCACAAGATCTTGTGGCAAAAACCCCTATGCTAATCATGAATTAAACATCAACTGTCGTTGGCTAACGCAATCAAGCATGCATGAATCACAAGTCTACTAACCACTTAAACATCTTGGACATCAACTGTCGTTGGCCAAGCATGTAAAAGACAATACTAAGTTCATTCAAGCATTTTAACAAACACTTTTCAGGCGTAAAATAGTTTAAGGTCTAGATGAGAGTGATCAAGTCTAATCTAGCATTAAGAACACTTAGCAAGAATAGAACATTGTTAATCAAGCAAGAAACATCCTAAATATCCACTTAATTACCCTAATCTATCTAACCCATAAATCACAAGGTCACTACTCACTAATCTCCATGAGAAACCTTAAACCTATGTAAGGATCAAGACTAATCATGTTAATGAGCAAGAGAAACACAAATATAAGATGAAGTACTTCCTTAGATTATCAAAAGATTCAAGCTTTTACTAGTTTAGACAAAGTCTTCGGAAAAAATGAGATCAAAATTAGGTTTTTAGGTCTAAATCTATTTATAGAGTGGTAAATCTCGAGCTGGTTTGACCCCAAAAACCAGAGTCAAATCGGATTAAACCGGTCAATGTTTTTAATCTCGCAATTGGTCATCGAAGCGCGCGGGTTATGCATCCCGTTTCACTAAGCCGCTGCCATCAACTCGACATGTTGCGAGCGGTGTCTCTTACCCGCTGCAATGGAGCCGCTATGTGTCTGCTCGAACTGAAGCTCTGACTCTCTCTTCCTCGTTGAATCAAGCTCGAGCCGAAGTCAAGCTTCTCCGTTGCGTAAAGACCAATCCGAGAGCTCCAGTTGTCGTCTCCAAGCCGCGACCACACTCCATCGCAAAGCTTCTTCATCGCTTCTCGTCATCGGCTTCTGTCACGCGGGATCTCTGGTCCAAGTCATCTTCTTCGCCATGGCTACAACTCGCGGATGTCGTCGCTTCAAGCTTCATCGTCACTAAGCTCTCCACTGAACCGGAACCACCGAGTCACAACCAAGCTCAATCCGTCTCTCGTCAATTGTCGTGCTCTTCTTCCTCGTGGTTCAAACCCGAGATTGAATCGAAGCCATCCACCACAGGATTCTCTTTTCCAGGCCGGGCTCAGCTTCAACGTGGCCGTGGTCAGCTCCACCGTGGCTGTACTGGTCGTCGCCGTCAAAGAGATCTGGCGGAAGAAAGGTCGTAGCCTCCAATGGTGGATTTTAGAATAATTGCATATCTGGCTCTTCAACGTTTGGTTATTTATTCTGTGACCCCAAAACTATTGACATTGCATAAAAGTCCACTCGAATTAACCCCAAAGTTTCAATTGTGCAAAGAAGCCCAACCGACTATTCTGAATTCGCGACCTTGGTCCCTGCATTCTCCTGGCCTTTCATTTCTGCCCCAAACTCTGTAAATCGCAGAGATAACCTTTCGAATTGGACCGGAAACTCTCAAATGTGCACTCCTCACTCTAATGCACATAAATGGACAAATATATGCAATGTAGACACCTAAATGCAACTCAAAACACTAATATGAATAATACATATATGTTAAAAACTATTTAAATCATGAGATATCAGGAACATCGCAAGGAGCAGGACCATCAGACTCGGAATCACTGTTCGTCTCCACGCCCGTTTCGAAATCGGAAAGCACGAGCCTCAATGCCTTGCGAACCCTCTTCGGCGTAAAGGAGGTCCAGAAAAACGGGCCATTCATGAGGAGATCCCTTATTTCGACTGTGTCCTCGGGGAATGGAGGGAGCGGGTTGATGAAGGGACCATCATTCGGCCTGATCCGGAGCAACGGAATGCAACTCTCCTCGATAGATGCAGCGCTTATACGGACAAAAAAGGAAGAACTTCTTCCACGAGTTAAAGTTGGAGGTAAACCCCTTGATCACCAACATGTGGTTCCGAGGGGTCAACCGGTAATTTTCTGGCTTCGAAACGAGCTGCAGCCTAAAGAGCGCTTCCAAGTGATCAGTGGTAAGGGAAAGACCATGTTCATAACTCAGGATCACGACGCCAATAAGATGCTGGAGGCTGGTAGGATTCAGCTGGCTCATCGAAACCTCGAAACGATCCAACGCACGGACGATGACTTCAGGAATCGGAAACCACAAACGGCAGCGCACTACGAACGACTCGTAACAAGTAAAGTAACCCTCCGGGGGATTATCAGCGCTTTCCCCGTGTCGAGGAATTCGAAATTCCACCGCGTCCGAAATTCGGTAAAACGACCGAATGGTCTGAAGAATGTCACTAGTGCTTTTGCTCGGTGCGCCCCTCTCGACCGAACGTTGGCTTATGACAGGAAACGACTTCTCGATAGGAGGAGTAATCGAGCCATATCTCGCTGTCCACCACGCCGCATTTTCGGCCGGGTCTATCGAGTGAGGCACAAACTCGACCTTCGGTATAAGAATCTCGTCGTGGGCATCTTCGGACGAGGAACCACGGGAGGTACCTCTTTTCGAAGTCTTCTTTCTACTTGACATCTTGTAAAATTCAAGGAAAAACAAGAAGAAAAAGATAGAGAGAAAGGAAAAATTTATTTCTTTTCAAAAACTTCTTATGAGAATAAGCAAGTGAAAGACTATGGAGAAGTTACCTTCCTTCTTATACGCATAAGAAGTTACTATTTGCCCGCAGACTTTTGGATATGAACTACGCCTAAATACGCCAAACTCGCCTAACTCACCATACCGCACGCTAGAATCTCGTCAGAAATCCACGATTCTAACGGGCTGGGGGGCTAACTGTTGGGGTCAAAAACGGTTACGATGAAGTTAATGTCCAAATCTCCGTAAAAATCAGCGTGATCATTTTTTACGAAAGTTGCTTCGTAAAAAGATTCTTTACAAAGAGCCTCGCGGTAAAATTTTGTTCAAATCTCAATCGAACCAAATACCGATTATCCAAAGCAACAGACACGTATCCGAACTAACCACGGGCAAGCTCGAGTATGGCAATTGGCCCATAGACAAACCAAGCTCGATCGCTACGCCAAAGCTCGGTCGCTACGTAGCGAACGAGCCGTGAGCACGAATGCGGCTCGGTCGCTACGTAGTGACCGAGATCGAGACAAATTTGGTCGCTACATAGCGACAAAGCACGTACACGGCTTGGTCGTTACGTAGAAATTGTGCTCTCCCAAAACGTCGATACGACACGAATCCATGCATTCTTGTTTACTCTTTAAAATGCTATCTCCCGTAGACCGTGGCTAAATCATTCTATGTTTCCCGTCACGCGAAGTCATCAGTCAAACTTTACGATAAAAACCGCGGGCAGTTTGTTTTTATCGAAGAAACCGTAATAAATGTTTCGAGCCAAAGATAGCCCAAAGAGACCTAAGGCGAAGCTCGAAGCCCACTTACGATTTCTTAACCAAAAGCTCATAAGCCGTATGACGGTTTATGTTTGGTTTGTAAAGCAAGATAAATGTCAAGTTTCCGCGGATAAATGTGAAGTTTCCGAAGATAATCACGAGGATCAGGAAAAACAGAATATCTCCATTTTTGAGCTATGACGGCTTAAGGACAGAAGGGGAAAAGTGTAAATCGACCTAGGAGCAAGTATATAAGGAGTTCTAGGCGAGAGGCACAAAAATAGAACTTTTTGACAACAAACTTAGCACTTAGATCAGTTTAGGCAATTTTCCATTTTTGTTATTCGAGCTGCGACTCAATTAGGTTTAGCAGCTTTAGGGTTTTACAATTAGGAATTTCGCCGACAGCTCTCGTAGACCAGGCCCTTACCTCATTGTAACGCTCAAACGCGAATTCAGAATAAGACCTACTTTGCTCTCTTTTACGATTTCTTATTTCTTGTCGTCTTTATTTGCGTGTTCTGATTGCATGGCATGTGGTTTAGCAGATATCCGGGACCTCTGGGAAACTAGGATTTTCCTAACTTTCCTAATCTAAACGGAAATCGAAAGTGCGAATTTCGGTTTCCACAGTCGTCTTCCCTGAAATCGTCGTCTCCAATCGTTTCTACAAAATATTCTTCACTGCAATTTCCCGAAATCATCTTCTCTGCTGCGTTTTTTTGAGTTTGTGGCTGAGTTTTAATTTATGTTGTGGCTGAGTTACTTTTCTTTTACGGCTGGTTTATATATGTAGTTGTGACTGAGTTACTTCCCGCCAATCTCCGAAAACCTAGCTATAAGAAGTGTGCATTATGAGGATAAAAGGCAAATACATTCCAAAAAACACCCGATTCGACATTTGTGGGATGTATTTATTTAAGTTTATTTGTGATTTGACACCCATATTTGGATAATCTAAACTTTTTTTCAGATCTGAGTGAAAGAGAAGATTGAACAAGAAGAGAATGGAGGAGACGGAAAGAAATGACGGATTCAGTAGAGACGAAGAGTTTAATAAAGCTTGGATACATGGACGAGTTATCACCGGAATGGTGCAGAAAACCTATATTTTTGGTTTTCTATGTAAGAAACATAACTCAACCATGTATTTAGTGTTTGACTTATGCTATGTTTGCACTACTCAGTCGTGTCGTTTATATATCTCAGCCGTGTCGTTTACATAACTTTGTCATACCTCAAACATACCCTAAAATCAGAAAATGTTTAGATAACTCAGCCGTATCGTTTAGATAACTCAGCCGTATCGTTTATATAAATCAGTCATACCTCAAATATACCCTAAAATCGGAAAACTAAGGAATGGACGCGAGCTGAGAAGATATGCCAATTTTTGTGCCCTTTCGTAGAGATCACAAAACTGATGTCAGGTTCTAATTACCCCACTTCGAACTTGTATTTTTATTAGGTTTGGTCCATCCATGAGTGGCTTCAAATAAATCAATATAGCGAGGATGAGACTGTCAGAAAAATGGTGCCACCGATGAAAGAGATGTTTGATAAGTATTGGGATGAAGTTAGTTGTGTTTTTGCAATGGCAGCAGTCTTTGATCCACGTTTCAAGCTTTCAATTGTCGAGTGTTGCTTAGGGAAGCTTGACATGAGTACATGTGATGTAAAGTTGAAGAACTTGCGCCAGAAGCTGAGTATTTTGTTCTAGTCTTACGACAAAAAATCCATGGCTAACTCACCTTCTACAGAGCCACGTGAGACGGTTCCACAAAATATCAGTTCTGCAAGATCAATGGGACTGTTTGGGAACTACCAAGTGAGTGTTTTTTAAATTTTCAACTTTTTGGTTTTTTCTTAAAATCATTTCTTTTTTTTCGAAAACTTCTTAGGAATTCTTTAAATTTCGCAAAGTCAACGGTGCTGCCACTGGAAAGACAACTCTAGAAGCTTATCTTGATGAACCGCCTTTGGACATTGATAGTATAGAGAGCTTGGACATTCTCCAATTCTGGAAAACTAACTATTGGGGAAAAATATTCCATGAAGAGAATACTTCAGCTTCCGGGTTCCTGCTTCCAGGTTTCGGGTTCCTACCCCCAGGTTCCGGGTTCCTACCCCCGGGTCTGGGTTTCTGCCCCCAGGTTCCGGGTTCCTACCCCCAGGTTCCGGGTTCCTACCCCCGGGTCTGGGTCTGGGTCCCTGCCTCCGGGCCTGGGTCCTGCCTCCGGCTTCCAGGCCGAATGATTTATCCTGCCTTAGGATAAATGAAAATCTTCCTTTAATAAGGTACCAGCTTGGACAAGAAGGAGTCTCCCTAGATCCGAGAAAAAGAGGAAGTATTCCAATACATATGATCTCTTTTAAGAAAAAGAGAAATATTCTATTATCTAAGGATATAATGAATATTTCCAAATCCTAAGAGGGAGGCACGACCTCCACTATAAATATAGGTTTCTAAACCTAAAGAAGAAGGTCCAAGACGTCCATAATCAGAGCTCACCAATTCTACAGCCGCCGAGGCAAGGTTTCGCACCTGGAAGACCTTCTTCTTCGACATGCCTATGATAGGCTGACTTTGGTGGTTACTACCGACTAGGGGAAGATATATGCTCATTGCAGCACGTCTACAACTCTACTTACTGGCTCAGGCCACGATCTCCAGCTCATCAGCAGGGTCCCTCCATGCTCACTGAAGCACCTCGACACATCATGCTCACTGCAGCATATCGACAGGTCTACCATCTGTTCCGGCCATGTGCCCCCTAGAACAGATGACTCCTACCAACTACAGAGCTACGTGCTCCCAAGGCTACGTGCCCATTAGGCCATGTGCCCACTAGAGCCCCATGCTCCCAAGGCTACGTGCCCATTAGGCCATGTTCCCACTAGAGCCCCGTGCTCCCTAGGCCACATGCCTTCATTAGGCTACTCGTCTCCATCAGGCTACTTGCCTCCATCAGGCTCCGCACCCATCTAGGCTCCGTGCCTCCATATACATTAACTACGAACGGCTTGATCCCTCACTGAAGGGTACGTAGGCAATCCCCACTGAAGGATGCAGCTATAAATCTAAACACCTTCCATGGTCTCGTGCATAGATACCCAAGGACCGACCTTGGTAGCCGGAACCATCAAGTAAATATCAGGAGGCCCCCAAGGACCGACCTTGGTAGCCGGAACCATCGATCATAGATCATGAAGACCCCGCGATCTTCACTATCAGTAGGCGGCCCCCTCCTAACGACCAATCTCCCATGCTGCTACTAAGCCACCGACGACATATACTGGCCCATACCCATATGGCAGTATCCTAAGAGCGGGATTTCTAGGTTTATCAACTATCGAAGCAGGAGAATACACTCAACGACGCGTCTCCTTCCGCCTATCATTCCGTAGAGCTGAGCACGGATCGCTTGTACACAAAAATATCCTAACACTAACACTCACCGTTATGGTGATTTGGCTGCAATGGCTTGTGATCTGCTTAGCATTCCTATCAGAACAGTGGCTTCAGAGTCCTCCTTTAGCATCGGGTCGCGAGTTCTTAACAATACAGGAGCCGTTTACTCCTAAAAATGTGCAAGCTCTGATATGCACTAGGAATTGGATCAAAGGATATGAGGCTTATGAACATGGTAAATAACTAACATTATACTTAGTTGTATAGTACCATTATCCTTAACACTAATTAGCTGCAATTTTTTAAATTTACAGAAGATGAAATCGATCCTGAAGAGGAGACATTACCATTTTTTGACTCCATTGCCAATGCGGAAAATGATGATGAGGAAGTTTGATATCTGTCTTGATTTGATTTGGTGTTTTGTTTCATGTTTAAGTTTCTTGGATTTGTTTCAGTACTATGATTGAGTTGTTTTGCTTTATTACATTGGTGTTTTGGTTAAGACAATATGAAAGTGACTTTGCTTTTTTTTTTTGTCAACAAAGTGACTTTGCTATGTTCAAGTCAGCAACCAACGAGTATAAATTTATAATAACTCAGAAATTATGATAAGTAATCTAATAAAATGATATAAGCGTAAAGCAACAAGTTGTAACTTGTAAGCAAGAGACATAGCATCACAGATTGGGCGAGCATGTTTATGTTTGGTGGTTCAGCATATCTAGTATCCATCACTTGTTTGCATATTCTATGGTCGATCATGTTTATGTTTTGTATAAAATGATATAAGCTGAAACAACAATGATTCATGTTTATGTTTGGTGGTTCAGCTGAAGTAATGACTCGATGTTGGTAAGTGTGTTTGTGCAGGTAGAAGCAGATTGGGCAGCTACCAGCTAGTATCCGTGCTGCACGGACCGTGCAGGTAGAAGCATAAGCAGCTTGAAGAAGCTGATTTCATGTTTTTATGTGACGGTCCGTGGGACGGTCCGTGGGACGGTCCGCGAAGGCTTACACATTTAGCGGTACGGGATTGGGCAGCTAGTTTGAGGATAGCATCCCGTGCGGGATGGTCCCGCCGTGTACCGCCAGAAGACGATCCCGCAGCGGTTCGGGACGGCACGGGACGGGACGGAAAAGCCCAATTGCCATCCCTAAAGCCACCATCTAAATAAACTGTAAGGGCTTGACTGGTTCAAATGCAGCGGTTGCGGTTGCGGAAGTTTTCGGATGCGGGTGTTTGCGATTCTAGCGGTTTTAAGAGATTTGTACGACTAGTTCTGCGATTAGAAATTTGTGCGTTTACGGGATACTTATGACTGGTTAACAACCAAATGCACCAGCGGTTAAATAATAAATTAACAATATTTACATTTTATATAATTATAAAAATATCAAAAATCATAATATTATAATAAATATAAAAATTATATTTAGAAAGTTTTAATTTTTTTTTCTTAAATTATAAAAAATATTTTTAATTTTAAAATTTTATAATATTACTTAAAATATAATAGATATATTTTAGTATTTTTATAATTCAAATTTAAAATTTTTATTGAATATTTTTATTTTTGTATTTATATTATTTTTTTTAAAGAAAAAAATTATCCTCCCGCAACCGCCTGCAACCGCAAACGCTAGCTGTAACCAGCATTTGAATTTATGAGGTTTAGAGCGGTTTGAAACGGTTTAGAGCGGTTTGAGTGATTGTTGCAAAACGCCAACAACCGCTACCAACCGCAGAAATTGTGTTTGTGGGTGGTAGTGGGGAAACCATACCCTAAATATCATCCTACTAGGACCAGTAACATGAATTAAGGCCTTGACTGGTAGAATATTAACATAAGCAGTTCTACATTATCTAATTAATATTTGTTAAGGTTTTGACTGGTCCTAAATAGGGCTAGAAGCACCTGCTTCCCCTGCTTGTACCTAAGGTTAATATTGTGTATGAGTCTATTATATACAAATTATATATATATATATATATTGTATCTTTGAAGTTTCAGATTGGTGATGACTACAGAAGAAGGGAATAGAGAACAAAACCAAAACGCAAGTTCAAAAAAAAAACGAAGATATATATTTTTTTTAATTTTTAGTAGGACATTTATCTATTTATTGGGCATCAGATTTTAATACTTTTGAATATACTTTTCAATAAAAAATTATTTTTTCTAAGATTATATTTTAGTTTTAATTTTTAATTTTCATATATTAATAATAAATAGATTTATATTTTAAAATTAAATACTTATTTACCAAAAAAATTATGAACAAAACTAAATGGACCATATATGATATTTTAACTATTTTTAATGTGTTGATAGTTATTTCTTATTTTTTGGTAAAATTTTTATTCCAAATATGTGTCAATAATTTTAATGCAAACAAAATTGGCTCGTGCATAGCATAGCACGGGATCCCCTATATATTAATTTTGGAGCATTACAACATGTTTTCGTAGCCACGTGTCATCACTAAGATAATTCTTAGAATTTTTAGAAAAATAAGTTGGTCCATATAAATATATATTATATTTTTTTATTAAACTAACTATCTAATGGATTAGTAGTGTACAAAAAAATATTTCTAATTATTTCCTTAAATAAAAGCTACGAAACTATCTAAAATTGTTAACATATATATGACAATTAATGATTAGGAATAATACATATTTGATAACAATTTTAGTATCCTCTCTTTTTTGTTTAATTTTATATTATTAAAAGAAATTAAACAATCACATTAAGCATATAATTAAAAAAATATATTTTTTTCTTATATGTTATATTTTGAATTTTTTAAAACGACTATAAATTACTAAAATGATAAAAGTATCAACATTGAAAATTTCTGATCAATGGTTTAATTTTTTTTGTTCGAAAAAGATACAAGTGATCATAAATCATAGGAATATAAAGTCTCATTACTATATATTCATATTATATATATATATATATATATAATTATATATACTAGCGATCTAAATTTCAAAGGGTACGACAATCCAGAGCTTCCTCCAAATACCTCAGAGGTCAACTCCAAGCTAAGTAGATCAACCGCGTTAAGCCGGCCAGAGGTTAACACCTCCAAGATCAAATGAGAAGGGAGATCCTCTAACGAAACCAACCAGTTCCTCTCAGCCATTTTTCTAAGAAGAGAGTTTTCAAACCACCACCGAAATTCACCTGAACCCAAAACAGAGAAACACGCAAGCAATCAACCAAACAGAAAAAAAAAAAAAAGAATCTTTCGATCGAATATCAAAACAATCAAGAGGAGCAGAAGAAGAGGAAGAGTAATGTGAAATGCGTGACAGCGAACCTGGAAAGCAAAAGCTCTTGACTTTATTGGTGCCGAAACTTGCCACTAATGAAATCAAAAGTCTAATAAGAGCTTCATTTTTATATAAGAAGAAGGGTGAGAAGACGTTTGAAGAGGAATATTAAAAAAAAATTAGGGAGAAATCAATATCTTGCTGCTTAAGGTTTCTTCTTTTGTGGCGATTCTTCCTCTCTGTCATATAGAGCTAGTTCGCAGAATATTTTGAGAGGCTTGGTCATCGTCTTGACACTGTTTTTGTCTTTTAAAAATTATTTTAATTTTTTTCATATCTGTGTTTATAATTGGTAACTTGTTGCCACCTTTTTTTTTGCTTTTATTAGTTAATAATGAAATTATAAATTTAATAAGATTATGTTCATTAAATTATTATCAATTTAAATTATAAAAAATGTTAATCATAGTAAATAATGCATTTTTAAATTTTTAAAAATTAATGTGTACGAACCTAATAAAAATTAGAAAGAATCTCTATAATTATATAAAAAGTTTGAAACGCAGTGTATTGCAAGAAGGGGGACACGTGTCGGGTTCTTGTGAGCCGAATTTGTGACGTGTCTGCTGATGTGGAAGACCCTGGAGAGAGGGAACTCTACTTTATATAATAAGATATATATATATATATATATATATATATATATATATATATATATATTAATATCATTTTAAATAAATTACATACTATCTCTATAATATTATTTGAGAAGTCAGTTTTTAATGTGTCGCATTCACGTTAACTTTCAGGGTGTTTTATTACACTGATATCCTTAATGAATTGAGTTTATTATCACAATTGCCATTATTAATATTCATTTTATTTTATCTTATTTTATTGCTACATTCCTTTTATAACTAGATTGTTATCAAAAAGAAAATTTATATAAAAGACAATATCTATAAATATTTATTTTTTATTTTTTTCGTTTTATTAATAAAATTAGAAAAAGGAAATTTGTACAAAAAGGAAATATTTTAACTATTAAAGTACAATATTTTAATATCTTTGACACATGTGATTTAATAAAAACGAATTTTCCTTTTATATAATTTTTTTCTTTATATAATTTTTTTTTAAAATATTAGGATATTAAAAATCAAATATCTTCTTTCTTTATTAAAAGGAAACAATATGATTATACCTTTTGATAGTTATACATCTTTTATTTTTACAAAAAAATATATGTATAATTTTATGCAATTTCCTCTTTTTACATCATAGATTTTTAACCTTAATATTATTTAAATACCTCCAAAATTTATATAAATAAACAACTGATTCTCATAAATCTAAACTATTAAACAATCAACATAAATATAAGTATAAATCAATCATTCATCGTTCACAGAAAATCTTCCTTATTCATAAAAACTAAGTCTTATATTGTAAGAAAACAATTAATTCACATGGTTTCTATCAGAAAATTCATTTTTCTTTAGATGAAAATCAAAATAAACATCATGAGATTTTGGATAAAATCTCTTAAAGAGGCTGTTCCTATTAATATGGTTTTCATTGATGATGAGATAATTTTTAGAACACATATTTTTTCAATTTCTGTTAATTCTACAATTATAAAAATTCAAAATTGAAAAAAGGAACTGTATTCATGCAAAAATTAAAAGTAATGACTTGATTAAGAAGTTTGAGAAAAGTTTAGTAAAAGGTGAATTAAAAATAATTAACACATTTAAAAGAGAAAAAGACAAAATAGCACTAAATCAAGTTTATGTTCTTAAACTAACACTCAAGGTCAAAAGTCACAAAAATAGCACTTAATCTTTTATCAAAAGTCACAAATTTAGGGTTTAGAGTTAAAGGGTAGGGTTTAGGGTTTAGGGTTTAGGGTTTAGAGTTTAGGGTTTAGGGTTTAGATTTTAGGGTTTAGGGTTTAGAGTTTAGGGTTTAGGGTTTAGGGTTTAGAGTTTAGGGTTTAGGGTTTATGGTTTAGGGTTTAGGGTTTAGAGTTTAGGGTTTAGGGTTTAGAGTTGAGAAATGAGGTTTTGGGGATAAGATTTCAAATTTTGAAAAATAAAAAATTAAAATTTTCAAAGGATAAACTTAGAAAGGTGCTATTTTGGTCATTTTAGTTTTTGAGTGCTATTTTTGTGATATAAACTTAGAAAGGTGCTATTTTGGAGATTTACCCCATTTAAAATCAATTTTTAGTAATTTTAGAAATAAAATATCATGACCAAGTTGAATATATTGCACATAAATTTATAACACCACACCTAAAAAAAGTTATAAATAAAATTTTAAATAAAACAATATAAAAAGATAAAAAGATAAAAATAGCACTAAATCAAGTTTTTGTTCCCAAACTAGCACTCAAGGTCAAAAGTCATAAAAATAGCACTTAATGTTTTATCAAAAGTCACAAACTTAGGGTTTAGAGTTAAAGGGTGGGGTTTAGGGTTTAGGATTTAGGGTTTAGGGTTTAGAGTTTAGGGTTTAGGGTTTAGAGTTTAGGGTTTAGGGTTTAGGGTTTAGAGTTTAAGGTTTAGGATTTAGAGTTTAGGGTTTACGGTTTAGAGTTGAGAAATGAAGTTTTGAGGATAAGATATCAAATTTTGAAAAATAAAAAAATTAAAATTTTCAAAGGATAAACTTAGAAAAATGCTATTTTGGTCTTTTTAGTTTTTGAGTGCTATTTTTGTGATATAAACTTAGAAAAGTGGTATTTTGGAGATTTGCACGTATAAAAATTCACAAATTATTATATTTTAGTTTCTTAAAAATATTTACATCTGCGCACGGGCGCGGATGAGTGATCTGGTGTAACAAATATAAGACGAGAGAAAGGTGTACCTGTTGGCGGTGATATTTAGATAGTGGGCTTATTTAGAAAGTACTGATTATATTGAGGGTTACTTTCACAAATAAAACTTCTTTTAATAAAATTACCATTCTTGGGTCCCAAAGTTTGACTTTCACACACGTTCTCTGAGAAAAATCGTTCAGAGTTTGAAAAATCGTGGGCTCGCTCGCTCTCGGAGCCGACCCGGAAAGTCTAGAAGAAGCGCCAAGTTTCCTTCTTTTTACTTTTCTCTTCATCACCACGTAAACCCTAGATTCTCCCCCCTTTTTCTTCGATCCAGAAGATCTTCAAAAATCAAACACACACACTAATCTTCTCCTCCTCTTTCGAGAATCTGTTTCGGAGTCTCTTACCTTCGAGTCAACCGTAATTTTCTTAATTTCCGTCGATCAAAATCGTGTTTTCAAACGCCATGTCTTTCTCCGATTCCGGATCCTACTCAAATGGCGGAGATCACAAGAGTTTCAGGCAAATCACCCGCGAGAGTGAGCTTCTTTTCCCCCTCTTTCTCTCTTACCAGTTATGTGTTTCCGACTGGCTTCTGGTGTTTGTGTTCTAGGGTTTCGTTTGAGAAATCGTGTGCGTTCTTAGGGGTTTATGGCTTTCGAATTAGGTCAACGTGATGAGAGTCAGATGTTGTTTCATGGTTTGTTTGTCGGATGCTTTGTTAAACTTAAATCAAGAACAAGCCGTGTGTCTATGGTAATCTTACAAAAGTTTTTCTGGTTTATAATGTATTTGTTGTCACTTTTGATCTCAGGATTACTGTATGAAATGCTTATGCCAGAGAAAAATGGGACCCCCATATCAGTTTGGAAGGTGATTTCTACACAAAAATTGCTTGAAACTTTACCTTCTATGGATGGGGTTTGTCAATTTTTCTTCTCATTTTATTGATTCCCTCAGCTTGGAAATATATTATGTATGTAGGTGCTTATTCTGGACAAGTTCACAGTGAAGGTTATGTCATCTGTTGCCAAAATGTCTGAGATCTCACAACAAGGCATTTCTTGTTAGTATATTATTTTGTTTTATTCTTCTTGGCTTTGCTTTCTCTGTCTGGATACTTTTTTTGATGTTTTTTTTTTTTCGTTTCGTTTTCTAGTGGCTGAGGTCATAACTAGACAGAGGCAACCTATGACTTCCTTTGATGCCATATACTTCATTCAACCGACCGAATCAAAGTAAAAGCTCTTTCATCTGAGACAGTTTCTAGCAGATGAAATTAGATATTCTGAAGCTTTTTCTTTGTTTTTCAGTGTCAATGCGTTTTTGTCTGATATGACTGGAAAATCACCGCTTTACAAAAAGTATGTGACCAAGTCCTTCCTATTTCACAACTTTTCAGTTATACCTATGGACTTACTTGTCCGAAATGATTTAACTGTTTTTGTTCAATGTTGCTTTAGGGCTTTCGTTTTCTTTAGCTCTCCTGTTTCGAGAAGCTTAGTTACTCTCATCAGGAAGGACATGAGAGCGATGAAACGAATTAGCGCATTGAAAGAGGTCGACTTTTATATGCCACCTCTACTTTTGTTCTCACTTTCCTTAGTAGTCACGTACAATCTCACAAAATAGTTAAGATTATGTAAATTTGATTTTCATTATATGCAGATGAACTTGGAGTACATTAGCATGGACATTCAGGTATCTTCAGTGTTTATAATCTTGATTTATTTCAGTCTCTTAGTTTGACAATTGTGATATTTGATAATGAGTTTCAGTCTTGAACTATCAACTTATTGGTTTCTTCTCTTGAGCCCAAACTTACACACAGCTTTAAAACAGCTTAGAACTGACTTGTCTACAGGAAAATGAATGTGTTTCAACAACATTTCCATTTTGTTTGTACATTGAAATCTGTTTATTAATTCCTTCTATGTATTGTCTTCGCAGGGGTTCGTTACGAATAACGAAAACGCTCTGGAAGATCTTTATAGCGACGAGGAGAACCATCAGAGAGCAGATTATTGCTTGAATGTGGTAGCTAAACGCATTGCTACAGTTTTGGCTTCACTAAAGGTACGAGGCACAAATCAAAACCTTCTTTGTTTGATTTAGGATGAATTTACTAAGACAATCCTATCTTTAAACTCTTTTGGTATACAGGAATACCCCTTTGTGCGCTACCGTGGAGCCAAAGCTCTTGATGCTACAACAATGACAACTTACCGAGAGTTGATTCCTACAAAGCTTGCTGCTGGTGTATGGAACTGTCTGGCAAGATACAAACAGACAATCGAAGATTTTCCTCAGACTGAAACATGTGAACTACTTATCCTGGATCGATCCATAGACCAGGTCTGGATCTTTACTGAGACAATTATCTTTTAGTTTTAACTTGAATAACCTTTTTGTGCTCTTCTTAGATCGCACCTCTCATTCATGAGTGGACATATGATGCAATGTGCCATGATTTGCTTAAGATGGAAGGAAATAAATATACATACGAGGTGACATTTTGATTTTGCGTTCAGATCTTATAAAATTTTGTTGGAGCTCATCACTACAGGATATGGTAATTTTGTCTTTTATTTCTTAGTGTATAGGTTCCGAGTAGAAGTGGTGGTGATCCTGAAATGAGAGAGGTTCTTTTAGATGAAGAAGATCCCATTTGGGTGGAGCTTCGTGATGTTCATATTGCAGATGTAATTCTCTTGCTATATTATCATGCCTCCTCTTTCTCAGACTTTTATGTTTCACATGTGGGTAATGTCATTTATGTGGATTTGTTTGGGAGTAATCTCTTCTTGTTTTTTTTGTTTAGGCAAGTGAAAGATTGCATGAGAAGATGACAAACTTCGTGTCGAAGAACAAAGCCGCGCAATTGAAACACAGTTCAAAGTATTTACCGGTTTGACTTTTTTTTTATCGATTCAAGTGATCCACTAGAACTATTCTGATTAATTTATTGACTTCTTGTATCCAGAGACTCTGGTGACATTTCATCAAAAGATTTGAAGAAGGTGGTTCACGCTTTGCCACAGTACAGTGAGCAAATTGACAAGCTCTCACTTCATGTAGAGGTCAGTTTTAAACTTATAACATAAACCATTGAAGAAAGTTTGACTAAATATCTTTATCTTGCACGTTGATTAGCTTAACGTGACAAGGTATCCCTTTTACTTTATAAAATAGACATGGTTAATGTCACTGCAGATTGCTAGAACAATTAACAGAACAATAATGGAGCAAGGTCTAAGAGAACTCGGGAAGCTAGAGCAGGACCTTGTTTTTGGGGATGCTGGAAGAAAAGACGTCATCAAATTCTTGAGCACCAACAATGTAAGCTTCTCTTTTTTTTCTTCTTCGTTTTAGTTTCAGACATCATAAGATTGTTGTGCTGAAAATGTTCAACATTTCCAGGTTATAAACCAAGAAAGCAAGCTACGGTTGATGATGATTCTTGCCGCAATCTACCCCAAGAAGTTTGAAGGTGAAAAGGGACGAAAGATGATGGAGGTATAAAACACTATTCCTCCCTCAAAAGGCTTGATGGAAGCTAAGGATGATTGATTATGATTTTTGAGCTTTTCTACATCTTTGATTAAATCCTTCAGCTAGCGAAATTGTCGGGGGATGACGTAGTAGCTGTGAACAATTTGAGATTACTTGGACCAGTACATACAGAATCTAAACGGAGCACAACAGGATCTTTCTCTCTCAAGTTTGATGTCCTTAAGGTACGTATTCTTCCTCATTCTTGTTTTCTTATCACAGTGTCTTAAGACTGAGATCTTACATGAAAATCTAATAACTGGAAACTTCTGATCCATGTGAATCAGAAGAAGCGAGCGGCTCGTAAAGACCGGGTTGGTGAAACTCAAACATGGCAACTGTCTCGTTTTTATCCAATCGTAGAGGTTCTAAATTTCATCTCTATTTCACTTTCAGCAGTGTTTGTTCAGACAGATACGGTAACATGTTTGGTTTCTTTCTCTTTTTTATTCAGGAACTTGTTGAGAAACTTAACAAAGGTCATTTGCCAAAGCAAGACTATCCTTGTATGAATGAACCAAAACCAACCTTTTATTCTGCCTCTCAGTCTCCATCAGCGAGTCCAGTATTGCCTCATTCAAGACGAACACCAACTTGGGCAAGGCGCCATCTTTCTGAGGATGGATATTTCAGGTAATTCCCATCTTTCTGACGATTCAAGTCCTTGTAAAGATCTTATTTGATGATAATGGTGCAATCAACATTGACTTTATTCACAATCTCTATGTGTGTTTCAGTGACTCAGTTCTAGGACGAGCATCTAGCGGATTCAAGAAAAAGGGGCAGAGGATTTTCGTCTTCATAGTAGGAGGAGCAACGAGATCTGAGGTATTGTGAATGCTTATTGACTGGTCTGAGGATTCATCAATTGCTTAACCAAATGGGATAATTAGTGATACATTTTTGGATTTGTTACAGCTAAGGGTTTGCCACAAACTTACGGAGAAGCTTGACAGAGAAGTTATCCTAGGCTCCTCCAGCTTCCTTGATCCCCAAACTTTCCTTACTGTATAAAGTCTTTCGCACCCCCAAATTTGTTCTATTCGTCTCTGTTTCATTAATGACTAACAATGTCTTTATGTTGTGTACAGAAAATGAAACAAATAAATGAAGAAGAGGAGATTTCACTGGATGATATCGACATCTAATCTCTTGTATTTGTTTTGGAGAGGTTTCTCCCCTTCTAGACAATAAATGAACCTTGTTCTATACATGATGTCTTCCTTATGTAAATAAACCTTGTTCTATACGCGTCATTCTTCCGTCCCGATTTATGTCAAATCGGTTTAAAAAATCGGATATCCGATTTTTTCCGCCTAGACCGCCTAAATGACCGCCTAGGCGGCCGCCTAATCTATTTTTTATTTTTTTTATTTTTTTTATTTTAAATAATATTTTTATTTGTTTATTTGATCTAAAATTTTATAAATATCATTTATATTCATAAGTTTGAATAAAATTACACTATATTAAGTTTATATATTCTATTTGTATGTTTTATACAATCTTAAACATGAAACTGTATTAATGTTATACACAATTAAAGATTAACATGTTTTATAACATAGTAAACCATCTAAATTCCGTCCTGCATAATTTCCGATTAATTTCCAATTTTCTTTTTAGGCGCTAGGCCCAACCCGACTAGCGCGTTCCCGAACAGGGAAATAAACACATTCTGTTTGTTTCCTTGGTTTGAAAACTGTAAAAGAAACTAATTGGTTGATTTTTTTTAACTCTGCCCGTGTGTTCAATAAAACAATAATGAGAAAACAAAAAGTAAATACGCCCACCGTGGGGCTCGAACCCACGACCACAAGGTTAAGAGCCTTGCGCTCTACCAACTGAGCTAGACGGGCTGCTTGTTTGGTTTGGTAACTTATGGTATTTTACTACTATCTACCACTGGTAACAAAGAAGAGACGTGAACAATGGTTTCTCAAAGACATTTTCATATTAAGAAGAACAAATAAGGCTTTGATGACATGAAATCTTCTTACCTCTTCATGACGAAACAATATTAAGTATAAACATATGCAAGAAAAGTCCCGCAAAACTTATACATCATGACCAACCAATGTCGGAAGCAGCTATTCAGCATATTTATTTTGTCGACAAAGGCCGGCCTAATAGCCCCTAAAATCTATAGAGATAAAACTTCACATAGGAGGTAGGGAGAGCTTCGATAGCCCCAAGATAAATCTAACAAGTTAGTTAGGATAGGAAAATGAAATAGCAAAGTTGGGGTAGCACCATATATACCATTGTTGAGTTGTGACAATGATAAAGAATTGAGAGTTTAGTGTTGAATGATTTTCTAAACATTAATGAAGAGAGCTATTCTTTATATTATTGGTATCATAACTTTTAGATAATAGAGTCATGGGACAAAACATTCCAACTCGCCCGAAGGAAATCACACACCACCATCGATCCCATGCCTCATGCTGAACGCAACTAACTACACGGTATGGGGCATGAAGATGAAAGTCTTGTTGAAAATATATAAGGTATGAGATACGACCAAACTCAGAACGAAGGAACCTGACGAAGACATTGTCGCAATAGGACTATTGTTTCAAGCTATCCCGGAGGCTCTTATTCTGCAAGCAGGCGAACAAGAAACTTCAAAAGTGATATCGGATATGATCAAAGCATGGCACCTAGGAGCTAATCACGTCAAAGAAGGACGTCTATAAACCCTTATGTACGATTTTGATAGAATCAAGATGAAAGATTCAGATACAATAGATAGCTTTGTGGGAAAGCTATAAGAGATTGCATCGAAGTCAGCTTATTTTGGAAAAACGATTGAGGAAAACAAGCTTTTGAAGAAATTTCTCAATAGTTTACCTATAAGCAAGTATATTCAAATCATAGCCTCTCTCGAGCAAGTTTTGGATTTAAATTCAACAGGTTTTTAAAGATATTATTGGAAGATTAAAAGCATATGAAGAAAGAATTCTTGATGAGGAGAATAGTGGAGACACACAAGGCAAGCTTTTATACTCAAATACATATAAACAAAACTTTACAACATCACGAGGGAGAAAATTCGCGGAAGAGGAGGCCAAGGATATAGAGGACGTGGAAGAGATAAATTCATCTCACAAGATATAGAACAACAAATCAAATCGATCAAAGTCAAGAAAAGTAGAAGAAGGATAGATCGACAACATTTTTTTTTATGTGAAAAAACTAACCACTTCGCATCCGTATGTCCTGATAGATGGTGATTCAGCATGTATTATACATTTTGGAACCAAGCCAATTTTGGAGCTGCTTTGTGATAATGGAACCAACCAACAAAAAGCATTAAGGCTGCGGATGCACTCGCCCAGCGAGAAAGTCCATGACCTTGCCGACAAAACAAAAGATACAAGAAGCAAATAAAACAGAGACAATAGAAGAAGCTAATACAGTGCTTTATATGCACAAAGTTGTATTCTTGGATGAAGAAAATCTAATACCAAAGAAATACGAAACAGAGGAAGGGGAAGAGATATTTCGTATCTAGATGATGGAGAAAACAATCATATGACTGGCAACTAATCTTACTTCTCGAAGCTGAACGGAAAAAATTAAAGGTAAGGTAAAATTTGGAGATGATTTGTACATTAATATAGAAGGTAAAGGATTAATCCTTTTTCTAGGCAAAACTGGTGAACAAAAACCAGTAACCAATATCTAATATATTCTTCATCTCAAGAGCAACATACTAAGTCTAGGACAAGCAACGGTTCATGATCCAAGCGTGAGACTCTTAGTAAAAGTCATACGATCATCAAATAGGATTTCCAAAATAAATCTAAAGTTTGGAAAGCCTATGTGCCTAAGCTCAAGACTTGAAGACGATACATAGAGGTGGCATGCAAGGTTCGAACATGAAAGTTTTAAAACAATTAAAACTATGTCCCAACAAGAGATGGTTCAAGCATTGCCCAAGATAAGTGATGAAGAAAGGTTATGTGAGTCATGCCTAGTTGGTAAACAAAAACGCCAAACTTTTACGAACTCAGAAACATTCTTCTAGACTTCACCATTCTGAATCGTTCCAATGAATGGAGAAGTCTATCACTCCTACTATTGTTCCATAATATATATTGTAGTAAAATCATTTGTGTAAGTAATCATATTTTGAAAAAAAGTAAAATAAATTTTCAAGATTTACCTTATTTCATTTAAATATTTTCCTTTGAACTTCATCTAAAATTTGGAGCCTATACTAAATTTCTTAATCATTACATCTACAAATTTATTGAAGACGACAAGGAATTGGCTCAACCTGATATCATCAAATCAAAATAAATAAAAGTGTATTTTTTCAATAAACTATTTTCATAATGTTTAGTTAGAGTAGCCAAAATATATATTTACCTTTATAGAACACAACGAACATACTCAGTGCAATAGCAACTACACCATGGTGCATACTCTGTTTTGAAATTACAGATGATGGTATGTTGTGTTGCTGATGAGCTGCTTTTCTGATTCCAACTCGTGATTCCCCATTCTCTCATCTAGGATAACAAATAGTTTAAATCCAAAATTCAAGAAACAAAAGAGAATAAAACGGCAAAACAGATGAATTTACGGAAGGAATACAAAAGAGTCTCCAGCAACCAATTTTTTTCTTTTGCAAACTCATTCCAATCAGATGTGAAAAGATGTCATTCTAGTGTACCTAGTTGGTTGTTTGTAACCAAAATATAGACCAGTAATTAAACTCACAAAATTTGATATGAAATAAAGATTAGTCACCTCTTAAAGTGTGTTTAAAATTCCATTCATGACCTTAAATATCTTTAGCAATTATCTCTTGACTTGAGGTTAGCAGACAATTATCTCTTTAAGGAGTTGTCTCGTATGGCATGTGATGTCTTTGTATCCCCATTACAATTGTATCTTCAGAGTCGTCTTTTAGTGCTGGAAGCCGGGTCCTTACCAAGTACAAAAGCATACTACCATCCAATGTACAAGCTCTCATATGTACAAGAAACTGGCTCCATGGGTTTAAACCGATGAGTAAGTCGACTTTGCTTGTTTATGTTATGTGAAATACTTGTTTGATATGTATTGAGTCTTCGAAGGTTTGTCCGTAACCCCAGTTTCTAGGAGCAACGTTGTAAGCTGTCACGGTTGATCTGTCACTAGTAGTCACGTCAGACTAGATCTCATCTTTTGTATCGAGTCTGATATGTATTGAGTCTGAAATGCCTAGGGGATGAATAAGCATTTGCTTGCTTGTATTGAGTCTTGTTTTGTATGATATGGTCATCTTGTATTGGTCTTGTTTTGTTAACATCAGTTCTTTTGACTTCTTGTTGATATGTTAGGTGATTCCAAAGATGAAGAGGAAGAGAATGAAGGTGAATGTGTCAGTGTGTGTGAACTTGTTTCTGTTATGTGAACTTGTTTCTGTTATGTGAACTTGTGAACTTGTGTGTTTTCACTTTTTAATGTTGTGTACTTGTGTGTTTTTTATAACTTTGAAACATGAAGTTTAAGTCTATGACATCTTTAAAATTAAAAACTTAAGAATCTTTGCATCTTCAAAACTGAAAGTTATGTTGTTTGCATTAAGTAGGCGTATGGGACCCGTGGACAGCCCAACAAATCATGGTCTTATTTGGTTATGGTCTCATTTGGACATAGTTCTATTTGGGTTTCGACCAAAAATGTCTAGCAAAAAAATGAAACTCATTCGAACACATCCAAATCCGCCCAACCCGCCCATTTGACATCTCTAGCAGACATATCCTAAAAACATTCCATACAAAATGGTATATAATGATTTGCAGTTTCAATTAATGTAAGCCAGAGTTAATACCAGTAGGGAAAGACCTTGAATGGCATGTCTTTTAAACAAAACAAAACCACCATTTTTATGGGTATCAAAACCACTTAACACTTAATGTTCTACATATTGTTCTCGTTTTTAGGAATAGGAATTTCAACTTCCTAAGAAAACAAAAGTTCATAAAATTATTTAAAAAGGAGATTGTAAGAAGAGCTACATTAAGTTATAAAATAAAGAAAATCTTATTTTGCTACTAACAAATATATCAAACAACAACTACCTCAAGTGCAGCAACAGAAGTCTCTAAAACTTTTTTTTTCTTTCACATGAATATCAGAAAGAGCAAAAGCTAAAGAATATTATTTCTTTTTGAATAAATGCTAAACTATATTCGTAAAAAAAAACATTTTCACATCAAATGTGCTGAAATTTAAGTTTTTTGAGTGGAGGTATCAGTACGTGCAATAATAACTTCGGTGAATGTTGCAGCCACTTCTTTGATGACATTATTAACATCAATGAGGGTAGGGACAAGTGAGCAATCCCGGATATAATTTAAATCTTAATTAGGCTGATCAAGGGAAAGGCATTTTGATTCTTTATGGAGTTTTTCTTGTGTTCACCTAGGCAATAACAATTTGACAATTCATATTCTATTTTTTAAAAGGTAAAAAATAAAAAATAGTATTATCTACCGAAAAATAATAGCCAATAAAAATTCGCCAATTATATTTTGTATATGAAAAAAAAAATCAGAAAAAGTATTAACTGTTGGAAAAAAAAAGAATTAGGCGTTGTTAACGCCGTCAGCAAAAGCTTAAACGCTAAGCCCTAAGCTTTAAACGCTAAGCCCTAAACCTAAACTCTAAGTCTTAAGCCCTAAACCCTAAGCGTTAACAACCTTAGATTTTAGGGTTTAAGGTTTACGGTTTAGCTTTTTGCTGATGATATTTAGGGTTTTGGATTTTGGAGAGGCTGTTAACAACGTAAAAAAAAATCTTTTATCCGGCAATCAATATTATTTATGAATTATTTTTTATAAATTAATATGACTTGGCAAATTTTATAACATCCTGAAGTGTAAGGTTTAAAGCTTAAAATTTAGGGTTTAGCTTTTTTCTAACAATGTTTAGGGTTTAAAGTTTAAGGGTTTAGAGTTTTGCTGACGGGGTTAACAGCGTCAAAATCTTTTTTTTCCAGCATCAAAATAATATATCATAAGTAAAATATGGCTTTGTGAATTTTTACGAGCTATAATATTATTTCTGATTTTTTACTTTTTCAAAAAAGTTATCAAATTATTATTGGTTAGAAGATAATATATTTCTGATAATATTATTTCTGATTTTTTTACCTTTTCCGGCAACAATATATTTTCTGATTCTTTATGGCCTAACTACTGCTCATCTCTCATACGTATTTGGAAACTAGGAATGTTCGGAAAACATCGAGAAATTGCCTTATTTATGCCACATTCTATGTAACAAAAGTTTTAGCTAATTCTACTTTACTAAAAGGAGAAAACCACCAAAATAACTTCTAACTTTAAAGAAAAAAATCAAAAAAACCTTGAACTTGAATTTGAGCAATTTAAATCTTCAGCTTTTTAATATTGGTCAATTTAAATTCACATTTATGTTGACTAGGTCATTTAAGCTACTCTAAAATCAACCGTTAATTATTATTAGTGAAAAAAATAAACTGTCGTTAACTCTTAAACTCGCTTAACTTAATACAAGACAATAAATAAAAAAGCTCCGTGAGCCCCAAATTAACTTATTAGAATGTTTGAGATCAAATATGTTCTTCTTTCTTAAATAAACCCAACGCAAAGTTACAACATGAGATAAAATGTGTTCTTCTCTTCTTAAATAAAGCCAAAGGTTGCAAGTGGATTGTTGATTTTTGGAATGTAATGACGTGGAATGCATTATTCAATTAATTCCAAAAAGAATTTACCATTTGACAAAAATAGAACGGAATATTCAGTCCATCAATTCCACGAAAAAATAGATAAATACAAAGAGAAATGATTCCAAAACAAATTTAGTTATGGAATGAATTTCGTTCCATTTTTTGATGTATTCCATTTCTATCATTTCATTTATTTCCATTCCATCAATTATTTATCGGCACTCTAAAAATTTCAGTCTCTCATTTAGAATCCATGCATCTTGGGATGCATAGCTTCTGGAGTGCTGAGAAAGGCTGCATCTCTGGCTTTTATAGAACATAACTTGTCCTGCATCTTTTAGGTGTTAATATTTTTGGTTCTTTCTGTAAGCTCAAGATTTGAAGCTTGGATCTCTTTGGTCAAACAGATGGGTTACACAAGTGCAATGGTGTGTGACATGATGCTGCGAAGTTAGTTGTGGAACAATAACATGTCAGATGCTCATTGGTCCGAGATATTGCTTTGGTGCAAAGCAAAGAAAATTTGGGTTTATCACAATATTTGTGATCAGAATATTGTTGGAGACGTACATAACTAGATTGCGTTGGGTAGATTTAGGTAAGACGTTTTATTGAGAAAAGCTTGAGCAAGAGGGTTGTTCTTGTCAAGCTAGCTAAGGTGAGTGACTTGCGTAGTTCATCTCGACCTTTGTGTGTTTGAGAGTTTAGAAATTGGTCTGTCTCTACTCGTGTGTGACTGAGAGTAAATCAGATTAAACAGATCTAGGAGGATTGTTTAAAAGGTTTCTAATATACAAGAATAAAGTTCTTGAATTCTCTCGTGTGTTCCTTATTCGGGTTGTCTCTGATCTTTCATTTGGTATCAGAGCATGAAACCTCTGTGGTATCATTTACTACTAACAGGTTGTGTTCCTGCGGATTTCATGGACAACATGAAGGAACTTGTGACATTGCAAAAGCCTATCATACTTGATGGAAGCAACTTTGGCCACTGGAAAGCAAGGATGCAACATCTAATTCGAGGAATTAATGAGGATGCTTGGACTGCGGTTGAAGAAGGTTGATCTGCACCCACTGTTCTCATGGAAGATCAACATTGGGACCAAACCCTAAAGACAAATGGACTGACTCGAATAAAGCAGCCTCAAAGTTCAACTCGAAAGCCTTAACTGTTAATATTTGCCGTTGTTGATTTGGAGCAATTTAAAATCATCCAAGGATGCGAGTCAGATAAGGAAGCTTGGGATACTCTGGTCAATCATTTTGAAGGTAATACCAGTGTACGAAGGACCAAGATAGATCATCTTGCATCGAGGTTTGAAAACCTAAGAATGGATGACGATGAACCTATTGATGGGTTTATCTCAAAGATCAGCGAGCTAGCAAGTGAGTCTTATGTACTTGGGAAGAAATATGAAGAAAAGGATTTGGTGAAGAAGTTGCTGAGATGGTTACCACCAAGGTTCGAAGCATACAAAGCGGTTCTCAACATTGCTCTTGACACAGATGAGATGAAGTTTGATTAACTGTCTGGTATTCTAAAGGTTCATGACCTTGAGAAATTTGATCGACTGGCAAACACTCAAAAGAGTATTGCATTTAAGGCTGACGCAAATGAAGGTGACAAAGTCTCAAAAATTGAAGAAACTTTGGGACTTATGGCTCAAAACTTCAACAAATTTGTTAAGCATATGGAAAAAGGTAGGAGTCGTTCAAGCGGACGTTCTCAGAGGAGTGAATCTGACCGAGGAAACACTCAACATTCAAGACTGGGCTCATCAAAAAACTCCAAAAAGAAGGATCTTCAGTGTCATGAATGTGAAGGATATGGTCATTTCCGAAACGAGTGTCCCCTAGCCAAGAGAAAGGAGCTGAAATGCATTGAGTGCAAAGGAATCAGGCATAATCGGAGTGAATGTCCCAACACCTTAAAGAAGGATAAATCTCTTGTTTGCTTCAGCGACACAGAGTCGGATAGCGATAGTGGAGATGAGGAGATGCACTTAAACTTCATAGCCCTGATCGGACAAGAAGATGATAAGAAGTCTGAAAATCTTGCTGAGTTAAGTGACCAAGAGGAAGACGATGGACTAAATCAAGAACTTGAAATAGAGTATAAGACATTTTTCGATAAATTTGCTGAACTCAGTCATGAGAACTTGCAACTTCTCAATAACAAGGCCATGTTAAAGGCACAAGTGAACATTTTGGAGTTAGAACAAAGCTCGTTACAGACACCTGCTCCATCTATCTTAAAAGAGTCTGATCAGGAAATATTAGCCTTGAAGAGAGCCATGACTGAACAAGAAAGAGTTCATAAGCAGTTTGAAGTAAAAGTCAATCAGCTCAGTGAGTTACTTGCTAAGGAGGTGGATAAGAGTAAGCCGCTGGAAAGTCAACTTTCTGAAAACCACAAGAAAATTTAGATGCTTACCTCCGGGACAGCAACGCTTTATCATCTTCTCACATTGGGACAATGTCCCGGCTCTATGTGGAACCTGCATTTTACGGTAACGTGTGGATAGGTAAGTGTGATTTATATCCTAACTACAAGGAGCTCTCTCAAGTTGTGATACCTCACAAGAGTATTGAGCCACACACTGAGTCGGAACAAGAGTTTGTCTGTAACTTTGCTACTCTACGAGGCGAAAACGATGTGATAAGTAATGTTGCTTTTACAAGTGCCAAAATTCACAATCAGGTTGAGACCCCATGGTATTTTGACAGTGGTTTCTCTAAGCATATGACAGGAAATCAAGACTTCATTGAGAAACTTGAACACATCAAAGGAGGCAAAGTTACCTTTGGTGATGGAGGACAAGGAAAAATTCGTGGTGTAGGTGTGATGGAGAGGGCTGATCTTCCCAGACTCATTAATGTCTATTTCGTAGATGGACTTAAGGCAAATCTTATCAGTGTTAGCCAACTCTGTGATGATGGATTGGAGGTTTTTTTCAACAGTAAAGAATCTCGTGCTGTCGATTCAAAAGGAAATCTCGTCCTATGCAGAGTTCGCTCAGGGAATAATTGTTATATGTGGAAGCCGTCACACCTGTGTCTGTCTGCTAGTGAATCCAGACTTGATCTCTAGCACAAGAAACTTGGTCATATGAACACACATGGTTTGACGAGATTAGTAAATGCAGAATTTGTTCGTGGAGTGCCTGATCTAGAGAATCAGACTGATATTGTATGTGGAGCATGCTGTCAAGGAAAGCAGATTAAGATTCAACATAAACAGATTACTGAGATTCATTCTAAGCGCATATTGGAGTTGGTTCACATGGATCTTATGGGTCCAATTACTCCTGAAAGCATTGCTGGCAAGCGATATATCTTCATTCTTGTTGATGATTTCTCAAGATACACCTGGGTTGATTTCCTAAGAAACAAGTCTGATGCTCTTCAGAGCTTTCGTATCTTGGCGCTACAGCTGAAACAAGAAAAAGGTGGAATCATCCAGAACAATAGTGACCATGGGGGTGAATTTCAAAATGAACAGTTTGATCGGTTCTGTCAACGTCAAGGAATTCGCCATCAATATGCTGCTCCTAGAACTCCTCAACAGAACGGGGTCGTCGAAAGGAAAAACAGAACGTTGCAGGATATGGCACGGGCAATGCTCTGTGGTAACAGTGCCCTTTCAGGATTCTGGGCAGAAGCAGTGAGTACCGCATGTTATGTGATAAACCGGGTATACGTGAGACCTAAGACAAAGACTACACCGTATGAGATCTTCAAAGGAAAAACTCCTAATCTGAGTCACATGCATGTCTTCGGGTGCTTATGCTACATTCTAAATGATAAAGATCACTTGGTAAAATTCGATGCTAAAAGTGATGTTGGAATGTTCCTTGGCTACTCGTCTAACAGCTCATCATACAGAGTATTCAATAAACGCACCAAGTTCGTGAGTGATAACGTGAATGTTGTGTTTGACGATAATGTTGGTTTCTACCAAGCCAGAGTAACACAAACCATTGACTGTGTGACACCAACAATCGCTACACCAATCGAAGCTCATGTTAAGTATGAGTGCCAAGAGGAAGTTGAACAGGATGCAATACTAGTTGATCTTGATCAAGGACGGGTACATAAGAACCACTCTGCTGCAGATGTGATTGGTGGAGTCTTCGATGAAAGGGTCACACGCAAGAAGCAAATTGACTTCAATGAAATGGTTAAGTTGGTGTGTTTCATGGCTAAGATGAACACTGTGGAGTGCTTAGTCTCTCTGATCGAACCTAAGAACATCCAAGAAGCGTTGGAGGATGAATACTAGACAGACTCAATGCATCAAGAGCTAGAGCAGTTTGAGCGATTGCAAGTGTGGGAGTTAGTTCCAAGACCAGATGGTGTTAACATCATTGGAACAAAATGGATTCATAAGAACAAAACTGATGAAGAAGGAAATGTTGTCAGAAACAAGTCGAGACTTGTAGGACAAGGATATTCGCAAATTGAAGGTGTGGACTTTGATGAGACATTTGCTCCAGTTGCTAGGCTTGAGTCAATCAGATTGTGTTTGGAATGGCATGCGAGTTCAAGATTAAACTATATCAGATGGATGTTAAGAGTGCATTCTTGAATGGCATACTGCAAGAAGAAGTGTATGTTACTCAGCCTAAGGGTTTTGAAGATCCTTATTTCCCTGACTATGTTTACAAGCTCAAGAAGGCTCTTTATGGTCTTAAACAAGCCCCACGAGCTTGGTATGAGAGATTGACAGAGTTCCTAGTTAAAGCTGGATTCCAGAGAGGGGGAGTCGACAAAACATTGTTTATAGCAGAAAATGGAAGAGACATCTTGATCATCCAAGTGTATGTCGATGACATCATCTTTGGAGGAACGTCTAAAGGTATGGTAGATGAGTTCGTCAAAACCATGACAAAGGAGTTTGAAATGAGTATGGTTGGAGAGCTGAGTTATTTTCTTGGGCTGCAAATCAAGCAACAGTCTGATGGAATCACGGTATCTCAAAACACATATGCAAAGAACCTTATCAAGAGGTTTGGAATGCATACCAGTAAGATCGCACGCACTCCGATAAGTACAACCAAGAAGCTGTCAAGAGATGAGGATGGAAAACCAGTGGACGAAAAGCTCTATCGAGCCATGATTGGGAGTCTCTTATACCTTACTACAATCCGGCCAAAGGAATCACATATGAATGATGTCAAACGCATAATCAAATATGTGAAAGGTACATTGGATTTTGGCCTTCATTACACTTTTGAAACTAACGTCAATTTTGCAGGTTTTTGTGACGCTGATTGGGCCGGCTGCTTAGATGATAGACATAGCACATCCGGAGGATGCTTCTTCCTAGGCAACAACTTGGTGTCATGGCACATCAAGAAGCAGAACTGTGTATCGCTCTCAACAGCTGAGGCTGAGTACATAGCTTTAGGGAGCTGCTGTACACAGCTGCTCTGGATGAAACAAATGCTGTGGATTATGATATCATTTATGATCCTATGCTCGTTCATTGTGACAATATGAGTGCTATAAATCTCTCTAAGAACCCTGTTCAGCACTCACGCACCAAGCATGTGGATATATGGCATCACTTTGTGAGAGAGTTGGTTGAGATGAAAGTTGTAATCCTTGAGCATGTATCAACTGAAAAGCAACTTGCTGATCTATTTACTAAACCATTGGACTACAACACCTTTCTGGGCCTCCGGAAGGCGTTGGGAATTCTCAATCTCTGAGTAAGTCCTGACATGAGAGGAGAGTCACTGTATAGACGTTGTACTACACGTGGGGATGTCACCACAACACTAACACCTTGAACCAACAAGTCATTCCCTGAAAATCATTCTGACTTTGACTCATGATATCACTCTCGTCTGTTTCACTGATGAAAGGCACTCATCTTGGACCAGGATGCTGCAACATTTTCGGTTTGAGCATTGATCACCGTCTGGATAGAAAGAGGAAACATAATAGAGGATGAGTGTTTCTAAGTATGAGTAAAAGTTGCTGCACAGATGACTCAAAGCGTAATACAAAGAAACATGAACTTAAAGCAAAAAGGCTTGGAATGATGGATACTCGTGTTGGAGCTGGGTGTCACCCCACTTTGTCTATGAGTTCGATCATTGTCCTGACTAGGCTGAGATGATATCCTTTTCTAGTGATAACTCATTTCGGAGCAGGGTATTGCCCCACTTTGTCTCTGATCTCGTTCCTTATCTCACCATATTGATTGATACTCTCTTGGTGAACAATTGATCTAATTTCTCGGGTTGAAGAGGCAAACACACAAGATACCTATACTATGTTTCCAGACCATGCAGATGAGTGTTATAATGGAGTTGGGGTTGAAAAATAGTCTTGAGATGATCTCGTTTGTGACAGCTACTCGGCTGAGAAATAGCTACAGACGTGGGTGGTGTTCATTGATTTTCACTAAAAATTTTGGTGACAAACTGTGTGGGAAAGCGACATCAGTGATTCTTCTCTTGCAAAAGACATCACATTGTGCCTTATCAGTCTGTACAGGTTTAGCTTTTATTATTGATACTCTGTTACTGCTCGACAAGGCTCTCCTTCTCTCACTCATCCAACATCTCTTGCGGCCAATGTGATGCTCTTCACACTTGGTTATATTCTTGTGCTATGCTTTGAATTTTGTTTCTTCACGGGTCTCATAATTGTTTTTAAAAAAAAATCCTAAGCTGTTGGTTGGGCCTGGTCTGGGCCGGTTCTTTGTTTTACTAATGGTCCATTTGAGGTGTTTCTAGGGTAAGTAGGGAAATCGGTGTCTTCCTTGTGCCACATTTGAGTTCTCTTGGTCGACACACTCTTCCCTCTCAAAGCAATATGCAACCATCAAGACGAAGCACACGACTCCAGAACATTGCGGAAACTGCAGCTGCACTCTCTCAGGACACTGAGACAGCTCCGATGGATACTCATGTGACGTCCACCGGCTCAAGTCAGCAATCAAGGAAGCATTCTCGTTTCCGTGCTCCAACTGTTGTTTCTCCACCTCCGCCGGAACCGACCGAACAAGAAGTTGAATCTCTCTCTGAAAACTCCTCCGATGACAATGATGACAATACCCTTGGTGAAGCTGAGACTCCGGCGAATCTGTCCAAAGAACAGAGATATGAGGAAAGCCGAAGCATGTATCAAACTAAGGCTTAGTTCTACCTTGATTTGTTGCAACCAAAGCGCATGCCTTCAACCCCAAAGTTCATCAATTTAGCGGCGACTGAAAGGTACCAAGGTCTGCGACGCAGGAAGTTCATCAATCAACAACGCCTCGATCTCTTGGATGAGAATTTAGCTGATGTCAGGAGAATTGTGACCGATGCTGGATTGATTCACACTCTCATCGACTTTGACGCTTATCAGCCGAATGTGGTAAGAGAATTCATTGCAAATCTTCATGATGCTGAGGAACGAGATGATGGTGTAGCTGTGTATGTTAGAGGCTCTCTGGTTGAATTTTGTCCGAGTTTGATTAATTCCTTGTATTCTATTCCTGGATTTGAGGAAGATCCCAACTGGATGGAGGATAATATTGATGAAGTATGTGGTTTTCTCACTAATGGTCAGATCAATCGTTGGGAAAATATGAGCTCGAAGTTTCTCACAGCTACAAGTCAGGTGTTGTATAAGCTGCTCTGTTCAATCTGGATCCCTTCGATGAATTACACATCCATGAATCAAGAGCGTCTCAAGTTTGTCTACATGCTTCACCATCATAAAGGTGGTTTCGACTTCGAAAAGCTAGTGTATGATCAGATCATTTCGATGGGTGAGAACACTAAGACAAAGAGGACTCGTCGAATCATGTTTCCTACCTTGATTCAGCAAGTTCTTCATTTTCAGCGGATTATTCCTCCTGACACTCGAGATGATGAATTCACTGGACTTCCAAAGCTGGTCATCAAAGACATCAAGGATGGACGAGACACATGAGCTGATTCAAGCATTGCTAGTCTTGAGGAAGACATTGACCGAGCCATTGATAGCCTTAAGGCGATTCGTATTCGTCTGAGGAGTAAGAATATCATGTCTTATTGTGTAGGTCTTATGTGTGTGTTGCTAACAGATAAGTTTTATCTAAATGTGCACCTAAGCAGGGGGAGAGTATGCCCAGTACTCACAAACTCAGCAGGAGAATGAAGAGGAGGACGAAGATGGTGATGAAGAAGATGCTAGCGAATGAGTTATCACTCGTTGTTCTGTGTTTCAGTATTTTGATGTTTCTATCTAGATATGATTTCGGAATGTAGTGCTAAGACTTTAGGATAACTTCGATTCTATCATGACGTTTCAAAACAATGTGTTAAGCTTAACTTTTAATGTATTATGATTTGGTTCTTGTGGAATTAACAATCATATGTCTATCTGGTTTTGGAATGCTCTGTGTCATGCTTGCTGGTGCAGGAAGCTTAGGATGTCACATTCAGATAAAAAGGGGGAGAATAAAAGCTCAAGATTTGGAGCTTGGATCTCTTTGGTCAAACGGATGGGTTACACAAGTGCAACGGTGTGTGACATGATGCTACGAAGTTAGTTGTTGAACAATGATGTGTCAGATGCTCATTGGTCCGAGATATTGCTTTGGTGCAAAGCAAAGAAGATTTGGGTTTATCACAATATTTGTGATTAGAATATTGTTGGGGACGTATATAACTAGATTGCTTTAGGTAGATTTAGGTAAGACGTTTTATTGAGAAAAGCTTGAGCAAGAGGGTTGTTCTTATCAAGCTAGCTAAGGTGAGTGACTTGCGAAGTTCATCTCGACCTTTGTGTGTTTGAGAGTTTAGAAACTGGTCCGTCTCTAGTCGTGTGTGACTGAGAGTAAATCGGATTAAACAGATCTAGGAGGATTGTTTAAAAGGTTTCTAATATACAAGAATAAAGTTTTTGAATTCTCTCGTGTGCTCCTTATTCTGGTTGTCTCTGATCTTTCACTTTCTACAATTTGGAGGATATCTGTCCTGCATCTTAATCTGCAGAAATCATGTCCTAGAGTTGGTCTTGTCTTCTACTACGTTGTATTGTCTGTGAGAGAAACTTCAAAAGTTGTTCATGTTTCTAGTTTTTCTTCTCTTTTGTCTAAGTACTGTTCTTCTCAATGACTCGTGATTATGAAATAGAGATTACTACGAAATACTCAAAGACGCATTCTATGCTAATCTCAGTATGTTTCATATCCATGTTCAAGAGCTAGACTGAGAATTGCAGATTTACTGGAAAAACAAGTGTGAACAAGAGATGCAATGCAAGCATAAGGCGAAGTTAACTTTATTGGGACAAAAACGCTAAAAACACTAGAAGAGACAGACACGGGTCACGGGTTGTACAAAGGAACAGTAGACAAAAGAGAGACACAACACTTAACACACCATCACCAACCATTAATAGCTTTTAAAATTCATTGAACAGCTTATTGTTTTCTTTACATGAGTATCTCTTCTCATAGAACCAATAATCAATCAATCATTACAAAGCAATGACCACAATCCATTCTCGTCGTCATCACGTGGCTTTGTAAATATCTGGATTCACCCACGTATCTCTTGTTTCTCAGACCCAAAATTATTCTTTCACATTCAACAATCTGTCAATAGAGCCATTAACACAAACCTCTGTTCGGGAACGCGCTAGGCGCTAGTCGGGCGGTCGGGTTGGGCCTAGCGCCTAAAGAGAAAATCGGGGATTAATCGGAAATTATGCGGGCCGGAATTTTTAGATGGTTACTATGTTATAAAACATGTTAATCTTTAATTGTGTATAACATTAATACATTTTCATGTTTAAAATTGTATAAAACACACAAATAGAATATATAAACTTAATATAGTGTAATTTTCATCAAAATTATGAATATAAATGATATTTATAAAATATTAGATCAAATAAATAAATAAAAATATTATTAAAAAAAAAAAAAATAATAATAATAATTAAAAAAATAATAAAAAATAGATTAGGCGGCCGCCTAGGTGGCTAGGCTGTCATTTAGGCGGTCTAGGCGGAAAAAATCGAATATCCGATTTTTTTAACCGATTTGGCATAAATCGGGGCGGAAAAGCGACGCGTAGCGCCTAGGCGGCTAGACGGCCGATTTTTAGAACAGGGACACAAACATAAATCAACTACAAGGCCAAAAATTTTCTCACAACTTTAATCCACATGAAATTTACCTGTCATTAGAGGTACTACAAATTGTTGTCTTCATCGGACCTAGAACTCTTCTTTGCTCTGTGTTTTCAGTGGAAGGATGTCTCGTCGATTTGGGAATTTGATGAAGATGATATGTTCTCTAAAGATGGCGTATTATATTTTTATAATGTTATAATATGTTAATATCGGTAATTTATTATTAAACTGATGCAATATCTTATAATCAACCAGTCACAAATATCCCGCAAACGCAACAATTTTCAAACGTTGTGCCATTCATTTCAAATGCTTAATAACACTTGAAACTGCAACCACCCGCATCCGCAAACTTCCGCACCCGCAACCGCTGCGTTTGAACCAATCGGACCCTAAATTGGCAAATATTTAAAAGATGAGGATTTAAATTGCTCGAATCCAAGTTCAGGTTTTTTTTTGCTTTTTTTTAAGTTGGAATTTATTTTGGTGGCTTTCTCTTACTAAAAGTTGTTTTTGTGAGAGTTTATATGATTTGGAACGCACCATGTTTCTTTTCCTTGAACAGATTTCATTAGAACACAAACAGATTTACACCAATCAGAGATCCACACAAACCCGATCAAACTAAAGCCGGCGGACGACATGAATATCCCCGGAAACTAATCCCACACATAGGAAACAAACTGAAAAACCAGAAACAACAAACAAAAATTATAATTCTAAGATAGATGGTTAAACTTAAAAGATCAAACAGACCATGAACCTAACATAATCACAAAAGACAGATTAATAAAGTTGAAACAGGACTCTCACTTAACCTGCCTCACACCGGCATGTCATTAGCCGTGAGTTCCCTCCGGTACAACAAAATCCGCTAACCAGAGCAGCCGTAGACATCATTAGCTAGGCCAACTACGAAAGGAAGTGGCGATAAGATTCCATCAAGCCAAAGAAAGAGGATCCCGTAGGTTCAATGGATACGAAGTCACAATCAATAATTACAAACTCCAAACCCGGACCGGTTACAGCAGTCATACACAACTGGTTGAGGATCTGCATGAGAGAAGAGCCTTGGATTGAGGTGCAAGACCTCCTAAATGCCACACGATTGACGAATCCATAGATCACTTCCACAGAGGATGATATAAAGTCACAACCCATACCAACCATCATCGAATCAAAATCACCGCTACACATAGACAGGTAAACATCGGAAGGACAAAACTCATCCCAACGAACTGTTGCTTGAACCTCACACGATCCAAGTCAAAAATGGACAAACCGCTTTTACTAGATCAAGGAAAACAAAAGGAAACCCGTTTTCGGTTGGGGAGCCACAGGAACAGTTTGATCACCAAGAAAATCTGAGAAAGTTAAAGAGATGGAAGAGAGAAAATGAAAGTTAAGAGAGAGAAAAGCTGATGATGAGTAGAACCAAGCAGAATGTTTTATTCACTAGAATCTCTGATAAGTTATTTTTAACAATTGCATTTATTTGGTGTTACACAACGCTTAACCGAATGCAATGAGATGAGATTGTGGACATGCGCCCATTATATTAAAAATGTAAAATTTGATTATTATTTTTTACTGTGCATTTGTTAAAGCTTGAGATTGTACTCCCAGTTTTTGGGTTACTTAATTAGCTCACTGAAACAAATTTAACATTAACCATACAAGGATAATAAAATTGATAAAAGTTAGAAAGAAACAAAAGAAAATGGTAATGTCCATGGTTTTAGTGTAAATGAAGATTATATTGACAGAAGAAGATGGTTCAAGTTGCCTGCAGGAGAGAGATTATTGTGAGAGTTTTACGTGGTATTGGTGATGCCGTGATGAGATGATTTATCCTCTGATTTTTGTGAAGATCCATATCCAATATTTCTTCTACGAATTTGGGTAAAAAGAAAAATAAATTGAGATTTTTATTTTGGTCTTAAAAAGTACTCCTATGAGTTTTAGATCAAACTAGTGAACTTCTCTAGTACACCAGCTGAGCTACTGGCTCTATGCTTAATGCCTTGCAGGAAGAACTAAAAAAAATTTCATTACAAAGACAGAAACTAGCATCACCGGAACAAACCCTACTTCCAATTATTTACATGCATGCATGCACGTATAGATACATATCCCCAAAAATATAACACACAAAATGTGAGATCTCATCACAACTCACAAGGACTCGTTAGTAAAAGGGATCTCTTGGAACTTAAACGAAGAATTACCCACATTCTCGCGTTCCAACCTGAACACATCATCCTCGTCATCCGGCAATGGCATCACTTGTCTGTCACCGACCTGTCGTGGTGGCGGAGCCATTCGATGCCACGAAAACTCGCTCGAGTCGAGTGTTTGGTTACTAAACAACATGCTGCTCCTGGGCGGTGAGGAGAAAGTCGCGTTGTCCCAGAGGATAACGTGGAGGATGATGGAAACCTTTGCGTAACGGTGAAGCGACAGTTTCTGGCTGAGCGAAACGGTGTCGTAGCAGCGAATGGCTCCTGTAGAGGAAACCATCCACGGCAATACCTTCTGGCTACCGACACGTGAAACCACCAGACGACGCGAGGCTTTGGCTGCATCTCTGTATAATGAGCTCAGGCCCGATCTTGCAGCTGGTGCACTCTCATCTTCGTGGTCCGTTACTGAGGAGACATAAATGAAACCCTGTGGAAGAAATATTCCAATTTAAAGTGTTGTTTTCTTAGCAAAAAAAAGTGTTGTTTGGAAGAGATGCTGATATATTATACATAACTCAATAGATATTTTCACCTCTTCAGTGCGGCTAATGGAGAAACCAAGTTTGGTGTCATCATCTCTGAGTTTGATTTCAAGTGGCAACTCAACACCTAGAGGAGCATACCAAAGCCGAACCGCTCTCACAACACCAATATCAACTCCATGATAATCCTCAAACCCATAGAGACTCACGTTTGCGAGATTCGACAGATCAGAAAGCGAAGTCATCGTATTTACCGTTGCTGAGGCGGTCTCTCCCGATATCTTTACTATGATAAAAAAGATAAACATTTTCATATTCAAACTCTCTATGCACAAATAAAAATATTACACAAACTATCACAATCTGACCTTAGTGAGCAGAGATTCAGTCTGAATATTCATAAAGACGATTGGTACGCCATTAGCTTGTGAACAACTTAGCCAAGCATTTGCACGAGCAAGTGTGTCTTCCAAGTCATTATACCGAGAACCCGCCCTTTCATGAACTATTTTTAAAAGTATATTATACATGGATTAAAATAAAAAGAAACATGGAAAAAGAATTTCATCGAATGAATGTGTGACTGAAAATTTAATTAAATGTTTCTTACCAGAAGCTTTAGGAAGAAAAAGAATGGAGAGAAAGTTGCTGGATCCAGAGATTGGTAAAGCTTCTTGCATCCGCCTTTCCCATGGATATGAAACATAGCCATCTTGAAGCTTAGCTCTCCCCAATGCTTCCACCATTCTTGACCCTCTTGAAGCTGTAAATCATTTTAACAACATTTCTTATTTTGTACTCCCAATAAGCGAGGTTATAGAATTTTTCATTCCAATAAAACTTAAATCTAAAATATTTATCACATTTAAGTAATTATTTGCTAAAGTCATCAATTGAATAATCCAGAATTTTCCAGAATTTTAGCCACTACACCAACCCATCGCTAGTATAATACTCCCTCTGTATCAAAATAAGTGGATTTTATGGTTTTTGCACACCTATTAAGAAATTACAAACTTTTATTTAATTTTTTTCTTTTGTCTAAAAACAACAATAAATACATATAGTTCAACCAATAGAAAATTATACTGCAGATTACAAACAGTCAAAAACATAAAATTGCATTTACTTTTTAAATGGAAACTTGAAAATATGACTTAAAATGAAACAAAAATTTTCTCTTAAACATCACTTAAAGTGATACGGAGGGAGTATTACCCAGCGTCAAAGTAGCAAATTTTGGTTGAGTGGAAGCTTTCTTTAGTTTATTTTATTTTGTAGGACCAAGAAAAATAATCATTCTTAGTGTATAGTTAATGATCAAATAATAACTCTTATAATGTATAAATATTTTTTTCTTAAATGTAAAAATATTTTATGTTTCGTTTTTTTGTTGTTGTTTTAACTCACAAAACTTGAGTATATTTTGGAAGAAAGATCATTACTATAAAATTTAGAATTAAATTCATCTTTTTTGATAAACAACAAATTGGTACACTTTTAATACTCTTTTGTATCATTTTAAGTGTTGTTTAAGAATTTTTATTTTGTTACATAATAAGTGATTTTTTCACTATTTTAGATAAAATTTAATATCATTTGAAATTTATGATCGGTTACAAAATTCTATATTGTTTTTTATTGGTTAAACTAGTTTTATTTAATGTTATTTTTACGAAATCAAAATAAATTACATAAAAATTTATATTTTTAAATCTTCGTGTAAAAACCTGACACAGAAAGAGTAACAGTTAAAAATTAATTGGTACACTTTTAATTAAAAAGAAAAAACTCGTATGAATAATAACTGCATTAATTGAATTTTACCTACTGAGAAGCATGAGCGTGTACGATTACGTACGATACCAAGGTAAAATTCAAAAAGTAAGCCAGAAAAGTCAACACAAGAACCAAAAGATAATTAACCGACCGAGTGAACTCACCTTGTATACCGAGGCAAACAGACTCAGTACGATCCGAGAACCCAACTGTATAATTCGGGTCATCAATGGATCTAAGCATGTACCGTCTCTTACCCGCGGATTCGTTAGGAACAATACAAGCAGAAAGATCAGAGAGATCTTCGGAGCCACGTCTGACTCTGACAACAATCGAAGTTTCTTTGTTCCTGTACGAATTGTGAAGAACCTTCTGGAGCCAAGCTTTACCTCCTTTAAACGGAGCTTTGAAAATAGCCGAACCGGGTCCTGAACCGATCCTGATCTCTTCCACTATGTCTCCGGTTTGAAGCATATCGCCGCTCCATTCCTCGCTTTTTGAGCTTCCTTTGAGACAGTCGATGGAGAGGACGACGGTGTTTTCGGGTCGGGTCGTGGACTCTGATTGGTCGGTGCGATCCATTGGAGATGTAACCGGGTTTTGTCCTTTGGACTCTTTATATTGTTGAAGCTGTATGAAAACTATGCACGAGAGAGAACGAAAGAGAAGGTTTTTTTTTCTTGGAAAGTGATTCAGTATGCGGAATCTTTGAGAGACAATACAAAGTGAATATACAAAGTCGTACTTGGCTTAATAGATTATATTCTTTACTAGATTATTTTTTTTGTAAAAAGATATTCGATTTAAATTGCAGGAGAACTCAAATGTTTTACGGTGTTAAAACACAGTAGGCCAAGTGGCCTTTTTTTTTGTCATCCCATGGATTAATATTAACTTCAACAAAATAGTACACAAAGTCAGCAAAGATGTTCAAACCTTTCCGGAGCCATAAGGCAGCATTAGTGGTGATAGGCACCATCCGAAGACAAAGTTTGATACATCCACTAAAACATACACTAGACTAAAGGAAGAAGAGATGTTGATAAGGAGCATAGGGAGATAAGCGAAGAACTTCAAGAAAGGAGAAGCTAAACCGAGCCAGAAGCATATGTGAAAGAGAAAGCGATGCAAGCCTAATTATTTGAGTTGGAAGATGATCTCCTAGAACGTTTTCACCAATGCAACACGTTCAACCACCACACATAAGATTGCTTCCTCTACAAGAAGCCACCGAGAACCAATCTTCAACTCGAGCAGCTAAAGAAGACGACGGTTAGCAATTAACTATTCAAAGACTACACGCAATTGAGTTATAGCTCCACGGTTCCTTACCAAGTAATCCGGAAAACCCGTTGGTTTCAAACCAAGGAACTACATTACTTCTCAGCCCCAAAGCTTCACAAACTGAAGATAACAAAACCAAGACTAGAAGACTAACAGCGAGGCCATACCAAGGATAACCACCATGAAGAGCTAGAAACCTCAAAGGAGACAGAGCAAAACCAACTTCCAAGGCAGAGAAACTCTACCGTAGAAAGCAGAAAATGATAACTCCCAACAGAACCATCAGACCAAACACAATCCACAAGCCCAATAACAACTAAATCTCCTTTCACAAATCTCTCAAAACAATACACCAAACCCCTAAATCTGAATTCGCTACACTCTCTCAAGTTGTCTCCATGAAGAAACCTCAGACTGAAGCTCCACAAGGACGACCCACAAGCTGCGAACTTGACACAAAACCGAACTTACAGCGAGAGGTTTTGAACTTAGATCTAGGCTAAGACAGAACAAAGCTTAAAACCTATCTGAAACAGAGAGCTTTCAATACACACAGACAGTCAAGAAACCAGGAAAGACACGACAGACCACCATAGAAATACTTGAGCTTTGCGTCACCTGAACCGATGGAAGAAGTACCACCCCACATCAGAACCGGTATAACCTGCACCGCGCACCAAAAAAAGCTTCGGATCTAGTCAAGCAGCATAAGCAATGGACATGAAGAGATCGACATCGAGCTTTGGTAGGCCAAGTGGCCTTATTCTTTACTAGATTATTGGAATGATTAATTCTTAACCACTGTCACTTGTGGTGGAAACTCTTTTGGTTTAGAGTTTAGTTCTATTAATTCTCGTAAAATATATTCATTTCTATATTCCACTTTAGAAAGATACAACTTTTGAAAAAAATTGTTTCAAAAATATATAATTTCTATGCGTTTTATAAGGTGATAATGAATAAGTGTAACTTTCAAAAATTTAATTGTAAATATTAAATTTTTATTAGTTTAAAATTATAATAAATAGATAATCTCATAAAATAATGCACTATAATCAAAATTAAAGATATATTTTTCCGATGTGTAAAATTTTAAATCATACCTTTCCTTTTTAATAGAGTAAGTATAAACTGTTAGTTGTAAAAAACTATTCTTGTATTTTTTTTTCTAATTTATAATAAAATAATCATTAAAAATTATAATAAAAAATAATGAAAACAATTGTCAAAGAAATACCTTTTTTTTTTGTGGAAGCCACTTTCATAACTGATCAAGATTTGTCTGTCATTGAATTTGTTTATTGTGATCGTACCAATGTGTCCATTTTAGACAATATATTATTATTTGTAATAAGGTAATACCGAAAGTCAAATGATTAATTGATTACGTAACTATCGAAAACTAAATGAAGTTGTTTTCATGTTGCTCAATTTTGAAAATATCAAAGATTTTAATGTACACATCTAAGATACGACTTTCTTTGTTTTTTTTACTCTACAAGAAAACTGACTTTACAAGGGCCTATTGCTTGTTAATTCGTCGTGATAGGAGTGTTAATACGAATTAACAAGGGAGCGCATTTCATTGTTAAACGATCGTCGTAAGATTCATCATAATCTCTATGTAAAATTTACGAGGAAAGGTATTCATCGTAAAGGCGAAGAAAATTTATTCATCGAAAAACCGAAGAAAACTTATTCATCGTAAAAGTGAAGAAAACTTATTCGTCGTAAACGCGTTGTAAGTGTTAGAGTTAAACTTTGTTGTAATATCGTATTTAAATAGTTGTTAAACTTACGACGAATTTATAAATTTTGGCATGTAATGTTCTTGTAAAATTTATGAGGAAGTTACAAGTATTTCGTTGTAAAGACATTGTAAAACTTACAAAGATTATACAATGAATCCAAGTAAACTCCATGTTAATTTTACGAGGACTATACGATTCATTTCCGTATTATATATATGAAATAATATTGAAATTAAAATTAAAATTTAAAATTCAAAATATTTAAATTATAAAACGAAAATTTGAAATTTGAAATATATATTTTTAAGAGACAAATGTCATAAAATAATATTTAAATTTAGAATTTACAAAACGAAAAAAATATGGATCACACCATCGATGTAGTTGTTGGGCCCGCTCGTTTTCGGAGAGTCTCGATCCCTGGATTCTGGGGAGGCTGTCCCATCCCGAGAGTCTGTCATCTCTGCTCTAACGCTCTATGTAGAAGCGGCTTTTCAATCGCCATAACGTCGAGAAGATCTTCAAGGGAGTCCAAGCGGACCTGTTGGCATCCATCCAAGCACGCATATGAGAAGTCTCATGATCTCGTCTCGAAGCGTAGGACAAAGTCGCCCTTGCGACTTCGTTGACGGAGTCTATGCCTACCGTCCGTCCCTTCTTTCTAGGAGCCACCTAGAAAAATATTTTTTTAAAAAAATTAAATAATTATAAAATAATTATTAAAATATAAACATATTTTAAAAGTTTACATCTTGGAAGATCTTGTCAACCTCCTCTGTTGACAATTGGACGGATAATCGATCGGGAAACTGATGAATTAACTGCATTTCACGCTCTTCAACTCGAGCAGCGACGTCGTTGAATAGCTTCTCCGATGCTGGATCTGCAAAAGTCCCGGCTGGTGTCCCCTAATTACTAACAGAAAATGCATGGAAAGCCACATTGTCTACTAATATCATGCAACCGAGATAAAGAGTAAAGAGACAATGAGAACTTGTCTCATGCTCGATCTCCCTAGACAATGACTTTGTAGTTAACAAATGAAGAGAACTATTCCAAAGGACAAAGGTAAAAAAGCATGAAAAGCATTAGTATTTGAAATGCAGCATTCACGTTCTTCTAATATAACGACTCTAATTATACCCACATTTGAATTTTATTTTGCTACATAATTTTGTTCACGTGTATTGATGCAAGTTGTTGAACTCATTGAAAATGTTGGTTTAAAACAATTAAAACCAGTTCGGTTATGTGTGTTACATAAATGAGGTGTAATTAGAAACATGTTTCATATAGATTTTTGTGGGACAAAACTTATCCTTTAAATTGATGATCTTTTCTTGCCACCAATCAAAATGCCACCTAAATAATTAATAAAAAATATTAAATTTTATTTAAAAAATTTAAAATAGTAAAAAAAGAATGATGCCTAACAAAACTTTAAATCATAAATTCTAAATTGTAAACCATAAATCTAAATTTAACCCCTAAATACTAAACTCAAACCCTATACCCTAAACCCAAATAGTAAACCCTATACTACAAACCCAAATCCTAAACCCTAAACCCAAACTGTAAACCCAAATCCTAGATCCTAAACCAAAACCGTAAACTCTAGATCCAAACTCAAATCGTAGACCCTAAATCAAACTGTAAACCTTAAACCCAAATTCAAACCTTTTGGGTCTAGGATTTATGGTTTAGATTTAAGGTCTAGGATTCAGGTTTAGGATATAGGGTTTGGGTTTAGAGTTTATGGTTTAGAATTTGAATCTAGAGTTTGGGTTTAGGATTTAGGATCTAGAGTTTGGGTTTAGGATTTAGGATTTTGAATTTGGGTTTCGGATTTAGGGTTTTGAGTTTGGGTTTATGATTTAGAGTTTAGAATTTAAGATTTAGGGTTTTGTTAGTGGTATCATTTTTTTTTCAATTTTTTTAATTTTGTTTTTAAAAAATAATATTTTTATTAATAATGTAGCAGACATTTTGATTGGTTATAAAAAGAGGGAGTGAACGCAAGTTTTGTCCATTTTTGTGTCGCAAGAAAAATCGTCATATCATAGAATTTTTTTATTGTGATCTCATTCTCGTATATGTGTCCATTATAGACAGTATACCATTATTTAAATTAAGGTGAAATGAAAAGTCAGATGAGTAATCGACTATGCAACTGACGACAGCAAAAAATGAAAAAATTCAATGTAATTTACCTTTAATTAGATAGCACTTTTCTTTGTTTTTCTCTCTGTTCTCACTTAACGGATCATGCATGAACACCACTATCTAGTAAAATCATGCGACAGATATAAAGAGGAGATGAACTTCTCTCATGCTTTGTCTCCCTAGACGTTGACTTATTATCAGCTAGTAAATGAAGAGTATAGTATTCTAAAGGACAGAGGGGGAAAACACATGGAAAGCATTAGTATTTGAAATACATGCATTCATTTTCGTCTAAAATAAAGACTTTTATACCCACATGTGAACTTTACTGTTTGCGACAAAATCTTTTCATACACATTGTAGCAAAATTGTTCAAAGAAGGATTGAAATTTTATAAAAAATGTGCCATGCGCCGTCGTCGTATCAAAGGATCATGCTCTACCAAATGGGCCGTTTCAGGGTTTGTTTAAACCTTAATAAGAAACATTATTTATCTTTTTGGGCTTTCAAACGTTTATGAAAATCAAGCTATATAGGGTGGAGGACTGGGAAAAAATCCGGACCTGAACAATCGAACCGAACCCAATCTAAAAGAGTAATATCGACTCTAAACCGAAATAAATTAAATATCCGAATGGATTCAAAATTTCGTATTTAGAGAACTGAAACCGAACCCGACCGAACCGAAATATTTCAGGTACCCAGTTATATCCGAAATATATTAATATAACTATATATATGTATTATTTTTAAATTAATGTATATTAAAAATATTCAAAATATATAAGATATGTTTAAATTGTCCAAAATACTTGAAAATATATACAAATAGTCAAAGTACATATCTAAAATAGCTAAAGTATATTAAAAACAACAAAAAATACTTAAAATATCAATTGATTCTCATCCAAATATTCAAATCAAACCAATTTATATGTTAATTTATGTATTTTGACATATGTTATTCAAAATTATATGATTTCATTTATAGATTTTGAGAAATTTAAAGTATATAATGAATTTTAAAATTTTAAAAACAATTTAAATGGGTTATCCGAACGGCAAAGATCCGAACGAACCCGAACCAAAATGTAGAAATATCTGAATGGAGCTAAAATCTTTGAATCCGAGACTCGAATATACCTGAACCGAATCCGAATGGGTACCCGAGAACGCCCACCCTGGAACGTGGTAGTTCGAAACGCCACCCTAGAACGTGGTCTTCTTCATCCCCAGGTATCTTGCGTTATCCAAACGAACACACTTGTCAGTCCTTTTTCTTCGCGATAGAAATGGCTTCTCAATCTTTTACTTTGGCGAATCTAAGGATCTCCCAAATCGATTCTTTCTACAGTCAGAAACCATCTTCTGGAATACACTTCTTCTCCACAAGAAATCCAGTAAAATCCCTGAACCTGACGAATCCATGGATGGCCGGTGATTCTTCTCTCTCTCTGGATTCTTCCGCCTCCGTCTTGCGAACTAACTCGACAACGCGCAGAAAGATCCGAATCGCCGTCGTTGCCAGCTTACCCACCGCGTAGGTTTCTTCGATTTACGTTGATCAATTTTGAGTTCTCCCTCGTCTAACTTACAAGACTTTGTGTGCTCGATTCTGATTACAGGAATCCAGAATCTGCGGTTTCTGATGCGAAAAAGCCCAAGTAAGTGTTGTTCTTGAAGTTGAATTAGGGTTTCTTTAAGAAAGTTGAGGGTAATGTTCAATGTATAGATGGTCGTGGAGAGGAATCAAATCATTTGCAATGGGAGAGCTCGAAGCTAGGAAGCTCAAGTATCCCAACACTGGTACTGAATCACTTCTCATGGGTATCTTGATTGAAGGTACTTGTTGTTTACTTCTTGATTATCAAAGTGATTGGTATTGGAGTTAATCTAGTGTTCAATCTGATGAGCAGGGACTAGTTTTACTTCCAAATTCTTGAGGGCGCATAAGATAACTCTTTACAAAGTTCGTGAAGAAACTATCAAGTTACTAGGGAAAGCAGATTTGTATTCCTTCAGCCCTGAACATCCTCCTTTAACCCAAGATGCTCAAAGAGCTCTTGACTCAGCTGTCAATCAGAATCTCAAAGCAGGTTTTGTTCTCCCTTCTAACTCAAACTTGGTGAATCTCCTCTTATGCCAGCTGAGTTTTATTAGAGCAACATTACTTGTTTTTATGTGGGTCGAGAGATTGAATGTCTGTTAATCTCTTAGCTTACATGTCTTCATGTCCTTTGCTACTTTAATCTTGCCGCAAGATTTTAAGACAATCTTAAGTAACGTCGTTTCATTGCTCTATTGTTACAGGTGGTATTGGGGAAATAATGCCAGCCCATATATTGCTGGGAGTCTGGTGTGAAGTTGAATCTCCAGGTCACAAGATACTGGCAACTCTTGGTTTCACTGATGAAAAAGCTAAAGAGTTAGAGTCCTTTGCCTCTGAATCTGGATTTCTAGATGAATAGTGTGTTTGTTACATTTATCATCCTCCATTTATGCCATCTTAATTTTCATACTAAAGCCTCCAAATTTATGGTTGCAGTTTGCAATGATGTTCTTATCTGTTCATCCTACTGATTCTTAATTTTCACTTCTTTGCTTTTGCCTAACAGACTTTAAGCTCTTCCACAAAAATTACGATCCTTGAGATTAAGTGTAATCTTCTCGCCTTTGCCATTTCTTTCTGCTGTCTGTTTTTTTTTTTAAGACTAGAAACAGTTACACAATGTAAATGTGACTACTAATCCCACGGTTATGAACCAACCCACTGAACCTGCTGAAAGGAACCCAAATTTTTTAGTTTACGGTTTAGGTTTGGATTATAGGTTGTGAACTGATTAGAAAGTTTATAGAATTAACTCGGTTATTGGTTTGGTTAGTTTTGTATTTTTTTCATTTTATTCTAACCAAATTATACCATTTTCTACCGAATCATTACAAAAATAAAATTAACCGAACAACTGAAATTAAACATGACTACATAAAAAGTGCACGTACATTTTGAGTTTACATTTATAGTCACTTTGCGCTAGAGACATTGTGTGAAAAATCATTAATTTTGTAGTTAGATTTTAACTGAATAATGTAAGCTCAAGGAATAATATTTGATATATCTCAACTATGTAATTTCTTTTTACCTATCACATTTTATCATGTACCAAGACTTAAGGGCAACATTATTGGTGTCCCTAATTTTTAGGTCCTTAGATTAGTTTAATCTTATTTTGATGTTAAGGACAAAAGTTAGGGACAATCCAAAATAATAGGATTATTGGTAGGACTTTTTGGTGTATCTTAGCAAATTAATTATTTATTTTAATTAGTAATGACATATAAAAGATAAATTTAAAATAAAACATATAACATTAAACTTGAAAACATGAGAAAATTACAAAGGTGAAGCATCGTCACAACAAAAAAAAATATCAGTATACTTTTGCGCAAGTATAACAAGCTCCTAATGCATTTCACATGTATATGAACATATTTAGTCAATCAAAACTATGAGAGAATTATGAACAATTAGCATAAACGCATGAACAATTTTGTTTACTCGATCAAAAGAATTCACATATGAGAAATTTAGCATTAAAACCAACTGAGAAAAAAATTACACACCATCACAATTACAAACCATCACAATCAGGAAGCATCGTCACAACAAAAAAAATATCAAACCCAGACGTAGATAGATCAACTCATCAATACTAAGCTCTATATCGCACAAAAAAAAAAATCAAACCAAGACGGAGATAGAAGAAACACAAACCTGGTTTCAATTGGATCGCCGTCGAGAGAGAGATAATAGGGAGACGCCGAGAATGATTTCCACACCGAAACTCGTCTTTCCCCTACAAACACGATGCATGCAACGAAATCGTCACAACAGAGAGAAGAGCACATACCTCGTCTATATTCGATTTGGCGGAGAAGTCTTCGATTAAACGACTGATCGGTGTCGTCGCGTCGAAAATCGCCGTCGTCGTGTCGAAATCGCCGTCGAAATAGAGAGAAAGGAGTCGAGACCAAGATTATTCGAAACCGACCTTCGTGTTTCCTCTACCCCTTTCGGGTTTCCAATCAAACCGTGCCACGTGCTCTTTAAGGATGAGGTTTGACACTTCTTAATTAACCCACGTCTCTCTTCTATTCTCTTATTTTTGATTTATTTTTCGGCCCGTTTCGCCTAAGGACGGCCTGCTGGGACGCCGATAATGTTGGCCTAACAATGCCAATGCAGATGCTTTACATAAGGTGTAGCTCTGCTAGAGCTCCATAACTCTGTCTGAGTTTTTTTAATTTAACGAAGGTTTGTTCAAAAAAGGTAATAAATTGTAACAACAAGAGATCTAAACCTTGATTTTAGAATTAGGTAGTAGTATTGTGTGGCTAAGATGTAAAATAGAAATAAAAACAAAATAATTGGTACAAAATAATAATGGAGCTACACTTCATGTTATATCCTTAACTGATATCTACTTTCATATTTTTAAAATATACTCCATATGTTTCTAAAAGATCCATATTCTAATTTTTTCACATATTTTAATAAAACACATTAAATTTACATAAATTTTTGTGTTTATTTTCTTTCCACAATTTTAAACTAATAAAAAATCAATTAGTGCAATTAAGATTTTTGAATTTTGCAATTAGTTAATAAAGCATGCATTGAAAATGTAAAAAAAATGAATCTTTTAGAAACAAAATTTTTCTTTAGAATATGTATTTTTAAGGAACGGAGGGAGTATAAATTAATATTGTAAAAAACTAAAATATGATGAACATCGTATAGTGGACAAAGTGTGAATAATTTACTGGAGATAATATGATGTGTATATGGATGAATTTTGACAAATTAATTGTTGATGGAGAAGTTGTGAACAAATAAAATATGGAAAGTGAAATTATGGACGCTGAATTGTACATAATAGTTGTTGTGGATCTGGGCAGTGATCGGGAGATTTTTGATATGTTTTCTATCAGTCTGATAAAGACAATGGTTGAGACCATCGACCATCCTGGGAAGTGAATTCGTGCTACAATCAAGGGTCCTTCGAGTAAAAACCATCGACCATGTCCAAAAGATTGATCAATCACATATCAAGATCAATTAGATCTAATCAATCATCTTGCATATACTCTCTGCCAGGTCCGAATATTGATGTGCAAGTTCTCCCGCTGCTTCATGATGTCGGTAGAGCCACAGCTTGCCGGCATCGGGCTTCTCCACCTCCGTGTCTTCCTCTCGCAGCTCTTCTCGTTTCAAGCTCACGTTTTCTGTCACCCATTGCTCCGATGGATCCAACTTGGTCGAACGTTTCTACAGCCGTTTTTTTCTTCTCTGGAGGCTCCCGATATGTGAATCTATTTACCTCATTTGCTCACTGTCTCCTCCTTTCTGGTCCGTCCCCACTACGACTAAGATCTGTGTTTCTAAACCTCAGATCTGTAAATCCCAACCTCTCCATTCTGGTGCTTTTCCAGCTTACAGAACCTCCCGTCAACCTCACCGCAAGCTCAACTTCAAACCACAATTTTCGACGTCTCGACCTCCTGTGTTCGAGGGGTTCCACATATAACTCGATTTTCAGATTCAGATTCTTGTTGGTCCATGCATCTGTGCTCTCCGCCGTCTCCACCTACTACACTCTTGGGCTTCAGCCTGCTTTGTTCCTATCCACACCAAGCAGCAGATCGGAGGTCCAATCCGATGTCTCTCCACTCACTGAACCTATCCCAACCGCTTGTCAGTCGCCGCCGCTCTGGCTACACCATTCTTCACTTCCCAACGAGGTCAATCCGTTACTTCTCTTGGGCTGGTGGGCCATCACATAGTTATTATGAGCCTGATAAGCCCAGTGAACTTTATTCTTCGGGTTCTCAGCCCATTAACTTCACAGCACATAATTTTATGGCCACGAGTTACCATCTTGATCACCTCTAGCATCCTTCTCTTTGGAGAAGCAAACCTTTTTCTCTATTCATCTATTGCGTCCTTTTAAGGAGTATTTCCCTTAAATGGAATTGTCTATCCATATCTGTAACCGTTTTGCTATCTTGTGTAGCGGTCCATTCGGGGCCTAAAGTTACAACGGATTTTGTCCTGACAATATTCAGAGGTGCGGATTGAATGCAAATGTCACAATTTAAAGTGACCAAATCTCAAGTTTCCGACGGTGCCGTGAAACTGTTTCAACGCACTCAACTTTTACTTTGAATTCACTGTTTCTCTATCTAAGAGCTCTAGCTATTTTTTATGTTGTAATGTTTTATGTTTGTGGAGTTTTAATCAACTCTCTCTCCTATTATGGTCCGAATGTTTGAGTTTGCTTAATGAAATGAAAGTTGTGCTCTAGAAAAAAAATTAATCATTTTGCATACTAATAAAAATCTCACCTTTCTAAAAAACCAATTAAAATTTTTTAAAAAAAATCACTAGAGGATGGTTAATAATGTAACATCTTGAAACAACAAAATCTTAAAAAGAATCACCAATCAAAAAATATAAAATTCAAAATCTCTTATTACAAAATGTGAGATCTTGAAAAGTTGACTTACCGTCTTTTTAAAGGAGGCAACAAAAATAGAAGCAAAGTAGAGGCGGTTGGGTATGAGCTGAGTTTGTGATGTTGAAACTGGGTTTGACTTCATGTTTTGGTTTCTCAAACACTATTAGGAATTGAGTTATTGAAACTGAGAAAAAGATAAGAAAGTTCTGAAAGTGAAAAAGATGATGAGGGAAAATATCGATGTTGAACATGTAAATTAAAAAAAAAAAAGTTGTGCTCAGGTTAAATAATAGTTAGTAATATATTTAGACTAGACTGAGGGCAATTTAGGTTTATCATATCAAAGTGTGTGAATGTTATAAAGTGACTGATAGTGTAATTGATAACCAGAAATGTGCATCTGAACCTAATTTTCTCAAAAATAGAAGTATGAAATGTAACCACCACTATACAAATTTAGCGGTAAATTTCCAAATTTAGCCATAATTTAATTGAAAAACGGAAAATTTTGGTTCAGTTTAGTAACAAAATTGAAAAACTTAATTGACTGAAACCAAACCCAAGCAAAATAATACCTGAAAAGGGATTCATTAATGTTTGGTTCTCATGTTTAATAAAGATGTTTTATGTGAGGCTCCGCTAGTAATGCATCTCAACTTTGTAGATGATGTTCTCCTATTCTTTGATGGAGAGGAGTCATCACTTAAAGGTTTCTCCAAATCATTGATGATTTTAAGCAAGTTTCTGGTTTGGGTCTAAAATTCTAAATAAGACTAAAATAGTGGTATTCTTTGATGGATGTTAGAGTCATAGGAGCAGGGCAATAACGTTTATCTCTTGGTCTACAACATGGCTCTTTCTCTATTCGTTGTCTCGGTGTACCATTAACTACTCGAAAACTCAGGAAATAGGACAACCAACCCTTGTTAGATAGGCTCAACTCTCAGTTTTCTTCTTGGACTATCAAGCACGTTTCTTTCATAGGGATATTGAACATTTGGAAGTATGTCATACACTCCACGGTTATGTTTTGATGTTCTATTTTCTTGCTACAAAACCAATGTCTTAAGAAAATAGAGCAGATGTGCAGTAGTTTTCTCTAGGAAAGTGCTTCTAACAATGCTCAAAGGGAGGCAAAAATTAGTTCAGAATCAGTTTGTACCTCCAACAAAGTGGATGACTTGGTTTGAGGAGGCTTGTGGACTGGAACAAATTCCTTGAGCTAAAGCTGATTTGGTTAATTTTTGTGGCCTCGAGTTCTCTTTTGGTCTAGTCGATAAGACTGCATTTGATTGGTGATCAGTATTTTTGGAATGTGGACTCTTCTAGAGCAGGCAGTTGGATTAGGAAGAGGCTTTGCAAGCTCTGTACTCTTGCTTGCCGGTTTTTTATGTACGAAGTTGATCAAGTATCTCGGCAAAGACTTGGCTTGATAATCAGACTCGACATGGTCCACTGTCACAACAAACATGAGATAGAGGCCCAAGTGTTTCCAGTATGCCTCTTATTTTATTGTTGATGAAGATATTCAAAATGGTAGTTGGTTGGTGAGTGAGTCCCAGAATAGGAGCCATGTAATCAATCTTCTCAAGAACCCTCTGTGAGAGGTAATAATAATAATTAAGATTTAAAATAATAATTTTAAAATAGTTTCAAAAAAGAATATTCATATTTAAAATAAAAAATAAAAAAGAAGAATTTCGAAATAAAAGTTTCAAAAAGTTAAAAGATCTTTCCATTCAAAAACTTTTTTTGATATATATATATATATTATTTATTTAGATATATATTATATTTATATTTCTATAGAGTAAAAGTATATTCAACGATGTATTTTAATAGACTTTAAATCTAAACACAACCTATCATAATTCGAGTGATGATTTTAAATTCTATTTTAAAATCTAGTGTTATTCAACGTTTAAGGATTTTAAAATTCTTTGTATTTTCAATTGATTTCAAATCATCTCTTATAGAGTCTCATGAATAAATAAGTGAACTTAAAGTTCAAGGCATACTACAGAGATTTTAGAATTCTTTTAAATTATCTTAAAATTTTAAAATTTGATGGAATGCAAAACATTAGTAATTGATTTTAAATCACAGATTGAATAACACCCCTTAAGAGTTTTTTACCTGTTTAATGAAACTTTTTCGGGTCATTTTCCTCCTTGTGTATTTTTGGGTCAAACATATCCATTTTAAGATCTTTTAGGAGATTTGCTTTGTGTGTGTGTGTGTTTAACGCGTATTAAAAATATATTAAAACTTGATTATAAAAAAGGAATTGGCAAAATAAGACATGTTGAACTTTAGTGTATCAATTCACTTTGTTATGATTAGTTGGAGGGAAAAGGATGTTCACTAATGTTAATACAAGATTACCCTTAGATTAATAAAAATACTTAATTAAAATAAATTATAGTAGTTATTAACAAGGTCGGCTTATACACTTGATAGACCCTGGGGCAAAAATTTTAATTAGGCCTCCAACATATAAAAACTTGCTACTTATAAAACTGTTACTACAACTAAAATACTAAACAACCAACAACTCTTTCATTTCTTTGTCTCCATTACTCATTTTCCTAGAATAATAAGCATCTGAAAACATCTAGAGCTCTTACGTAAGGTAAACACAAGATTCAATTCTTCTTCAAGAAAAAAAAACTTTTCCAAACAATAAAAAATTATTTCATTTTATTTTATTATCAAGTTTATTCCACCTTGTATTATAGATTTCCTAAAAATGAGTAAACCTGAAATTAGAGAAAAAAAAACTTGAAAAGTCAGTTAGACCATTCACACACTAATTATTTATAGTTCGTCATATTAAGATGATATATAGGAACGTTGGATGTGGCAAAAAATATATGGAGACAAAGTATAAATTGGATCATAAACAAACATGATTTTTCTCAGATATTTTTCAAATGAAAATTGTGTGAACACAAAAATATATGCCATATCATAGATCAATGATCTCAAAACGAAATCTTACCAGAGCGACTAGGGTGATCAAATTCAAGTGTTTGATGTTACAAAAATTCTGATATTTAGGGAAGGAAGATGAAAGGTTTTGTGAGAACAAGTTAAATGAAAAAAGAAGAACAAGAAACCGTAAATAATATGTGGACATTTTACAAGGTTAACTAATTTTTTTAATGGGCCCCTTACTTTCTGGACTCCGTGGCTATGTATATTCTTCTTAAACACACGGCACAGTGACAGTGCATATGAGTCTTGAAAACATCTGCCACACTTTAAATAATTACATGGTTAACTAAAATTTGTTTTATGGGGCCCTTACCTCGTGGGCCCTGGGGGCGGTGCACCCATTGTCCATTCCTCTAAACTGGCCCTGAATGGCGCATGTACTATACTGCACTATTATTATATATCTAGAAACATAATTTATTGATATTAAAGAACTTTCGATATTTCTAAAGATACATATTTGACCATATACGTTTTGGCAACTAGTAAAATTTATTAGTCAAAACTCATATTCGTAAATATATTTATGAAGTATTTGAATATTTTCACCTATATATATACTTTATACATATAAGATTTACAAGTTAAGAAAAACACACTAGTTCAAACCAAAATAAATAAAGATCAAAGTTCTCACCAAGTGTTTAGAAAAATTGTTGATGGCTGGTGATCAAATCATGCATGCACAACCTGAAGTTTTAGGTATAAGTGAGAAATTCTTGGATACGAGTTTGGTTTTCGATTAATGAAAAACATATATCCCTAATATTTTTTTCTTTATTTCTAGCTATTGATGAAACCAATAACTATTTGAATGGTATATTATGGAAGTTATGTGCTGGACCTCTGTTTGATACTCCAGAAGTTGGAGAGAAAGTATATTACTTTCCCCAGGGGCATATAGAGCAGGCAATATTTTTTTATCTTTTTTGAAACTTTTATATCATTTCACTTATATTTTAATTTGTAAGACTTACTCAACAATTTGATGGTATTACCAGCTAGTTTCCTCTATGAACGAAGATCTTTTTCAACTAAAACCAATTTTTGATATTCCTTAAAAAATTTGTTGTAATGTTTTTAGTATCAACCTTAAGGTATGCCTCTTTGATTATATATGTTTCTTATTTATAAAATACAGATGATGTAAAATGACTTAGACTCTTACTGATATTGTTTCCGGTATATTTTATCTATGTTCGTAGGTAGAGACCAATACTAATGAAATTTATGCAGAAGTTTCTTTGGTGTCGGATATATCTGTGAGTAGAAAAATAAAATTTATTTATTTTAACATTAGTTCTTCTTACAATCCCTTTTAAGTAATTTAATAAATTCTATGTTCTCAGGATGTTGAAATCCCTATTCCTAAAAACGAAAACAACATACAAAACATTAACTATTTCACCAAGGTGTCAAGTGCTTCTGATACCCACACAAATGGTGGTTTTGTTTTGTATAAAAGACATGCCATTGACTGTCTTCCCCTGTTGGTAATTACCCTGGGCTTACATTAACTCATATTGTAAATCCTTATATAAAATTTTGGATTTAATGTTTTTAGGATATGTCTCAGCTAACCACAAGTCAAGAGATAATTGCTAAAGATATTTATGGTCATGAATGGAGTTTTAAACACACTTTAAGCGGTGACCATTCTATGTTTCATTTCAAAATTTGTGAGTACTTATTACTGATCTATATTATGTTTACAAACAAGCAACTAGGTACACCAAAAAACATCTTTTCACATCTGGTTGGAATGAGTTTGCAAAAAGAAAAAAACTGGTTGCTGTAGACTCTTTTGTATTCCTTCGGTATATATATCCGTTTTGCCATTTTCGATCTCTTTCTTTCCTTCAATTTGTATTTTAACTACTTGTTATCCTAGAGGAGAGAATGGGGAATCACGAGTTGGTATCAGTAAAGCAGCTCATCATCAACGCAACATACCAACATCTTTAATTTCAAAACAGAGTATGCACCATAGTGTGGTTGCTACTGCACTGAATGCTATTAAAAACAAATGTATGTTCGTTGTGTTATATAAGCCAAGGTAATAATTGTTTTACTCTAATTAAACTTTATGTAAATAGTTTATTGAAAATATATTTTTATTTATTTGATGTGATGATATGAGGTCGAGCCAATTCCTTGTCAACTTCGAAAAATTTGTAGACAGAGTGAATAACAAGTTTAGTATAGGCTCCAAATTTTCGATGAAGTTCGAAGGAAAAGATCTAAATGAAATAAGGTGAATCTTAAACATTTATTTTATTTTATTTTTTCAAAATATGATTACTTACACAAATGATTTTACTACAATAGATACAATGGAACAATAGTAGGAGTAAGAGATTTCTCCACTCATTGGAAGGATTCAGAATGGCGAAGTATAAAAGTAAGAATAGTATTAGTTCCACTTACATATATTATTTTAGAATATATATTAAAAAGAGTAATATATAATATCCAATAACTCTATTTTATAGGTGCAATGGGATGAAGGTGCAACAATTCCAAGACTTGATAAGGTATCTCCATGGGAGATTGAGCTGTTAACACATTCATCAAAAATATTCAAGTCAGATGATCTAAAACATAAACGTCAAATCGAAGTACATGAGTTTGGTATGTAAACATTACTCTATAAGTTAAAACTTGTTTGTGAATTCTTTATCATTCTATTGATGTGTATAGGTTAAAAAATGTGGGCTCCTACCTTGTCCCAAGGCCAAGAATTTAGACAATCGAGCATACAATCTTCCATGAGATTCTCATTCCCTACCATCTACAGTGAGCAAATGATTCAAGCAATGAAAGAAACGTCAACCACAACCGCAACTACTAGCTGCAGACCGTTTGGAGTTGATCTAATGGTTCCCGCTATAACAAAGGATCCAGTGGAACCTATTGACTCATACAAAAAATTTAAGATTTCTAAAATCTTTGAAAACGAAAGGGTTGACCATGTCGAAGCTAAAAGTCGTACTAAGGTATGAAAAAGATCACCATCTTCTTATTTTTTACTTACTATTCAAGTTTTAAACTATTTATTATGTACAACCCAAACATTAGAAAACGTAGACTTTAGTAAAAGGTTATGTTGTGTGGTAAATTATATATATATATATGTGTGTGTGTGTGTGTGTTCTTTCATCGACAGTTTTATTCTAAAATTAGATTTTGATTAAAATTGCATAATTTTCAATAGACTGAAATTACTATAATTTTTGTATTCTCTTGATATGCCTATTGCCCAGGTTCATATGGAAGGTGTCATAGAAAGGACTGTAGATTTAACTATATTTGATGGATACAATCAGTTGATAGATGAACTAGAAAGACTCTTTGATATCAAAGGCGAGTTGCATATGCACAATCAATGGAAAATGTTTTTTATATATGATGATGGAGATATGATGATTCTTGGAGACCATCCCTGGCCGTAAGTTTTCTTTCTTTTCTATTTTTTCTTATTAGTTGCAAAACTTAGTGAGTACTTTTATTACTGTGTAGCAAATTTTGCAATATGGCTAAGGAAATATTCATATGTTCGAAAGAGGATGTCAAGATAGAGATAGCAAATAACAGATTCTTCGAAGGTGATCCAACATTAACAACAACAATCTTACCACCAGATGTCAACAACAATTAGAGAGAGTTTTATTTTAAAAATTAAAACTTGTTTGTTTTTATTATATATTAAATAAAAGAGTTTGAAATTTGTGTAACTTAAACATATATTATGGAGTGTATTGGTATTTGATGATTGGTGTCTTGTCTAGCGGTTGAAGTTTTAAATAAAACAAATATATTTTTTTCTTCTTTTTAATATTTTGTTGACTTGTTTAGTATTGTGTGTGTATGTCTTTTTGTTATTACATATATTATGAGACGTTTGACATTTGATGCCGGCATGTAATCACTTTTCTCAAGAACTCTCTGCAAGAGGTAACATGAATAATTAACTCGGTGGATATGACTTATATAAGGAATCGGAAATGCTACTCCCAAAACTACTTTCACAGCTTCAGAGACTTGGAGTCATCTTCAGGTTCAGCTTCCTTTTTTCAATGGCATTCAAAGCCTCAATCCCAAGCATGGATAGGCTAAAGGGTTGGGGTCTCAATGTTCCCTCAGATTGTCTTATTTGCGCAAGCCACCAAAAGAACAGACAACACATATTTTTGGTTGCTCATATTCCTTTGAGATTTGATATTTCTTCTCGTCCAAACTCCATTAGTGCTGTTATCCAAGCCAGTAAGGTGCATCAACATATTCAGATTGTGCTTCAGGGGGCAAGGAACAGATTGAGCAGGAGCGCAGTCTTTGTAATGAACACCACCGAGCTTATAAACTGTTCCCTTGCTGTATGCACGCCCTAAAGAAGAAAAAATGGAAATGAGTTAGCAGTTAGGTGATTAAACTAAACACCTATCACAGGCAATGGAAATCTACTCAGAATAGCACAGAGTTCACTATATCAATAACTTAGCATTATACCAAACAATTAAGCAAGTTAATCCAGTTGAGGCAAAGAGTTAACTCTGGGAGTCGAAATATGCACAATCAAATAATAGTGAAGAAAACAAAGCTTTTACGGGGGTTTAGTCTGCAAAGCCAATGACAAGTAATCAAAAATATGCAGAAACGAAATAAGATAATACGAAAAACAAACTTAAAACAAGAGACTTTTATTCTGAGTTTATGTATAAGCATTCTAGAGACTGAATCAAACATGATGTTTGTCTGGAAGGGAGATTACAACAGAAATTTAATAAACCGGGCAGTAAAACCTGTCTAAGTTCACTAGAGTAACCACCTATATCAAGAAAACCTATGTGACTTGCAACTCATTTAGCAAAAGAAGAAAATAAAGCCAAAGGTTCGTAATTGCAGAGACTAAGTTTCTTCCCCCTTTCTTCTCTGTCCCGGCTTTGTTTATATACACCTCCAAGATTGCCTGTATTGTCATTTTTGTGTTAATCCATATCTTCCATTTTCTCCCATCTTTCTTTATTTGTCAAGATTTGAGTTTTAACTCTTCCGAAAATCTTTCATTATCATGTTTTCTTCCTTATTCCTCCCCATACAAAGTAAAGAATTGATATACCATGGTTTGTATGAATTTTAACCATGTCATAATTCTGATTTCAGAGTATAAATTATTGTTTTGGATTCATTTTAGGGTCTTTGCAGGTTCATGTACACGTTGGAGAATTTTGGAGATTCTAGAGTAATTTGAGATGCATAACAGTGTTGATGTGTCAGAGGTTTAACACCGGATGGAGGTCTTCCCACCAATGGATTAAGCTCATAATTTTACACAAGATATAGAAACCGATTTAGATTTTAAATTCTGCCGGTTTGAGGTCGATCCATTGGTTAGATAAAAATTTGTCTGCATATTACTCAAGAGTGGTCCGTCTAACGCACGAGAGGAAGCTGCTGAGATTATAGTGTGGTGTCAAGCAACACCACATGGGTACCGAACGCACTACAAAAAAGTCCACATTGATAGCACATTATTATAGCACGTTTTACTAAACTGCTATCGTAGATGAGTTTGAAATTTATGTTTTATATAATAGCATTAGATAAACGCTATGATAGGATGAATCCTAAAATAACATTTAATTAATGTTATTTTTAAAATTAAGTGAGCGAAAAAAAAAACCACTGATTCCGCCAATAATTAGCGGGAAATTATAATTAAGTACCAAAAACATTATTTAAGCGGTTTCAGTAATGTTATCAAAAACATGTAATAGCATTTTTCTAACGCTAAGAAATGCTATTTGAATCCCTAAACCCTAAACATGGTTTTAAACTCTAAACTCTAAAGACAACCCTTAAACTATCTTTTCATGTTATAATTTCAAATCTTAAAATTAAACTCAAAATTTAATCTGTTTAATCATAAACTATAATTTCCTAATTTTTTTTTGGCAACAAACATTTACAGGCTCATGTTGACTCTGTAAACCAAATTGGTAACTCCGCATCCATGTGAACGATGAAAGACGGTTGTTTCCTAGCACTGCGTGCTAAGCTATCCGCCCGTAGGTTCTCCGTCCGGGGTACATGAACGATGTCTGAGTTGAAGAATTTTTTTTTTAAAAGCTTAACGTCTTTCTGGTAACTTCCAAATGCTGCCCATTCTTCTGGTTCCGAAACTATCTTCACCAATTGAGAACAATCTGTTGCAAACGTAAACTGAAACTGTCTTAAATTTTTCATACATTCCATTGCCCAAATTAATGCTTCCACCTATGAATGTAGAGGTGAAAGACATGCCCTTACATTCCTTGCCCATAGTAAACCATCAAACCCCTGTAAAGTGCTATACCAGCCTTGCCCTGAAAATAAGTCCTTGTCTTTCCATGAACCATCTATGAAGCACCATCGTCCTGAAGTCGGTACTGTGGGTCTGTTTTGTGCCTGATGCTCCCTCGTTTGATCCTTTACTACATGTGCCTCAACTTAAAGTGTTGATTCCAATTCTGCTATTTTCAGTGTGTCCCTTGTATCAATATTTAGATTACTAAACACTTTGTTATTCCGACTTTTCCATATATACCATAATATCCATGCAAATTGGTGGTCATCCATCCCTGGATTGACTCTCCAAAATAGATGATCCATGTTGGCGAAAAAAGAACTAATAGGAAAAATATTGGGGTTCGATGGTATCTTAGATAAAGCCCATACTTGACGTGCTGGAGGACATTAAAAAAACACATGGTTTATTGATTCCTCCGGATCTCCACATCGAGCACAACATATATCCCCTTGTATTCCCCTCGTTTGTAGATTTTTCATTACCGCTATACATCCTGAAAGGATTTGCCATAAGAAACGTTGTATCTTCGGGGGGCCACCGCACTTTCCAGTAGAAAGCTTTTAGTATATCCACTGTGGGACCATTAAATTCTGGTGGTTTTTCCCTGTCAGGATAGACCCGTTCCACTGGATAACCTGATTGAACCGAGTATTTCCCATTGTTAGTGAAATGCCATCCATTCCTATCTTCCATCTGATTTCTACTTAAAGGTATACTTTCTATAATGTTTACATCATGAGGGTCCACCAAAGCCCTGATTGCCTGTAAATTCCATGTTCGGGATTCCGAGTTAATGAGAGAATCCACTGTTAGGTCCGGGTAACTGTTTTGAAGGTTTTTGTTTGCTGGTCTCGGACGAGTGGCTGGGATCCAAGGATCATTCCATACTGAAATAGATGAACCTGTTCCCACCCTTTTAATTAATCCTTTACAAACCAAAGATCTAGCAGAAATAATGCTCCTCCAGCCATATGACGGAGAGTATGAACGGATCGGTTCCAAGGGTGAAGCATTCCTATAGTACTGTCCTTTGAAGACTCTTGAAAAAAGAGTATTTGGCTTCTCAATCAGCCTCCACAATTGCTTTCCAAGCATCGCCGTGTTAAAATCAATAAGATCCTTAAAGCCTAGTCCACCATTATTTTTAGGAACACATAATTTATCCAATGATTTCCAATGCATACATTTTGTGCTTCCTCATGGATTTCACCAAAACTGAGCTACTGCACTTGTTAACTTTTTAACTGTAGCCTTCGGTAACCGATAAACAGACATCACATGATTTGGCAATGCCGTAACCACCGATTTAATAATCACCTCTTTCCCTCCTTTAGTAAAGAATCGAAAAGTCCATCCATTAACCATATTATTCAAGCATTCTTGTACAAAGTCAAACACTTGTACCTTAGAACCTCCCAGACTTTCTGGTAAACCTAAATAAGATCTCATTCCTCCTATATTTCGGATTCCCAAAATATCTCTCAATTCTTAACGGCTAGATTCTTCAATTTTATGTCCAAATTGAATTGAAGATTTCTGGAAATTAATTTGTTGCCTTAAGACAGTCTCATATTCCTTTAGAATCCTGAGAATAGTTTGACATTTCTCTTTATTTGTCTTACAAAAGAAAAGATTGTCATCTGCAAATAGCAAATGAGAAATTGCTCGACAAGCTCTTGCTACTTTCAGACCAGTTAATTATTTCACTCTCTCCGCCTTCTTAATATTCACAATTAATGCCTCAGTGCACATGATAAATAAATAAAGAGACAAAGGATCCTCTTGACGCAAGCCCCGCTGGGGAGTTATGAAACCTCATGGCTGACCATTGAGAAGTACCCTATATTGAACTGACGATATACATTACAAGTTCTCCCGCTGCTTCATGATGTCAGTAGAGCCACAGCTTGCCGGCATCGGGCTTCTCCACCTCCGTGTCTTCCTCTCGCAGCTCTTCTCGTTTTCTGTCACCCATTGCTCCGATGGATCCAACTTGGTCGAACGTTTCTACAGCCGTTTTTTTCTTCTCTGGAGGCTCCCGATATGTGAATCTATTTACCTCATTTGCTCACTGTCTCCTCCTTTCTGGTCCGTCCCCACTACGACTAAGATCTGTGTTTCTAAACCTCAGATCTGTAAATCCCAACCTCTCCATTCTGGTGCTTTTCCAGCTTACAGAACCTCCCGTCAACCTCACCGCAAGCTCAACTTCAAACCACAATTTTCGACGTCTCGACCTCCTGTGTTCGAGGGGTTCCACATATAACTCGATTTTCAGATTCAGATTCTTGTTGGTCCATGCATCTGTGCTCTCCGCCGTCTCCACCTACTACACTCTTGGGCTTCAGCCTGCTTTGTTCCTATCCACACCAAGCAGCAGATCGGAGGTCCAATCCGATGTCTCTCCACTCACTGAACCTATCCCAACCGCTTGTCAGTCGCCGCCGCTCTGGCTACACCATTCTTCACTTCCCAACGAGGTCAATCCGTTACTTCTCTTGGGCTGGTGGGCCATCACATAGTTATTATGAGCCTGATAAGCCCAGTGAACTTTATTCTTCGGGTTCTCAGCCCATTAACTTCACAGCACATAATTTTATGGCCACGAGTTACCATCTTGATCACCTCTAGCATCCTTCTCTTTGGAGAAGCAAACCTTTTTCTCTATTCATCTATTGCGTCCTTTTAAGGAGTATTTCCCTTAAATGGAATTGTCTATCCATATCTGTAACCGTTTTGCTATCTTGTGTAGCGGTCCATTCGGGGCCTAAAGTTACAACGGATTTTGTCCTGACAATATTCAGAGGTGCGGATTGAATGCAAATGTCACAATTTAAAGTGACCAAATCTCAAGTTTCCGACGGTGCCGTGAAACTGTTTCAACGCACTCAACTTTTACTTTGAATTCACTGTTTCTCTATCTAAGAGCTCTAGCTATTTTTTATGTTGTAATGTTTTATGTTTGTGGAGTTTTAATCAACTCTCTCTCCTATTATGGTCCGAATGTTTGAGTTTGCTTAATGAAATGAAAGTTGTGCTCTAGAAAAAAAATTAATCATTTTGCATACTAATAAAAATCTCACCTTTCTAAAAAACCAATTAAAATTTTTTTAAAAAAAATCACTAGAGGATGGTTAATAATGTAACATCTTGAAACAACAAAATCTTAAAAAGAATCACCAATCAAAAAATATAAAATTCAAAATCTCTTATTACAAAAATGTGAGATCTTGAAAAGTTGACTTACCGTCTTTTTAAAGGAGGCAACAAAAATAGAAGCAAAGTAGAGGCGGTTGGGTATGAGCTGAGTTTGTGATGTTGAAACTGGGTTTGACTTCATGTTTTGGTTTCTCAAACACTATTAGGAATTGAGTTATTGAAACTGAGAAAAAGATAAGAAAGTTCTGAAAGTGAAAAAGATGATGAGGGAAAATATCGATGTTGAACATGTAAATTAAAAAAAAAAAAAGTTGTGCTCAGGTTAAATAATAGTTAGTAATATATTTAGACTAGACTGAGGGCAATTTAGGTTTATCATATCAAAGTGTGTGAATGTTATAAAGTGACTGATAGTGTAATTGATAACCAGAAATGTGCATCTGAACCTAATTTTCTCAAAAATAGAAGTATGAAATGTAACCACCACTATACAAATTTAGCGGTAAATTTCCAAATTTAGCCATAATTTAATTGAAAAACGGAAAATTTTGGTTCAGTTTAGTAACAAAATTGAAAAACTTAATTGACTGAAACCAAACCCAAGCAAAATAATACCTGAAAAGGGATTCATTAATGTTTGGTTCTCATGTTTAATAAAGATGTTTTATGTGAGGCTCCGCTAGTAATGCATCTCAACTTTGTAGATGATGTTCTCCTATTCTTTGATGGAGAGGAGTCATCACTTAAAGGTTTCTCCAAATCATTGATGATTTTAAGCAAGTTTCTGGTTTGGGTCTAAAATTCTAAATAAGACTAAAATAGTGGTATTCTTTGATGGATGTTAGAGTCATAGGAGCAGGGCAATAACGTTTATCTCTTGGTCTACAACATGGCTCTTTCTCTATTCGTTGTCTCGGTGTACCATTAACTACTCGAAAACTCAGGAAATAGGACAACCAACCCTTGTTAGATAGGCTCAACTCTCAGTTTTCTTCTTGGACTATCAAGCACGTTTCTTTCATAGGGATATTGAACATTTGGAAGTATGTCATACACTCCACGGTTATGTTTTGATGTTCTATTTTCTTGCTACAAAACCAATGTCTTAAGAAAATAGAGCAGATGTGCAGTAGTTTTCTCTAGGAAAGTGCTTCTAACAATGCTCAAAGGGAGGCAAAAATTAGTTCAGAATCAGTTTGTACCTCCAACAAAGTGGATGACTTGGTTTGAGGAGGCTTGTGGACTGGAACAAATTCCTTGAGCTAAAGCTGATTTGGTTAATTTTTGTGGCCTCGAGTTCTCTTTTGGTCTAGTCGATAAGACTGCATTTGATTGGTGATCAGTATTTTTGGAATGTGGACTCTTCTAGAGCAGGCAGTTGGATTAGGAAGAGGCTTTGCAAGCTCTGTACTCTTGCTTGCCGGTTTTTTATGTACGAAGTTGATCAAGTATCTCGGCAAAGACTTGGCTTGATAATCAGACTCGACATGGTCCACTGTCACAACAAACATGAGATAGAGGCCCAAGTGTTTCCAGTATGCCTCTTATTTTATTGGTGAGTGAGTCCCAGAATAGGAGCCATGTAATCAATCTTCTCAAGAACCCTCTGTGAGAGGTAATAATAATAATTAAGATTTAAAATAATAATTTTAAAATAGTTTCAAAAAAGAATATTCATATTTAAAATAAAAAATAAAAAAGAAGAATTTCGAAATAAAAGTTTCAAAAAGTTAAAAGATCTTTCCATTCAAAAACTTTTTTTGATATATATATATATATATTATTTATTTAGATATATATTATATTTATATTTCTATAGAGTAAAAGTATATTCAACGATGTATTTTAATAGACTTTAAATCTAAACACAACCTATCATAATTCGAGTGATGATTTTAAATTCTATTTTAAAATCTAGTGTTATTCAACGTTTAAGGATTTTAAAATTCTTTGTATTTTCAATTGATTTCAAATCATCTCTTATAGAGTCTCATGAATAAATAAGTGAACTTAAAGTTCAAGGCATACTACAGAGATTTTAGAATTCTTTTAAATTATCTTAAAATTTTAAAATTTGATGGAATGCAAAACATTAGTAATTGATTTTAAATCACAGATTGAATAACACCCCTTAAGAGTTTTTTACCTGTTTAATGAAACTTTTTCGGGTCATTTTCCTCCTTGTGTATTTTTGGGTCAAACATATCCATTTTAAGATCTTTTAGGAGATTTGCTTTGTGTGTGTGTGTGTTTAACGCGTATTAAAAATATATTAAAACTTGATTATAAAAAAGGAATTGGCAAAATAAGACATGTTGAACTTTAGTGTATCAATTCACTTTGTTATGATTAGTTGGAGGGAAAAGGATGTTCACTAATGTTAATACAAGATTACCCTTAGATTAATAAAAATACTTAATTAAAATAAATTATAGTAGTTATTAACAAGGTCGGCTTATACACTTGATAGACCCTGGGGCAAAAATTTTAATTAGGCCTCCAACATATAAAAACTTGCTACTTATAAAACTGTTACTACAACTAAAATACTAAACAACCAACAACTCTTTCATTTCTTTGTCTCCATTACTCATTTTCCTAGAATAATAAGCATCTGAAAACATCTAGAGCTCTTACGTAAGGTAAACACAAGATTCAATTCTTCTTCAAGAAAAAAAAACTTTTCCAAACAATAAAAAATTATTTCATTTTATTTTATTATCAAGTTTATTCCACCTTGTATTATAGATTTCCTAAAAATGAGTAAACCTGAAATTAGAGAAAAAAAAACTTGAAAAGTCAGTTAGACCATTCACACACTAATTATTTATAGTTCGTCATATTAAGATGATATATAGGAACGTTGGATGTGGCAAAAAATATATGGAGACAAAGTATAAATTGGATCATAAACAAACATGATTTTTCTCAGATATTTTTCAAATGAAAATTGTGTGAACACAAAAATATATGCCATATCATAGATCAATGATCTCAAAACGAAATCTTACCAGAGCGACTAGGGTGATCAAATTCAAGTGTTTGATGTTACAAAAATTCTGATATTTAGGGAAGGAAGATGAAAGGTTTTGTGAGAACAAGTTAAATGAAAAAAGAAGAACAAGAAACCGTAAATAATATGTGGACATTTTACAAGGTTAACTAATTTTTTTAATGGGCCCCTTACTTTCTGGACTCCGTGGCTATGTATATTCTTCTTAAACACACGGCACAGTGACAGTGCATATGAGTCTTGAAAACATCTGCCACACTTTAAATAATTACATGGTTAACTAAAATTTGTTTTATGGGGCCCTTACCTCGTGGGCCCTGGGGGCGGTGCACCCATTGTCCATTCCTCTAAACTGACCCTGAATGGCGCATGTACTATACTGCACTATTATTATATATCTAGAAACATAATTTATTGATATTAAAGAACTTTCGATATTTCTAAAGATACATATTTGACCATATACGTTTTGGCAACTAGTAAAATTTATTAGTCAAAACTCATATTCGTAAATATATTTATGAAGTATTTGAATATTTTCACCTATATATATACTTTATACATATAAGATTTACAAGTTAAGAAAAACACACTAGTTCAAACCAAAATAAATAAAGATCAAAGTTCTCACCAAGTGTTTAGAAAAATTGTTGATGGCTGGTGATCAAATCATGCATGCACAACCTGAAGTTTTAGGTATAAGTGAGAAATTCTTGGATACGAGTTTGGTTTTCGATTAATGAAAAACATATATCCCTAATATTTTTTTCTTTATTTCTAGCTATTGATGAAACCAATAACTATTTGAATGGTATATTATGGAAGTTATGTGCTGGACCTCTGTTTGATACTCCAGAAGTTGGAGAGAAAGTATATTACTTTCCCCAGGGGCATATAGAGCAGGCAATATTTTTTTATCTTTTTTGAAACTTTTATATCATTTCACTTATATTTTAATTTGTAAGACTTACTCAACAATTTGATGGTATTACCAGCTAGTTTCCTCTATGAACGAAGATCTTTTTCAACTAAAACCAATTTTTGATATTCCTTAAAAAATTTGTTGTAATGTTTTTAGTATCAACCTTAAGGTATGCCTCTTTGATTATATATGTTTCTTATTTATAAAATACAGATGATGTAAAATGACTTAGACTCTTACTGATATTGTTTCCGGTATATTTTATCTATGTTCGTAGGTAGAGACCAATACTAATGAAATTTATGCAGAAGTTTCTTTGGTGTCGGATATATCTGTGAGTAGAAAAATAAAATTTATTTATTTTAACATTAGTTCTTCTTACAATCCCTTTTAAGTAATTTAATAAATTCTATGTTCTCAGGATGTTGAAATCCCTATTCCTAAAAACGAAAACAACATACAAAACATTAACTATTTCACCAAGGTGTCAAGTGCTTCTGATACCCACACAAATGGTGGTTTTGTTTTGTATAAAAGACATGCCATTGACTGTCTTCCCCTGTTGGTAATTACCCTGGGCTTACATTAACTCATATTGTAAATCCTTATATAAAATTTTGGATTTAATGTTTTTAGGATATGTCTCAGCTAACCACAAGTCAAGAGATAATTGCTAAAGATATTTATGGTCATGAATGGAGTTTTAAACACACTTTAAGCGGTGACCATTCTATGTTTCATTTCAAAATTTGTGAGTACTTATTACTGATCTATATTATGTTTACAAACAAGCAACTAGGTACACCAAAAAACATCTTTTCACATCTGGTTGGAATGAGTTTGCAAAAAGAAAAAAACTGGTTGCTGTAGACTCTTTTGTATTCCTTCGGTATATATATCCGTTTTGCCATTTTCGATCTCTTTCTTTCCTTCAATTTGTATTTTAACTACTTGTTATCCTAGAGGAGAGAATGGGGAATCACGAGTTGGTATCAGTAAAGCAGCTCATCATCAACGCAACATACCAACATCTTTAATTTCAAAACAGAGTATGCACCATAGTGTGGTTGCTACTGCACTGAATGCTATTAAAAACAAATGTATGTTCGTTGTGTTATATAAGCCAAGGTAATAATTGTTTTACTCTAATTAAACTTTATGTAAATAGTTTATTGAAAATATATTTTTATTTATTTGATGTGATGATATGAGGTCGAGCCAATTCCTTGTCAACTTCGAAAAATTTGTAGACAGAGTGAATAACAAGTTTAGTATAGGCTCCAAATTTTCGATGAAGTTCGAAGGAAAAGATCTAAATGAAATAAGGTGAATCTTAAACATTTATTTTATTTTATTTTTTCAAAATATGATTACTTACACAAATGATTTTACTACAATAGATACAATGGAACAATAGTAGGAGTAAGAGATTTCTCCACTCATTGGAAGGATTCAGAATGGCGAAGTATAAAAGTAAGAATAGTATTAGTTCCACTTACATATATTATTTTAGAATATATATTAAAAAGAGTAATATATAATATCCAATAACTCTATTTTATAGGTGCAATGGGATGAAGGTGCAACAATTCCAAGACTTGATAAGGTATCTCCATGGGAGATTGAGCTGTTAACACATTCATCAAAAATATTCAAGTCAGATGATCTAAAACATAAACGTCAAATCGAAGTACATGAGTTTGGTATGTAAACATTACTCTATAAGTTAAAACTTGTTTGTGAATTCTTTATCATTCTATTGATGTGTATAGGTTAAAAAATGTGGGCTCCTACCTTGTCCCAAGGCCAAGAATTTAGACAATCGAGCATACAATCTTCCATGAGATTCTCATTCCCTACCATCTACAGTGAGCAAATGATTCAAGCAATGAAAGAAACGTCAACCACAACCGCAACTACTAGCTGCAGACCGTTTGGAGTTGATCTAATGGTTCCCGCTATAACAAAGGATCCAGTGGAACCTATTGACTCATACAAAAAATTTAAGATTTCTAAAATCTTTGAAAACGAAAGGGTTGACCATGTCGAAGCTAAAAGTCGTACTAAGGTATGAAAAAGATCACCATCTTCTTATTTTTTACTTACTATTCAAGTTTTAAACTATTTATTATGTACAACCCAAACATTAGAAAACGTAGACTTTAGTAAAAGGTTATGTTGTGTGGTAAATTATATATATATATATGTGTGTGTGTGTGTGTGTTCTTTCATCGACAGTTTTATTCTAAAATTAGATTTTGATTAAAATTGCATAATTTTCAATAGACTGAAATTACTATAATTTTTGTATTCTCTTGATATGCCTATTGCCCAGGTTCATATGGAAGGTGTCATAGAAAGGACTGTAGATTTAACTATATTTGATGGATACAATCAGTTGATAGATGAACTAGAAAGACTCTTTGATATCAAAGGCGAGTTGCATATGCACAATCAATGGAAAATGTTTTTTATATATGATGATGGAGATATGATGATTCTTGGAGACCATCCCTGGCCGTAAGTTTTCTTTCTTTTCTATTTTTTCTTATTAGTTGCAAAACTTAGTGAGTACTTTTATTACTGTGTAGCAAATTTTGCAATATGGCTAAGGAAATATTCATATGTTCGAAAGAGGATGTCAAGATAGAGATAGCAAATAACAGATTCTTCGAAGGTGATCCAACATTAACAACAACAATCTTACCACCAGATGTCAACAACAATTAGAGAGAGTTTTATTTTAAAAATTAAAACTTGTTTGTTTTTATTATATATTAAATAAAAGAGTTTGAAATTTGTGTAACTTAAACATATATTATGGAGTGTATTGGTATTTGATGATTGGTGTCTTGTCTAGCGGTTGAAGTTTTAAATAAAACAAATATATTTTTTTCTTCTTTTTAATATTTTGTTGACTTGTTTAGTATTGTGTGTGTATGTCTTTTTGTTATTACATATATTATGAGACGTTTGACATTTGATGCCGGCATGTAATCACTTTTCTCAAGAACTCTCTGCAAGAGGTAACATGAATAATTAACTCGGTGGATATGACTTATATAAGGAATCGGAAATGCTACTCCCAAAACTACTTTCACAGCTTCAGAGACTTGGAGTCATCTTCAGGTTCAGCTTCCTTTTTTCAATGGCATTCAAAGCCTCAATCCCAAGCATGGATAGGCTAAAGGGTTGGGGTCTCAATGTTCCCTCAGATTGTCTTATTTGCGCAAGCCACCAAAAGAACAGACAACACATATTTTTGGTTGCTCATATTCCTTTGAGATTTGATATTTCTTCTCGTCCAAACTCCATTAGTGCTGTTATCCAAGCCAGTAAGGTGCATCAACATATTCAGATTGTGCTTCAGGGGGCAAGGAACAGATTGAGCAGGAGCGCAGTCTTTGTAATGAACACCACCGAGCTTATAAACTGTTCCCTTGCTGTATGCACGCCCTAAAGAAGAAAAAATGGAAATGAGTTAGCAGTTAGGTGATTAAACTAAACACCTATCACAGGCAATGGAAATCTACTCAGAATAGCACAGAGTTCACTATATCAATAACTTAGCATTATACCAAACAATTAAGCAAGTTAATCCAGTTGAGGCAAAGAGTTAACTCTGGGAGTCGAAATATGCACAATCAAATAATAGTGAAGAAAACAAAGCTTTTACGGGGGTTTAGTCTGCAAAGCCAATGACAAGTAATCAAAAATATGCAGAAACGAAATAAGATAATACGAAAAACAAACTTAAAACAAGAGACTTTTATTCTGAGTTTATGTATAAGCATTCTAGAGACTGAATCAAACATGATGTTTGTCTGGAAGGGAGATTACAACAGAAATTTAATAAACCGGGCAGTAAAACCTGTCTAAGTTCACTAGAGTAACCACCTATATCAAGAAAACCTATGTGACTTGCAACTCATTTAGCAAAAGAAGAAAATAAAGCCAAAGGTTCGTAATTGCAGAGACTAAGTTTCTTCCCCCTTTCTTCTCTGTCCCGGCTTTGTTTATATACACCTCCAAGATTGCCTGTATTGTCATTTTTGTGTTAATCCATATCTTCCATTTTCTCCCATCTTTCTTTATTTGTCAAGATTTGAGTTTTAACTCTTCCGAAAATCTTTCATTATCATGTTTTCTTCCTTATTCCTCCCCATACAAAGTAAAGAATTGATATACCATGGTTTGTATGAATTTTAACCATGTCATAATTCTGATTTCAGAGTATAAATTATTGTTTTGGATTCATTTTAGGGTCTTTGCAGGTTCATGTACACGTTGGAGAATTTTGGAGATTCTAGAGTAATTTGAGATGCATAACAGTGTTGATGTGTCAGAGGTTTAACACCGGATGGAGGTCTTCCCACCAATGGATTAAGCTCATAATTTTACACAAGATATAGAAACCGATTTAGATTTTAAATTCTGCCGGTTTGAGGTCGATCCATTGGTTAGATAAAAATTTGTCTGCATATTACTCAAGAGTGGTCCGTCTAACGCACGAGAGGAAGCTGCTGAGATTATAGTGTGGTGTCAAGCAACACCACATGGGTACCGAACGCACTACAAAAAAGTCCACATTGATAGCACATTATTATAGCACGTTTTACTAAACTGCTATCGTAGATGAGTTTGAAATTTATGTTTTATATAATAGCATTAGATAAACGCTATGATAGGATGAATCCTAAAATAACATTTAATTAATGTTATTTTTAAAATTAAGTGAGCGAAAAAAAAAACCACTGATTCCGCCAATAATTAGCGGGAAATTATAATTAAGTACCAAAAACATTATTTAAGCGGTTTCAGTAATGTTATCAAAAACATGTAATAGCATTTTTCTAACGCTAAGAAATGCTATTTGAATCCCTAAACCCTAAACATGGTTTTAAACTCTAAACTCTAAAGACAACCCTTAAACTATCTTTTCATGTTATAATTTCAAATCTTAAAATTAAACTCAAAATTTAATCTGTTTAATCATAAACTATAATTTCCTAATTTTTTTTTGGCAACAAACATTTACAGGCTCATGTTGACTCTGTAAACCAAATTGGTAACTCCGCATCCATGTGAACGATGAAAGACGGTTGTTTCCTAGCACTGCGTGCTAAGCTATCCGCCCGTAGGTTCTCCGTCCGGGGTACATGAACGATGTCTGAGTTGAAGAATTTTTTTTTTAAAAGCTTAACGTCTTTCTGGTAACTTCCAAATGCTGCCCATTCTTCTGGTTCCGAAACTATCTTCACCAATTGAGAACAATCTGTTGCAAACGTAAACTGAAACTGTCTTAAATTTTTCATACATTCCATTGCCCAAATTAATGCTTCCACCTATGAATGTAGAGGTGAAAGACATGCCCTTACATTCCTTGCCCATAGTAAACCATCAAACCCCTGTAAAGTGCTATACCAGCCTTGCCCTGAAAATAAGTCCTTGTCTTTCCATGAACCATCTATGAAGCACCATCGTCCTGAAGTCGGTACTGTGGGTCTGTTTTGTGCCTGATGCTCCCTCGTTTGATCCTTTACTACATGTGCCTCAACTTAAAGTGTTGATTCCAATTCTGCTATTTTCAGTGTGTCCCTTGTATCAATATTTAGATTACTAAACACTTTGTTATTCCGACTTTTCCATATATACCATAATATCCATGCAAATTGGTGGTCATCCATCCCTGGATTGACTCTCCAAAATAGATGATCCATGTTGGCGAAAAAAGAACTAATAGGAAAAATATTGGGGTTCGATGGTATCTTAGATAAAGCCCATACTTGACGTGCTGGAGGACATTAAAAAAACACATGGTTTATTGATTCCTCCGGATCTCCACATCGAGCACAACATATATCCCCTTGTATTCCCCTCGTTTGTAGATTTTTCATTACCGCTATACATCCTGAAAGGATTTGCCATAAGAAACGTTGTATCTTCGGGGGGCCACCGCACTTTCCAGTAGAAAGCTTTTAGTATATCCACTGTGGGACCATTAAATTCTGGTGGTTTTTCCCTGTCAGGATAGACCCGTTCCACTGGATAACCTGATTGAACCGAGTATTTCCCATTGTTAGTGAAATGCCATCCATTCCTATCTTCCATCTGATTTCTACTTAAAGGTATACTTTCTATAATGTTTACATCATGAGGGTCCACCAAAGCCCTGATTGCCTGTAAATTCCATGTTCGGGATTCCGAGTTAATGAGAGAATCCACTGTTAGGTCCGGGTAACTGTTTTGAAGGTTTTTGTTTGCTGGTCTCGGACGAGTGGCTGGGATCCAAGGATCATTCCATACTGAAATAGATGAACCTGTTCCCACCCTTTTAATTAATCCTTTACAAACCAAAGATCTAGCAGAAATAATGCTCCTCCAGCCATATGACGGAGAGTATGAACGGATCGGTTCCAAGGGTGAAGCATTCCTATAGTACTGTCCTTTGAAGACTCTTGAAAAAAGAGTATTTGGCTTCTCAATCAGCCTCCACAATTGCTTTCCAAGCATCGCCGTGTTAAAATCAATAAGATCCTTAAAGCCTAGTCCACCATTATTTTTAGGAACACATAATTTATCCAATGATTTCCAATGCATACATTTTGTGCTTCCTCATGGATTTCACCAAAACTGAGCTACTGCACTTGTTAACTTTTTAACTGTAGCCTTCGGTAACCGATAAACAGACATCACATGATTTGGCAATGCCGTAACCACCGATTTAATAATCACCTCTTTCCCTCCTTTAGTAAAGAATCGAAAAGTCCATCCATTAACCATATTATTCAAGCATTCTTGTACAAAGTCAAACACTTGTACCTTAGAACCTCCCAGACTTTCTGGTAAACCTAAATAAGATCTCATTCCTCCTATATTTCGGATTCCCAAAATATCTCTCAATTCTTAACGGCTAGATTCTTCAATTTTATGTCCAAATTGAATTGAAGATTTCTGGAAATTAATTTGTTGCCTTAAGACAGTCTCATATTCCTTTAGAATCCTGAGAATAGTTTGACATTTCTCTTTATTTGTCTTACAAAAGAAAAGATTGTCATCTGCAAATAGCAAATGAGAAATTGCTCGACAAGCTCTTGCTACTTTCAGACCAGTTAATTATTTCACTCTCTCCGCCTTCTTAATATTCACAATTAATGCCTCAGTGCACATGATAAATAAATAAAGAGACAAAGGATCCTCTTGACGCAAGCCCCGCTGGGGAGTTATGAAACCTCATGGCTGACCATTGAGAAGTACCCTATATTGAACTGACGATATACATTCCAACACTATTTCCTAATTACAAATCTTTAATCAAACTCTATATCCTAAATTCTAACTTCAAACATAAACTATACATTCAATACTCTAAACATAAACTTCAAACCTTATATCATAAAACACTAAAATTTGTTTTACAACACTAAACTTTATTTATATAACTTATATCATAAAACACTAAGTTTATTTTAAATTTCAAACCCTATATCCAAGCTTCTAACCCTAATTATGTTCTAACTCTTACTTACAAAAGTAACAAAATATTAAAAGGTTCAAGCCCTTATTAAGTTTATAATTTTTCAAAATTTTAAAAAAACCTTAACTTCATACACTATATCCAAACTTTTAATATCTATTTTAACCTTATATAAAAATCAAACACGTCAGTATCATATCTACTCAATTTAAATTAATATTTTAATTTTTATGTTAAAAAATTCAAAAGCTTGATATATAAATTTTTTATTATCCAAGATATAAATTAAATATAACTATAAATCAAAATTTTATATAACTTTCCCAAAGATAGAAAATCAATTAACAAAAAAAATTGTAAAAGTTTAGAAGATATGATGAGCATGTTATTGGCTAAGAAAGTGCCTATATATTAAAAAAAATGATATAATCAAAATTTATTTTAAATCTAAATCTTAAATTTAAATTTTACATCTGTTTTCAAAACTTCAATTTTTAAATTTAAATGCTAAACTCTATTTCATAAACTCTTAACTCTATTTTCTAATACCTAAATACCAATCACAAAGTTGAACTTTTAAAATTTAAATCAAAATTTTTTCTTCCATCTCCTCCTCTTCCCTCTTTCCGTGAAAAATCTGGTCTCTCAATCGATCTCTCTTTCTCTTCACACCTTTGTCATCTTCTCTTCTTTCTCTCATTATGCAGTTTTTTAAATCTAATTTCTCTGCTCTCTGTTTTTTTTCCAGATCGAATTGCTTCTCCCTGCCATGAAGTTCACATCGTCTCAAGCTCCGGAAGCTTACCACCTCGCCTCTTTTCGACTCGACTCGCCTCTGCTAGAATCTCCTCGCCTCTGCTAGACTCTCCTCGCTTCATCTCGACTCTCCTTTGACTTCAATGGACGCGGAGATGGTGAAGCCTCGGAAGCTGCGTCGGAGAAGGCACAAAAACTGTAGTGGAGGAGACCCTGAGGCCGGAAGCAGAGACGACGACGTCTCCTGTCAAGGCTGGAGGAGGCCAGGCGCACATGGAGGAGGGCGGCTGGAGTGTTCCTTTGTATTTTAGGAATAGTGTTTTTTTTTTTGGTTTAGTGTAAACCTAATTGGAGAAATTGTGGTGGTTTACTTTATTTTTTTAATTTCTGGTTTAGTTTCGTAAACTGAAATTTATTTATAAAACAATTTTAATTTATGAATAAATTTATTTTATTTTTAATTATAAAATAATTTTCAGTTTAACTTTAATTATTTTAATTATAATTATTTTTGTTTTATTGTAAAGATGTATCGTAGCACGAAATATGAATCGTTATTTAAGTTAATACTAGCATTTAAATATTGCTATCGTATTTCCAATTTTCATAGCATTTACAAAATGCTCCCGTAAAACGGGTACCTATGATAGCTGCCGTATACATAGCATTTATGAATTCGCTATGAAATCCTTACTATAACATATATCATGTGCCAAGAATGTACATATTTTTTTGTAGTGACGACACCCAACTCGTGATGTAATGAGGTTCAATAACCGCAAATTGGCCAAAGTTTCTTGTATTTGCACATGAGCCCTTGAACTTATTTTAACCTATTTTTACTAATCCTAAGCCATAGTTGAAAGCGAAGCTTTTTTTTAGATTTATAGAGATTATAAAGAATTCATTCAGTCTTCTTCGAACTCATGTTTGATTCATTTATAAATTTTATTCAGATTATGATTTGTGCTATTGTTTTCATGTCGAGTAGATCACTTCTGAGATTTAAGGAATTTTTAGGCTTAATGTCGAATTGCTGATCGATGGATTGCTAGGGTTATTCATTGAATTATACATTAGGATTGTTTCTCATGCTATTTTATAACTAGAAACTACACTTATTTGGCTAATTGATGAGACGTTTTTCTGTAAAATGGTCACAGTTTTTTTTTCATGAAATGTAACCGTGAATAAGATTTTCTAAACTATTTAATATATATATATATATATCTTAGGCCACAAACTTTTTGTTGCAAATCGTAGCTAGTTTGTCATGTTTTGTGTCACTTTTATATTCATGACAAATGTTCACAAAATTTTCTTGGTTACATCGTGATTAAAGTTTGTCATGGTTCTCTTTGTGACTATTTCAAGGCTATTTTTTGTCACAAAATTGCCACTTTAGTTACATTTTTTGTTTTGAAATAGTCAGGATTGGATCGTGAATTTTTGCTGGCCACTCGTGACGTTTTGGTGGCCATGCCTGAGTATCCGGTAGCCAAGAATTGGATATTTTGTATATGTTCCATCTTATATTTGAACATTAACTCCTCTTTGAATTAAATATCTTATAAAAATCCACTATTTATTAATAACGGAGCATTGCAACAAGTTTTTGCAGCCAGTGTCATCGCTATGATGATTTTTAAAATCTTTAAAAAAATAAGTTAGACCATATAAATATATATATATATATATATATATTACAATTTTTATACTTTTTATCAAACTAATATCAAATTGATTAGTAGTGTAGAAAATTATATTCTAAATTCTTTCCTTAAATAAAATCTACATAATTACCTAATATGATTAACATATATATAACAATTAATGATTATGAATAATACATTTTCATTAAAAAAAAATTGTATCCTCTCTCTTTTGTTTTAATATTATTAAAATAAAATAAACAATCACATTAATCATATAATAAAAAAAAATAGATTTTTTCTTATATGTTATACTTTGATTTTTTTTAAATGACTATAAATTACTAAAAAAGGTAAAAGTTCCACATTGAAAATTTTGTGATCAATGGTTTAACTTTTTTTGTTCAACCAAGATACAAATAATCATAAATCGTATGAATATGAAGTCTCGTTAATAAATATTTATTATATATATATTAATATCATTTAAATTAAATTATATACTATATAAAATATGTTCATTTCAAAATTTTTATTGAAAATTATTGAGATCTTAATATTTTAATTTTTAAATTTGTAATAAAAATCTCAAATTAAAAGTTTTGTGATTAACGGTTTAAATTTTTGTTACAGCAAATATACAAATGTTAATAAAATCATATGATAAGGAAATGTCAATAATAAATATTTATACTAAAATAAACTGTATATATATATATCTTTGTTAATATCACTAAATTTTAATTATATACCATATAAAGTAAATAATATGATTGTTTTGATTTATTTACCAAAAACATGATTGTAAATAAATAAAATGTGTTGATTTTGATTTATGTGCTTACTCTAATTCTAATGTATATACTTTTATGTATAAAAATTATTTTTAATTAGGTGGTTTCGAACATGTTATTTGATCCAGAAAGACCCAGAAATACACTTCTTCAAATCGAAGTAAGTTTTAGTATTGGAAGCACTATATATATTATTTCATTCAGACTAAATTATTTCATTCAAGCTAAATTATTTCGTCTTGATGACAAAAAAAAGTCTTATTTTTTATTCCTAAATAGCTTTTAATGAAATATCATGACAAGATTACAATTAACTCCTTTTGAGTTTGTTCGAAGAATGAAAGATTTGATCATCCGTCTAACATTTTCCCTAATATCCTATCTAGACATTATAATTGTAAGAATGAGAGACTTGAACTATTTATTATAAATTTTTTGGTTAATCATTTAATAAATTAAACAGTTCTTAGTTTATACATAGTTTACATATATTAGAATGGTAAAGTATTATATATTTTTTTATTGGCATACTCATAAGTAACTAAACCTCAAAGCGTTGGTTAATAAAATAAGTAATTTGTTTTGTTTTCTAGAATTATATAATTTTTAGACAAATTGGTGAATATATACTAAACATACATTTATATTTTGAGTCTGCACTTATATTCTATAACAGCTTGATATATTAGATTTGAACACTAACTTGTGAATAGAGTTTGCCGGTGATCTTTTTCAAAACAATTAATTCTTAGATATGTATCTGGAGTTGAAGTAATTCTTCCAGATGTCCATTTTTTAAACTGACACTTATGTAATTCACTGAATTCGTAGAAAAGGTTTTTTAAAAAAACTCATATCAGTGAAACATAAACGAGAATGAAATCACAATTTTATAAAGGTAAAAAATGAAATTACTTATGGAGAGTCAATAGTAAACAGATCGAGAGCAGAAAACCTTATCCTCTTTTGTTCTTTTACAATCGATGTTACATATCTGGTTTTGGTTATTTGTGTCAGCCGCAAAACTTAGTTTCCTTTTGTGGATACGAAGTCTCAAAAATAATTAAAAAGAGTTATAATACATTAATTTTTCAACAACGATTATACATTTAGGAGATCAACATTTGTATTGGTCAATTCACAATCGATAAAGATTATAGTGTTGCAACATGTTAAAACCATTTAATGAACAAACATTAGTATAAAAACTCACTCTGGGCATGTGCGCGGATAATCATCTAGTATATCTCTTATAAATAATAAAAAAATGTCAGCGATATGATGGTTGTGTTCCTTTATTTGCGTTCAAAATATCTTTATTTTTAAGAAAGTTAATCTAAAAAGCGATCTTAAAAAAAATCTCACACAACGAACTTTAATCTTAGTGGTCCAAAGGTGATAAAATTACCATTTTTCATTAATGAATAGACGATCTAAACCCAAAATCATTTCTTCCTTATTTTAATCACAACAACAACATTTTTCTTTATCTCCTTCTCTCCTTCGCATGTGACCCACTTCTTTTTTAATCTTAACCACGTGATCATTTATTCTCTTCTTCAATTACAGCCACACTATTTATATTCTCACATTTTTCCTTCGATTAGGTATAACTAGTATACCTTGTAGAACTAAACATGCTAACAAGTGGTATAACTAGTATATAAATGGTATAATTCATGTAGAATATCCAACTACTACTACCAGCACGACCAGGGGCAGAGCCAGCCTCAGTTTTGACTGGAGTCAATTAAATATATTAATTAATATTAGTTAAATATTTATATTTTATTTACATCTATTGAAATAACTAAAATAAAATAAATTATTTATGTGTAAAATAAAGTTAGATCCATTACTTTTAGTGGATAGAAATATTGGACAGCTACAAAAAAACAACAGAAAACAACTAGGACAAATGAATGATAATAATTTTAAAATAATTAGTGAGTAGCTTTGGGATTTTACCAAGGTAGAAACACGTCAATAAAGTTTTTGAAAAAAAAATCATGGGGCCAAGGTTACGTTCTCGAAAATACCTTTCCAAAAAATTAGGGGTCAGGTGACCCCCCTCTCCTATAGCTACCTCTGTCCCTGAGCACGACTAGTAACTCATGTTTTCCATATGGAATAGACAAATAAATATCCTAACTGATCCATAGTGACAAAGTTTCTTCTATTTTATTTGATGTTTTCAAACTTTTGTTAAATTATTACACTGAACTCTTAAATGCACATTATATACTTCATATTGTAAAGTTTGTTTACTAGATTAACCATATTATTACCAAAAGCAAACAACAAACACATTTTACGAAAGTTACTATGTGAAAATATTGATACAACCCCTAAAAGCTATAAAAAAATAAACAACTAGTATAACTAGTATAATTTGTATAATTTTCATTGTATATTAGACTGGTATTACTAGTACAACTGGTACAAATTTGATGTTTGAGAAATTAACATAGCCAATTGGTATTCCATATGAAAAAAACAATTAAATATCCAAATTGGTATGTGATTAGAAAGCTTCTCTTAATTTATTTGAAGTTTTATAATTTTTTGAAAATTATTATAGAACTCCATAAGTTTACATGATCTACCTTATACTTTAAATATTTGTTTACTTGTTTAGCCAAATTATTTTGGAATATCATACACCAAACATATTTTTTAAAAAATTATGATTTCATTATTTGTTAGACATAGTATGTACACGAAAATGGTACAACTGATGCATATATATTTTATGCATGGTACAACAAGTTTTTTTAGTTTCACAACCAAAGTACAACTATGTTTAACATGATAAAACGCAAAACCGGTACAACTACGTATTATTAAAATAACTTAGTTGTACCGGTTACTAATCTTACTTTTTTTTTTTTTCCGTTGTACTAGTTGTATCAATTATACATGTCATACATAATCTACTCTTTTTTCTAATTTTGCTTTCATTCTCTTGATGGAAGTATATATCTATTGATAATCTTAAAAAATTTTCTAAGCATGTGCAACATCTCATAGAAAATCATATATATCATCACTTTTCACTACTTTTTATGCAAATATATTAAAACATGCAAGTTTCACCATGTTGTTCTTATATATGTGTTTACATGTATATCTCTTATCTTATTTTCATGCGGATATCAAGATAATATTGGACTTTGAGGCGAGAAGCCTTCCACCCAAATACTAAAACAACACAACTCAATTGTTGCGACAATTAAACTGGTAATATTACCACCGTAGTTAAACCAGTTGTCCCACTTAGGCCATTATTGTCGTAATCCAAATACCAAACATGAATTCTTATGCATCTTCTCGAACTCAGTGATGGCCTCTACATCATCTTCTGCAATATATTATTCTAGATCCTCTTCTACTGAAACTTCTTTCGGATACACATCTACTTTCTTCGGCTATTAGAGAAAAAAAATGAAGATGATTTTTTTCTAAAAATAGTACAATTAGTATAACTAGTACAACGTATAAACAAATAATCATCAAATCAAATATTTTTTTTTGTCATCGACTTATACAGACTCATATGGACCCTGTGGCCCACACCGGGAGATCTTGATCCATGTGAACGACGAAAGACGGCTGCTTCCTGACACTACGTGCTAGGCGATCATCAAATCAAATATTATTAAATACGGGTTATTTATGAATTTTGGAACATACAAGCGGGTAAAGATTAGACCAACATGTCTCATTTATTCTACAACATCTTTTTTTCTAAGATCATTCATGCAATGAAAATAATCAAATATCACCATATTAATTGCAAAGTTGTATTAGTTATACATGTTCTAGTTGTACCAGTTATATAGGTTATACTCAATTTATTTGTAATAGTTATACTTGTTCTAATTGTATTAGTTGAAATTGTACTAGTAATATTTTGCATTATTATTTATCATGAATCTTATACGTAGATGATGAAATTTGATTTCATATAAGAAATAACTGATTAAAAATAATTGATTAAAAACACTATGAGTTGATCGATTTGGGATAAAAAAACAAAAACCTGGTGAGTGATTATTTATTTTCGATTTTGTTTCTACGTTGGAAAAAGCGTCAATGAAGAAGAAAAAAAATTCTCGGTTATGTAATGTTGAGGCTAATCTAGTGGCAAAATCAGCTCTCGTGTTTGTAAACTTGCCCTCCTACAGTGGAGGCTAAACTGTTTATTTTGCAATGCAATCATAGTTTGACCAGAAAAAAAAGAAGAAGAGAAAAAATGATTTAGGGTTAAAAATTGGGTTGAGTTTTGGGTCATATTTTGATCGGATTTTGGTTTGGATTTTTAGATAATCTGGTTAGTTAGTAGGCATGGTTGAATTTCAAGAGATCTCTAAATCCTAGGCCTTCACATTTTTTGAGTCAGAAGGCAGTAGAAAACAATTCTATAAGTACACCGGCATAAAGTACCTAGCTTTGGATAAAAATCTTGTTTATCACCCATTATCCTTCTTCTGGACATTTTCTTTCACGTAGATATGGACATGTTTTTTTCCAGCCAAACTGTTCAGACAGATCCAAATATTTTTCACCACCACCGATATTTGGTATACCAACTCTCCAGTAAGATGGTAAACCTTTTCTCGAAATGTAATAGTGGATTCAGTAGACAACTAAATGAAGAACTAATCTCAAAAATCTATTTCCATTTTCCAAATTGTATCGTCTTTCCAACACAGGTCACAGCTGTTACCTGATGACTCACACCGACACAATACATCAAACTGATCGATACCCCATTTTATCTAGTAAATGGTATTCGACAACGAAGGCACTAATCTCTTAACTCATCTGTATCAAGCTGCGAATCAAAACATAACCAAGAAGCAAATCTTGAGAAGCAAAGAGAGACTCCATTTCAATAGACTTAAAAAGCACTAAAAAGGATTCATGAGAAAACCAATAGCAGCAATTTTCATTTTGATTCATAGAAACCCAACATGGAACATGACCACATCACATCAACATTCTCGGAATAAACTGAAAGATAGACAGATCACATCACATCAAATCAAATCCTCTGGACTTTATCCGCCTTGACCACAGGATTCGCCTTTGCGATTGCACCGCGTCCAACCTCTTTGAAATCGAAGCTACACTCATGCTTCTCCGGGTACCTATGGCTCCCGCAAAACGTGCTACCGCACTTGCACTTGAACCCCATAACTCCAACCTTCTTGTTACAGCTGAAACACCTGTTCGGCCGTGTGGGTTTCGAAGGCTCTCCCTCGTCCTGTCCCGTAGCTACAGGAGGAACAGAAGACGTCCCAGCAATCACAACGGTTTCCAACGAGGCTGGTTTGGTCTCCAGAGGCTGTTTTGGCTCTGGTGCGGTGATGAGATTGCAAGATGGAAGCTTAAGTGATTTCTCCACCGCAGCTTTTGCAACTGCGGTTTGATCTTCCTCGGCACGTAGGCTTCGGTAACATTTGGAACAGAGGTTCATGTTGGAGGGTGACCCGAAGAATCCGCACCCGTTGTCGCAGAGCTTTGGCTCTGTTGGTGGGAAGCTTGTGCTGTTGTTTTGCTCAGAGCTCATTGTTGTTGTCTTTTAGAATCCTGTCTTCTTCACCTTCATTAAACAAAAAACAAAAACAAAAATTAACTTCTGACATCAACAGAAGAAAGTTTTTTTCAAAAAAGGTTGCCATTGAATCAGAACAACAAAGAATATTATTTTGTCTCAATTCGATTCAACCCAGCTCCGATTTTAATCATTTTGAGTCAATTTGATTAAGCCCAGATTAGATATAATCAAATTGACTTGATTCCATTTCAACCAAACTTCCATATAATCAGATCGATTTAATTCGATTCAACTCAGCTCCGATTCAATTCGATTAACACAACTTCTATAATTAATTTGATTCAATTCGATTCAACCTAGCTTCGAATAAGATCTATTTCTAGGACAAAAAAAAACATGAAAGTTTCAAGCTTTCAATCGATGCCTCAGAGATAGTCAAATTAAATGGACATAAAAATCGTTAGGAAATGACCCAAACACCAAGAAACATTTCTACGCATGACCTAAGACAATTTTATCCCAAAACATGTTCAGATCTGTCGAAGAACAAACAAATCAGAGCTAACTAGAGAAAGTTCACGTACCAGAAACGGTCAGATCAAAACGAGAATTTTCCTGCGATCTTCAAAGCTTGGGGATGGAATTTCACAAAAAGCTGTTTTCTGATCTTCCCGAGAAGAAGATGAGAGAGAGACGGGATTCTTACTTTTGGATTCTAGAGAGATTTGTTAGAACAAATCCCTTAATTTAGGTTACACGAAAGAAAAGATAACCAAACACGCAACTTGGTTTTATTAGAATAATGTTTCGTTTATATAATTTGGGTACGAGACACGGTTATGTCGGTCTTGGGTTTCATTTTTTGACGTCAGTCTTGGCGTGCTTTTGAATCGTTATTTACCGTTGGATCTGTACGCCGACTTTAATCGAACGGTTACCCTTGGTCAGGATATTAGCGTAATTACTGATCCATTTTGAGGTTAGAAAGGAAATTTATCTTTTCCCATTTTCCCCGCAATCCACAGTTTCTACTATCTTCGAAATATTTTCTCACAGAAACTTACTATTTTGTCAATAGTTTCAATCTTTCTTTTAGAAAAAGTAATAGTTCTAAAAAAAAAAAAATGGTAAACCATTCTCCGAAAATAGAAAGTAATAGTTCTAGATTTAATTATTCACATTAAGATTTATATTTCCACGGTTTTAAGGTGTGAAATCTAAAAACCCATATAGACTATAATTATAATCGGTTTATTGTTTTTATACTAAACTATAAACTATTTTAAATCAACATTAAACAAAAATTAAGACCCTAATTAGATTTAGGAAAACATTCTGAAATAAAAATGACATGAATTAGACTCGTAATTGGATCTGATAATGGTCTTAATTTGGTTAAATGTCGATTTTAGATGTTTTATAGTTTAATTTAAAACTGTAATCCAATCAATCATGGTGTATGCATTTTTCGATTCTGAACTTTTTAAAACCGTGGAGATTTGGATTCTATAAAGACATTATGATAAAGGTCAATATTACGATCTTTTTTAAAATGATTAATAATATTGGAGACAGAAGAATCAAGAGAGTCTGTAACCGACGTTGAAATCATAGCGTGTAGAGAAGAAGAAAAGCCCAAAATACCAAACTAAATTTGTGCTTAGATTGGAGAAGAAAGCGATCTGAGAACAGTAGATTTATTCAATTAATTGATCAAAGCGACTTCAGTTTAATAGGAGCCAGGAATACGAGATCGAGTCCGTCGCCACTTTACTTGGAGATAAAATTTTCATTTGGACAATGGAATGCATAAAGAATCTAACACAGTTTACTGTTACATTTACAACGAATTGTTCAAAGTTGGTGAATATGGTTTTGGAACCAGAATAATGGTCAGCCTTTGCAAGTTATATGGAAGGTATAAGGATTTTGATGAAATTTTTTAACAGATCAGTGTTCATTAATATACCACGGACGTAGAATCCAAAGGCAGACAGTTTCACACGTATTGCAAAAAAGTAAACGTCATTTGTTGTTCGGATATGAAACTAACAGTTTGATTTGTAGAATGTATATAAGTCTGTTTAAATTGCCGAATCTAAGCGACTAAACTATAAACAATCCAAACATAGCCTACCAGAAAACGATCAATATGTGCTCGAAAATGAAGTCATCTCTCCCAAAGATGATAGAGTGAGAAAAGAGAAGGCTAAACGATCAAGTCATACCACTTGAACTAAATAAGGAGGTTTAATTAGTTAATCGGTTGAAAAGAAGTTTTGTAGTATATGATTGCTTTATTAAATGAGAAATATATAAAATTGAGTGGTTCATTCCATGGCACAGTTATAATATTTTTAGTAACATAGAATTTTTTAAAAATAAGAACTGTAAAGATAATTGAGAAAGTGACACGTAAATATTGAATTATTAAAACTTATCATTTAAAAGGGCTTTAAAAATACTGTCGGATTAATATACAAGAGATTGAGTTTAAATTTTGTACTAGTTGTAAGAATCTAAACTATTAAAACAGGAATACAAATAGGAAATACACCTTAGTTTTCCTCGATATTTACAAGTGAATGTCACTGGCACTAAACACAACATTTTGCCTTTTTTTATAAACCGATATTAATGTATGCGTGATTACTAAACCAGAAAATGTCGAACCAATTATAAACCGCACGATATATGCTGATGTCTACCTACCTTTGTTTATAATTATTATTAGATACAATTACAAAACCATTACTTAACCACAACATTATGGTTCCAATTTCCTACATATCGTTTGACCCGAGATTCATAAAACATAAAACATCTAATTAAATTGTTATGTGACCATAGTTCATCTTCGTCTACTGAATCAAATTAGTCAATAGAGACACTCCTACATAGTTTTTCATAATTTTACTTAAACCAAAAATTCCATTGTGATAATACCTTGGTTAAGCTTGGTCTGCAGAAGCAAAACCACCATATTAGATAGTTGAAAGTCCATGTCATTGCAACGTCAATAAAGCCTGAAAATATCAATATTTAGATCATAAGTTATATCAATATAAATCGATATTATGTAATTCAACATCCACTCGAAAAAAACAATATGATATTATCGTTTGAATTATTTAATTCAAAATCATATCTAATATTTTTAAATGTTTTTATAAACCCGTAATCAAAACTAAAGTAACGACAATTAACTGCACAAAATCAAAACTAATAAATTCGTTTTTTCCTAAACTCAATAATCAACCAAAACTGTTTCCTATTTCAACGCAACTATCATAATAAAAAACTATCAATTAACTAACAAAATCAGAATATTTTGTTATCTAAACTTTCCCATCACGTTTTGCTAATCTTTAAAAACGAATATTCTGGTTATTATGATGATTCAATATTTTTAAAAAAAGAATGTTTAGTAAATAATTCAAAACCGTATATTCTCTTTTCAATTCGTTCCAATCACAACTAACAAAATATTTTCTATATCTCTCCTATTTTACCTACTATTACGGAAGCCAACTATATATACCTCATCTCTATTGCGTCAAAGGAAAGAAAGCATTGAACGATCCTCAACCTAAACATGTCTTTAGCGTCAAATTTTACTCTTCTCACAAAAGTATAGACCTTTTAAAAACTAATGGTGAATTCAAGTTAAATGCTTACATTCATGGAAGCAAAACACATCTTTTGGTGGAGAGCAGATACCTTCGAGATGGTTTTCAAATGGTAAATTTCTTTCTAAACGTTTGTTAACTTCAATTGCTTACTTTCTTATACTATTAGGGTAACAAGATCCATGATAAATAATCCTATAGTAAGATTCTTTTTCTTTAGTTTTGGACAAACATATTCATTCTCAGAAGGTTATTTGAATTTATTTTACTTTAAATGTTGGTCTTATATAAGACTATCATTAACATGTACCTAGAAATGCATCACTTAGTCAAGATGAAACCAAACATATATAGTTAAGGAAAGGTTCTTTCAATCTTCTAACTTATTCTAAATCGTTCTATATTACTATCATCTTATGTATTAGGTAAGATAAATAAGTAATTACTAACCGTTTTCTGTTTCTATTGGTCGGCAAGGTTGTTGTCTTCATTTGCAGCTTGCAGCTGGTTTGCTGAAACTTGGTTCTCAGAACTCCAATATCGTGCGAAACATTCAAAAGGTCAAATATTATTATAGATTGTATAAAAGTTCAACATAATTCATTTAAAAATAAAGATATAGTTTCTTTTTATAAAACATATGACATATTATGAAAGGGCATAAATGTTTAACAATTACGTACCATGTCTTTTGTCCTTCACTATGAGTTTTAACAACTGATTTTCGTCTTTTCTGTCCTTCTTCTCCCTTTAGTCTTGCTTTTGTATAAATCAATATTGTCCCTCTCTTACTCCAGTAAGAGTAGTTTGTCGATACTACTAATACTGAATGTATGAAAGCAAATAAGATATGAGAAAAATTGGCCCAAACTCGGAATAGTATTCATCTAATATTAGATTATCTGAATTTAACTTGCAATGTCGATTCTGTGACTCCTATTATCACATTACTTTGTTGTTCTAGCATATAAACGAAGATTCTGCAATTAAGTCAATCTGACTTCTCTAATATAGAATCAACATTGATCTTCGCCGAAGGTTTTTTAAAGCGAGTTTCAATCTGTACAATCACCGATTATCCTTGACTATGTGAATTACCTAATCAATATGTATGAAACAATTATTACACGGATCTGAAAAAAAAAGAGAAAATGACTAGGATAGCACTAAAAATGTTTTTGTCACAAATATAGTCTATAAGAATAAAAATGACCAAAATAACACTTAATGTTTTATCAAAAGAGATAAATATAAATTTATACCCCAATGGTAAATTAATTTAGACATTAGGGTTTAGAGTTAAGGGGTGGAGTTTAAGGTTTAGGGTTTAGGGTTTAGGGTTTAGGGTTTAGGGTTTAGGGTTTAGAGGTGGTATCTAGAGTTTAGGGTTTAGAGTTAAGGGGTGGGGTTTAGGATTTAAGATTTAGGGTTTAGAGTTTAGAGTTTAGGGTTTAGAGTTGAGGAGTATGGTTTTGGGATAAGATTTCAAATTTTGAAAAATAAAATAAAATTAAATTTTTCAAAAGATAAAATGCTATTTTGGTCATTTTAGTGTTTGAGAGCTATTTTGTGACATAAACTTAGAAATGTGCTATTTTGGAGACTCTAACCTTGAAAAATTTAAGCGGATCCACTTATGCTCTTTGATACGAAGATATACCGTTAAGGGCACCTACAATGGTGGAACTGGAGAGCTCGATTTCCAATGTTAAATTTTAATTATTTTATTAGTTTTTTTTTTTTTTCGTTTAATTAAAAAAAAAAGGGATCAATCGTGAGCCGCCACGTATCATAGGGCCCACAACACAGTAACGAAAAGCACCTAGGATCAATCTTTATGTTAGGATTTTTCTGATTGATCCTTACAAAATTTGTGCCTTACACTAATATTTTAATATTTCTTTTTTATGGATTCGAGCTAATGATTCCTTATTGCGCATGTTCTAAGGTCGATGAATTGAGAGTAGGAAATATTTTTTTTGGCTTCACCGGAAAAAAACAAAATACAAGGTTGATGGGAAGATGAATGGTCCGGAAAAAAATTAGTTAGATTTGCAGATTGGTTTAGTTAGTCCTAAAGAAATAAAAGTCGTGGCCCATTTATTTACTTTTTAAAATTTACCTTAGCTATTTAATCTGGCAGTTTATGTTAATAGGCTATTCTAATGTATACATTGGCCCATTTATTTACTTATAAATTATTTTACTAATATGATTTATTAATATGTTAATTAAACCTCTGTGGATTAGACTAATATATATACCAAAATGGATTTACAATAGTGAAATTATATGAAAAATAAAATAAGAGTTTCACCATTATAACATATAATATATAATGTGTTTTATATATATGTTCCTATATATTGTTTTAATTTATATTCCAAATTTTTACAATGTACAAATACATGCATATCAATGTTTTTAAAACTGGACTGGAACTCAAACCGAATATTTATTTAGACCACGGTTTAAAAAGTAAAATAGTAAATATCATACATAATTAAATTATATATAAATATCAAATATAAAACTCTATAAATATAAACTATTTTTTGTTCATATGGTTGGTTTATAGAATTCTGATCGTTTTAATATTTTTTATTAAATTCAATAACTTTGAGATCCAATATGACTCATGGTCAAACCAATGACTGGATCCAATCCGACTACATGACCGGTTCAAGGTCGAACTTGGACCAACCACCAGATCAGTTCGATTTTTAAAAACACTAATTCAGATAAACAAATAACTAAAATAATTTATTATAGGGACACTTAAAATTACAACGTATAAACAATAATAATGTTAGGTGTAGACATGTCATATAATATATATATATATATATATATAGTAAATATTATATATCTATAATATTAAAATGTATATAAATTATTTATTTTTATAAAAAATGACCGCGCGGATCAAAGACTAGTTAAAGATTAAAAAGCTGCATTAATGCATCAAACGATACTCTGACAAAACGAACGAGGCATTCATAAAATACTTATAATATATAGAAATTAATTGTTCTAATCAGACATTTCATTCTTCTTTTGAGCAAAACAACGAATAATCTGTAGATAATGCTTGAATCATCTTCCACCATGATTCATAACCAATGCTATTAGAGACCCCTTTAATTTTCTAAAGTATGTTAACTTTCAAATTGAACAATCATGAGACATGCAGAAATGAGTGGCTTACACATCCCTACGGACCCTACCCACCTTTAATGTCAAGTCATCATGTTGTTTTGACATTGCATAACCAAACGCCTTGCTGTTTTCCTTTATCTGAAGAGAATCCTACCTTTCTGAACAAGAAGTTAAAAGAATAAAACCAAGGAGAAGTGCTAAAAAGATAAGGCCTTATAACATCTAATAGTTGCTTTTTTTTTTTTTTTTAACTCATCAAATACTTCCATTAGCCAATATTGCTTGTGTATACTGTTTTATCAGACCTCACATGATAATTCAACCACAATGGCACTACAGAATATAACTGGAGAACATTAGACACAAAAGTGATAGTTTCCTTTGCTATTCTGTCAGCAGCCTTATTTCCTCCTCTAGGATAGAACCGCACTTCATAACTCTGAATCCGTAACAAAGCATGGCGAATCATCTCGACAGTTGGTTGCAGAACCGGCCAGACCTCCTCATTCCCATTTATCATCTTAACTAATGACAGAGAATCAGTTTCGAAGATGACATTCTTATACCCAAACCCTGCCAAAGTTTCTGCTCCCCATCTCAACGCTTCAGCCTCCGTAAGGATGGATGAGTCCATCTTTGTTACCGCTCTCGCCTCTGCCCATAACACATGACCACTCGCGTCTCTACAAATCCAACCTAGCCCACTGGTCTCTCTATTCTGATGCCAAGCTCCATCACTATTGCATTTCAACCAATCAGTGGGGGGTGGCTTCCAAGTAAGTGTTTGGACAGAAGTGGTAGCTCTCTTAGCCTCAATTTTCTCAGCCGCAGTTATCTCCCCCTGACACCTTCCTTGCCATTCCTCTAGATCTTCTCGAGCTTTCAGAATAAGACTCCCTGCCTCAAATTCTTTCCCTTTAAACAACAGCTCGTTCCTGTTTTTCCACAGGCGCCATAATATCCAAGGCACTATCTCTGCTTGTATATCTTCTCTCGGATATTCCTTCTTTATATTGAGAACATGATAGATATTCGAGTACAAAGAGTTCATTATAATACCTTCTGGAGGGGCCAGAATAGGTGACAGTGCCCACACCAAGCGTGCAAAAGGACACTGAAAGAGAACATGATTGACATTTTCGGTATCACAGCCACATCTAAGACACCCAGCTTCTTTTGCGATATGTCTTCTAGCCAGATTCCCTGCGACTGGTAGCAGATTACTAATGCACCGCCACAAGAAATGATGGACTTTGGGACTTGTTTCTGTGCTCCACGCTAACTGGAATAGGTGGTCTAAACTTGGTTGATCAATCTCCACTGCTGCAGATCTATCAAGGACATTGACTTGAACCCAGTAACCAGATTTGACCGTGTAGTGCCCTTTTTTGTTGTAATCCCAGATGTAGATATCCTTACTGCCATTCCCACATGTTCTGATCTTTGATATATTTCTCGCTTCATCATCTGGGAAAATTCTTGTCAAAAGCTCCATGTTCCACTCTCTTCCCTGGTTGATCAACAGCTCCCTTACTCTTAGATTGTGGCGGAGGTATTGTCTTGAGTCCCGACTGTTCCACCTCACCACCTGTGCTCTTCTTGCGGGTTGCTGACCGATCCCTGAATCTTGGAATACTTTTGTATCCTCTCCACTGCCTATCAAAACTCGAGCCCTTTGTTGAATCAGCTTTTGTGCTGCATGGATGCTTCGCCAAGCGTAAGATGGCCGCGATCCTAATCCTGCGCTCAGCGGATCAGACTTTGCAAAGTACCTGCTCTTGAAGACTCGAGTGAACAGAGAGTCCTTAACAGACAACATTCTCCACAGTTGTTTCCCTAGCAATGCTAGATTAAATGCCTCGATATCTTTGAAACCTAAACCCCCATTTGCTTTCGGCTTACACATCTGATCCCAGCTCTTCCGAAAAATACCTCTGCTTTCCAGCTTGTTTTTCCACCAGAATTCCGACATAATGGAAACAATCTTCTTGCTGACCGTTTTGGGTAATAGGAAGCACGCCATCGTGTACGTTGGGAGGGCAAGAGCGACAGCTTTCAGCATCACCTCCTTGCCAGCCGGCGAAAGGAACCTCGTCTGCCAGCCCTAAACCCTCTCACGCATTCTGTCTTTCAGATAACTAAGGATCGAAACCTTGGACCCACCAAAAGCTTCTGGGAGCCCTAGGTAAGTTCCCTCTCCTCCTTCCTGCTCTATCCCCATCTTAGCCTTAATCTGGTCCCTTCTCTCCTGCGGAATATTCTTTCCGAAGTAAATACATGACTTCTGATGATTGATCCGCTGACCAGAGGCTAGGCTGTAGTTGCTCAGAAGATTCAGTAAGTTGTCTAGCTCCACCGTACTTCCTTTGCAATAGAAAAGACGATCGTCTGCATACAGCAAATGGGAGATCGCCGGGGCTCCCCTAGCCACCTTCAAACCCGTAATCTCTCTTCTCTGCTCAGCTCTTCTTAGCATTTGCATGAGCATCTCGGTACAAATTACAAAGAGGTACGGCGAGATAGGATCACCTTGTCTTAGGCCCCTTGTCGGTTTGATATCACCATACGGAGTCCCGTTGATTAGAACTTGATACTGAGCTGATGACACACAAGCCATAATTAGCGTTCTCCAATGCTCTGAGAAGCCCAAGGTCTTCATCGCCATCTCCAAAAAAGGCCACTCTACCCGATCATACGCTTTGGAGATATCTGTCTTCACTGCTATAAACTCCTCAGAACACTTATTATTCGAGTTCAGCGCATGGAGAAGTTCATGTGCCACCAGAATGTTGTCCTGTATAACTCTGCCTTCAATAAAAGCAGCCTGTGTTTCTGAGACAAGGAGGGGAAGGATCCGTTTGAGACGCTTAGCTAATATTTTTGTGATTATCTTGAAAGCCACATTACAGAGACTGATAGGCCTGAAGTCTGCTAGCTTGTTTGCATTAAGCTTCTTTGGGATTAAACAAATGTTGGTTCTGTTAATCCCCTCCTCTAGCTCTCCAGTCTGGAAAAACTTCTTCACCATCTCTGTAACATCCCTGCCCACAGTCTCCCAGAAATGTTGGTAGAAGTAAGCACTCATGCCATCGGGACCAGGACATTTTTGAGGATTTGTCTCAAAAACGGCTCGTTTCACTTCCTCCAGAGTTACCTCCTGTAGGAGCTCCTCATTTTGGTCCTGAGAAACCTTTGGGGGCATATTCTCCCACTCCTGCAAGCTGATGCCTACATCTTCTGAAGAAAAAAAGGGTCTTGAAGTAACCCTCCGCCACTCTCCCCAGGTCCCCCTCTTCAAACCATTCCTTTCCATCTGCATCCACCAGGCTATGAATCTGGTTCTGCGCTCTACGGTTCTTAGTGACTGCATGGAAAAACCGTGTGTTCTGGTCTCTCGCCTTCAGCCAATCCAGCCTACTCTTCTGCCTCCAGAATATTTATTCATTGTAATACTCCTCATTGAGCTCCTGCCTTAGTTGCTTTAGCTCTCCCGGCACATAAAGATTCCTGCGGGAAGCCTCATCCATCCGATGATGGAGCTCTTGTATCCTGATAGCAGAGTTCGGTTTGGCAGTCTTCTTCCATCCTGAGATAGCTTTCCTACAGTTTGCTACTCTCTGCATTAAGCTCACCTGTCCTGCTTCTCTACCGCACCAGCTGCTCGTCACAGTGGTTGAGAAACCTTCCTTCTTGATCCACCGCTGATCATATCTGAACATAGGTCGCTTTCTCCACTCCACTCCATCAAGAAAGTTCATAACCGGGCTATGGTCAGAGCAGCCTTTACTGAGGTAGCGCGCTGAAGCTGACGGGAAAAGGTGAAGCCACTCCTGATTTGCCAATGATCTGTCAAGCCTGCATTGTACCAGATCATTGTTCCTAACCCCATGCCAGGAAAGCTTGTAGCTCTTGTGTTGGATTTCCCAGAGGCCGCAGTCCGACATCATCTGCCTAAACTCTGCTCCTTCTACATCGCT